>NC_052636.1:4699364-4999364 GCF_016161935.1 Mauremys reevesii
TGTTGTTAATCTAGGTAGCTGTAAGAGAGAATGCAGGCAGGAGCCCAGCAGCAGAGTGGGGGCTATCCTGTTTATTGCTCTCAATGTAGCATATGTGATTACCTGCCCTGTGGGCGGGTTGCTTACGTGTGCATTCGATGCAAGGATCTCCTGGCCGTCAGAGACCGTGTGGAGGCTTTGGAAGCCAGGGTGATGGAACTGGAGACGCTAAGGGGGGCAGAGAAGTATGTTGATGAGGCTTTCCGGGACACTGTAGATTTCTCCCACCTCCGGTCAGACAGCCACTGCGCTGTTGAGGAGGATGAAAGGCCCAGGGAAGGAGAGCTGTCAATGGGAGCAGAGGGAAACCTTCCCATAATTGGGACCTTCCTCCCAGATGGTGTTGGGGTAACCTCTTGCACTGAGGTTACCTCTCCGGGGAGGGAACCCCATGCATTAAGAAAAGGCAGCTGTTAGTAATGGGAGATTTGATCATTAGAAACAAGGATAGCTGGGTTTGTGATGACCCGGAGAACCGTATGGTGACTTGTCTGCCTGATGCAAAGGTTGCTGATTTCTCAAGGCATCTAGATAGATTTATGTGTAGTGCTGGGGAGGAGCCGGTGGTCGTGGCACATGCAGGCACCAGTGACATAAGGAACGGTAGGTGAGACGTCCTGGAGGCCAAATTTAATCTGCGAGGAAAGAGACTGAAATCTGGGACTTCTATGGTGGCATTCTCAGAAAAGCTTCCAGTTCCACGTACAGGGCCAGATAGGCAGGCAGAGCTTGAGTCTCAATGGGTGGATGAGATGATGGTGTAGAGAGGAGGCGTTTAGATTGATTAGGAGCTGGGGAAACTTTGGGGATGGGTGAGCCTATACAGGAAGGATGGGCTCCACCTAAACCAAAGTGGAACCAAACTGCTGGCACTTAACATGAAAAAGGTTGCAGAGCAGTTTTTAAACTAAGAGATGGGGAAAGCCAATGGCTGCAGAGGAGCTCATGGATTGGACAGAGACTTGTCTTAGAGGGGAGTCTAGTGATAGAGATTTTGTAGTTCTAGTCAGAAAGAGAGGCTGGAAGAGGATAAAGTAGGGGCCAGATTAGATGAGAAGCATTCACACACACAAGAATCTAACACATCAGAAAAGGGCAGACAAATAAACAGTGACAAGCTTTTAAAGTGCGTGTACACAAATGATAGAAGTCTAAATAATAAGATGGGTGAATTAGAGTGCCTCTTGTTAAAGGAGGATATTGACATAATAGGCATCACAGAAACCTGGTGGAGTTAGGACAATCAATGGGACACAATCGTTCCGGGGTACAAAATATATCGAAGGACAGAGCAGGTCATACTCGGGGGGTGGGGAGGGGAGTGGCACTGTATGTTAAAGAAAATGTAAACTCAAATGAAGTAAAAATCTTAAATGAAACCACATGTTCCATAGAGATTCTATGGATAGTAATTCCAGGCTCTAATAAGAATATAACAATAGGGATCTGTTATCGACCACCTGTCAAAGACAGCGATAGTGAGGATGAAATGCGAAGGGAGATTAGAGAGGCTATCAAAATAAAGAACTCCATAATAGTGGGAGATTTCAGTTATCCCCATATTGACTGGGTACATGTCACCTCAGGACAAAATGCAGAGACAAAATTTCTGGATACTTTAAATGACTGTTTCTTGGAGCAGCTGGTATAAGAACCCGCAATGGGAGAAGCAACTCTCGATTTAGTCCTGAGTGGCGCGCAGGATCTAGTCCAAGGGCTAACTGTAATAGTGGAAATAGTGACCATAATATAACAACATTTAACATTCCTGTGGTGGGAACAACAGCTCAACACTGGCATTTAATTTCAGGAAGGGGAACTATGCAAAAATGAGGGGGTTAGTTAAACAGAAATTAAAAGGTACAATGACTAGAGTGAAATCCCTGCAAGCTGCATGGACACTTTTCAAAAACACAATATTAGAGGCCCAACTTAAATATATACCCCAAATTAAAACACACAGCAAAAGAACTAAAAAAAAGTCACCGTGGCTTAACGACCATGTAAAAGAAGCAGTGAGAGATAAAAAGGCATCTTTTAAAAAGCGGAAGTCAAGTCCTAGTGAGGTACATAGAAAGGAGCATAAACACTACCAAATTAAGTGTAAAAATGTAATAAGAAAAGCCAAAGAGGAGTTTGAAGAAGGGGCTAGCCAAAAACTCAAAAGGTAATAACAAAATGTTTTTTAAGTACATCAAAAGGAGGAAGCCTGCTAAACAACCAGTGGGGCCACTGGACGATTGAGATACAAAAGGAGCCCTTAAAGACGATAAAGTCATTGCAGAGAAACTAAATGGATTCTTTGCTTCAGTCTTCATGGCTGAGGATGTTGGTGAGATTCCCAAACCTTTTGTGGGTGACAAATCTGAGGAACTGCCACAGATTGAAGTGTCACTAGAGCAGGTTTTGGAACTACTTGATAAACTTAACTGTAACAAGTCACCGGAACCAGATGGTATTTTCCAAGAGTTCTGAAGGAACTCAAATGTGAAATTGGGGAACTATTAGCTATGGTTTGTAACCTGTCTTAAAATCGGCTTCTGTACCCAATGACTGGAAGATTGCTAATGTAACGCCAATATTTAAAAAGGGCTCTAGAGGCGATCCTGGCCGTTGCAGACTGGTAGGTCTAATGTCTGTACCAGGCAAATTAGTTGAAACAATAGTAAAGGAATAAAATTGTCAGGCACATAGAAGAACAAAAAATGTTGAGCAAAAGTCAATATGCTTTCTGTAAAGGGAAATCATGTCTTACTAATCTATTAGAGTTCTTTGAAGGGGTCAACAAACAAGTGGACAAGGGGGATCCAGTGGATATAGTGTACTTAGATTTCCAGAAAGCATTTGACAAGGTCCCTCACCAAAGGCTCTTACATAAATTATGTTATCATGGGATAAGAGGGAAGATCTTTTCATGGATTGAGAACTGGTTAAAAGACAGGGAACAAAGGGTAGGAATCAATGGTAAATTTTCAGAATGGAGAGGAGTAACTAGTGGTGTTCCCCAAGGGTCAGTCCTAGGACCAATCCTATTCAACGTATTCATAAATGATCTGGAGAAAGGGGTAAACAGTGAGGTGGCAAAGTTTGCAGATGATACTTGTGACGATGCGGTTCTGGTGGGACCCAACTGAGAGTGACACATCGCTTAAAACAGGGCAGTTACAGCCCAAGGCTGGGATTTTTCCACCTCTAAGGCAAACCAAACCAGCCAGACAAAGAGGACTTTAGTTTCACCTCACTGGTTAACCACAAGTCACACGAGCAATTCCCTTAGACACTCCAGTCTTCCAGTATCACCACCAGTGCACTCGTCCGGGGGATGAATGGTTATGAAAACCAACACCCCAATACAAGAAAAAGGTTCGATCCCAAAGAATCAAGCCCCAGACCCAGGTCAATATACACATCAGATCTTACCCACAATTCACGCTGCTGCCAATCCTTTAGAATCTAAAATCTAAAGGTTTATTCATAAAAGGAAAAAGATAGAGATGAGAGCTAGAATTGGTTAAATGGAATCAATTACATGCAGTAATGGCAAAGTTCTTAGTTCAGGCTTGTAGCAGTGATGGAGTAAACTGCAGGTTCAAATCAAGTCTCTGGAGTACATCTCTCTCTGGGATGGGTCAGTCAATCCTTTGTTCAGAGCTTCAGTTTGTAGCAAAGTTCCTCCAGAGGTAAGAAGCAGGATTGAAAACAAGATGGAGATGAGGCATCAGCCTTTTATAGGCTTTTCCAGCTGTAAGAACACTTATTTGTTCTTACTGTGGAAAATGACAGCAAAATGGAGTCTGGAGTCACATGGGCAAGGCCCTGTATACTTTGCTGAGTTACAAGGCATATCTGCCTTCTCTCAATGGGTCAGTTGAATAGCTGATGGTCCTTAATGGGCCATCAAGCATGCTAGGCAGAGCTAACACCAACTTGTCTGGGATGTCTCCCAGAAGCACAGCATAAGTTGGAAATACAGACAGGATAGAGCCAATACTCATAACTTCAACTACAAAATGATACATACATATAGACACCATAATCATAACTAGCAACCCATAACCTGGTCTTGGACACCTTATATGACCCCCTTTACATAAGATTTGGTGCCACTACAGGACCTTGGTTGCAACCATGTTCTATATGGTCCCAGATTATATCAATAACGTTACAATACTAAACTGCTCAAGATAGTTAAGACCAAAGCAAACTGTGAAGAACTTCAAAAAGATCTCACAGAACTAAGTGACTGGGCAGCAAAATGGCAAATGTGTATAAATGTCAAGTAATGCAGATTGGAAAAAAATAACCCCAACTATACATACAATATGATGGGGGCAAAATTAGGCTGATCAGGAAAAAGATATTTTTGTCATTGTGTCTCTGAAGACATCCAGCAGTGTGCAGAGGAAGTCAAAAAAGCAAACAGGATGTTAGGAATTATTTAAAAAGGGATAGACAGTAATACAGAGAATATCTTATTGCCCTTGTATAAATCAATGGAAATAACTAATTTAGACCCCATCATTTTATATGTATATTTGGGATTATGTTTGCCAATGGGCTGCAATGTGTTATCCTGACATCTAGTACTGCTGAGATTCTGCATTCAGTAATATCCCTGCCCTTCCTGTTCCCGTTCTCCACTGAGCCCCACGTTTATGTTTCCAGCTTCCCCAGGACTCTGTCTTTCTCTGGACCCATCTGTCAGCAAGAAGCAGTGCCAGGGAGACTTCGATTTCTGGGACGTGGATTTACTTTCTGTATGTTTTAGGAGACTCTTTGAAATTGAGTGTCTGTGACATTAAGCACAGTACAATCTGGACTGTTAACAGCTGTGTCCCCTCAGTTCCCCAGGCTGGGGTGCCTTTTACACTGCTCTACTGGGAGAGCAGCCACCCCATGGCAGTTCACACGCAGTCTCCAGCATGTAACTCGCTCCCAGCTACACAGTATTGAGTGCTGCTAGTCAGTGAGTCACAAATTACAGTGCCCCACAGGAGAACCTCAGAAAATTCTCTGCTCCCAGACTTCCCCCAGAAATGTGCATCTTGCACTGTCCAGCACACTCCTGAACAATGGGAGCTCATATGAAATCTGTTGTTTCATCAGTGGAAAATGACATGCACCAGCCTTGTTATTCCAAATGGAGTTTCCAACACACTTTAATCCAAACACACTGGTTTGATTAAAAAAGGAAACAAAATTATTAACTACTGAAAAAAAAGATTTGAAGTGACTACAAGTAATGAGGCATAAATGTCAGAATTGTTTATGAAAGAAATGCAAAGATAAAACACAAACTAATGTTTAACTTAACAAGCTAAAAGGGATTTAAAACAAATGTTTCTCTCGCCATGTGCTGAGACGGGCTGGTTTTCCTTTCAGCCAGGACTCCCCCTAACCTGCCCCTGCCGCCCACATTCAGTTCTTCAGGAGTTGTCATGAGCAGAGGGAAAGGGGGGAGAGAGAGAGACTCTCATGCATTTTCCTCACCTCTTTTTATAATTCAGTCCTTTGTACTAGAAACCACTTCAGTTCTCAGCTGAGTCATGGTGACAGGCTGTCATAGATACGAGCTTCAAGTGTCCCTGTGATGGAATGTAAATGTCTTCTTCACACCTTCCCCCTGGTGGAGAATGGCTATTTGACCAGCTGTTTGCCTTGCTGTCTCTGAGGAACGTAAGGTTAGAGTTGCAGCTTTTTCAGTAATATACTGTAAAATCTCATCACTTTCCATACAATGTTGCTACACAGTTTAACAGGGGGATATTCAGTAGATTTTGTCTTTTCAAATGGTACCTCACAAGCCCTACAGTGATAAATGAAGGGGAGGGGAGGGATCTCCCTTTTATAAAAACCCAGCCAGCCAGTTGGCTGTAAAATCCCTGATGGTGCGAGTTCTCTGCTTGCTTTACCTCTAAAGGGTTAACAAGCCAACAGGGTTTAAAAAAAAAAAAAGCATTGGGCACCTGACCAAAAGAGCCAATGGAAAGGCTAGAACTTTTTTAAATGGGAAAGTAACTTTCCCTTTGTCTGTTGTTCTCCGGAGAAGGCGACACGGAGTAGCAATGCTGTGTATGGCTTGAAGCAGGTATGAAAATTCATCTTCCATACCTAAAAGAAATGATTTGGATAGGGAATGTTTAGATAGACACAATCAGGTTTATTTTTTATTTTGGCTTTTGGATCTCCTCAGTGCTGTCCCAGATGCTTTTGTTTGCTTGTAAGCTTTAAGCTGAACCCCCAAGAAAGCTGTTTTGGGTGCTTACAAAAATTTTCTTTTAAGATGTAGCAAAAGCCTAAGTTCCAGATGTATTGTTTTCCTTTTCAATTTTAATTAAATTTTCCTCTTTTAAGAACAGGATTGGATTTTTGGTGTCCTAAGTGGTTTGTGTGTGTTGTTTGATTAGCTGGTAGCCACAGCTAATTTCCTTTGTTTTCTTTCTCAGCTCTTTCCCAGAGGGGAGGTGAAAGAGGGTGCCCCAAAGGGAAGAATTCTCAAGTGCTCCTTCCTGGGTCCAAGGGTTGGGGGTTTTTTGCATTTGGGTGGTGGTAGCATTTACCAGACCAAGGTCAGAGAAAAGCTGTAACTTTGGGGCTTTAGTACAAGCCTAGAGTGGCACAAATTAATTTGTAGAATCCTGTCGGGCCCCCACTTTCTGCACTCGGAGTGACAGAGTGGGGATTCAGCCCTGACACATACTATGAACAAAATTGATCATAATTTTCTAGAAGAGTGAACATAGGGGAACAGACTAGCACAGTGTCTGTGTGTTCCCAACATATATGTGGGTATTCTAGTCCCTCACAAGCAAGGTGTTCGGCATCTTCAAACACCTGAGGAACCGGTCCTGGGAATTCAGTGATTTATTAAGTGACACTGTATGGAATTGAGAGACACTTTATATTATTATTATTATTATATTATAAATACTGTGGCAAATTGCCGGTACTGTTATGCTGGGTCTCGCGCTTTCTCTTCTTTGGGGAAGGTTCAGGGCACCACTGCTTACCTCTGAATCGGTATTTTAATTACCCCACTAGTGTCCTTGAGGAGGGGAGTGGAGAGGGAGGGACCTGGGCCCGCCCTCTTCTCCAGGTCCCAACCCAGGAGCCCTGAGGTTAGTGGTGAACCACTTGAACTGGCAGTTCCTTCCCCTGGGCTACTTCCCTCTCCTGCCCTTCAGCTTGTGGAGGGGCTTCTTGCCCTCCTTCTACACAAGCCAGGTGCCCCTTACCTAGGGTTTTTGGATTTCTCAGCCCACCGCAGCACTCCTGCAAACTTTCCTTTTGTCTCTCTTCAAAACTGCTCCAACTCCCACACTGTCTGACTGAAGCAGGGGGTTTTTATCACCTGACTGGCTGCTGGGGCTCTAATTGGCTTCAGGTGCTCTAGTTAATCTGTAGCAAACCTTCCTCCCCTTGCAGGGAATAAGGCTCCCTTCTAACCCTCTCCTGCTGCCCTCTGGCCATGCTGTATCACATTGTGTACTGAGAACTCCAAGGCTTTTCCATGCCATGTGCTGTGAAGCTTGTGTTTGGGACACAGGAATTAGAAGCCACTTGGCAAAAGGAATATAAAGGGCAGCTGCATCATCTCCATTTTGTCTTCAATTCCTCTTCCTACCTCTGGAGCAACTTCTCTACAAACTGAAGGCTTGAACAAAGGACTGAATAATGTGGATGTATGCCAGAGAGCCTTTCAAGCCAGTAACTCACCAATACTGCTAAGAACCAGATGTATAGATTTCTGAATGTGTCTGACTGCTTTCCCATTTAACAACTCCCTTTTTCTTTTTCTTTTATAATAAACCTTTAGTTTAGATGCTTTCTTGCTTATAAACCTTTAGTTTAGATGCCAATGATTGGCTGGCATCGTAGTATTTTGAGTAAAATCCAAACCTATACTGACCTGGTGATGTGGCTGACTCTGGGCTCAGAAGAACACTTTGTTTATGTGAGCAGGGTTTTTAAATAACCTCTCACTGTGCTGGACCTAGGTGCTGATTAGGAGCCAGAGAACTGGGATGCAATAAAGGGGGCCGTGTGATTTCTTTTTTCAGTTTCTCGATAACCAGTGTGGGGGATCAGAAGCACAGTTGGTGACTGGTTGGTGAGTTTAACTTCCGTGATAACCACCAGTTTGGGGAGCCTCTGCTCTTCCTTTTTCAGCCTGCCCTGGGTTTGGCATTTTCAGTGAGGACTAGCCCAGGCACACCGGGTCACACTAAGTATTAAAGTTAAATTAATAGAATGTTTTTTATGAGAAAGTTTTATGAAATCAACAGAACTCCTTTGTTTTCTTTCATCTGAGCAGGGTTTCCATTTTCCAAACCTGATGTGATCTCCCAGCTGGAACAAGGGGAAGAGCCATGGGTCTCAGACCTACGGGGATCAGAGGGAAAACAGACCCTGAGATCTCCCTGCAGAGGTGAGGAAACATTAAACGAACTCTGAGTGTGAAAGTGCCTGAAGGAAATATCTGGGATGCCCTACCAAGCCCTTGAGAGGTGTCTCAGTTCATTATTGTTGCCAGCAGGGGTCATGTCCTCAGGGTAACTATAGCTCATGGCTTCCCGTAGATTCTAGCAGACACCAGGCAGTAGCTTCCTCCCTTCCCCTTGAGAATTTGGATGGGATTTGAAAGCCAAATTGATCCCCTCCTCTCTCCTGTTTTGGGGAAGAGTTTGGGGGAGTTCAGTTTGTGATTTTTATTTGACCTCCCTCCAGCACTTAGTTTGTTTTGGCTTTTCACTTTTCATCCCTGTTTGATGTTTCTGTCTTTTTCACCGCAGGTGATGCAATGGCATGTGAGAAAGAGGAGCAGAATTCTCAGCAGAAAAATGTTCAGCAAGTGGATAAACACAGAGCATTATTGCAAAGATCAAAAAGCCATGTGTCCAGGAGTCATGAGGAGGAAAAATCCTGTGAGATTCAGTACAGACCAGAAAGAGAACAAGGAAACCAGCCGGGGGTGAAAATGGGTAAACGTATTTCCTCTCAGGGAACTCAGAAGGACCTCAAGGAAACCACAACAAAGCAGGAAATCATCATTGGAAAGAGAAAAAATACATGCACAGAGTGTGGAAAAAACTTATGCGACTACTCAGCCCTTCTTAATCATCAGAGAATCCACACAGGCGACTGGCCCTATGAATACAATGAGTGTGGGAAAACCTTCACTCGAAGATCAACCCTTTCTGTTCATCAGAGAATCCACACAGGGGACAGGCCCTACAAATGCCATGAGTGTGGGAAAACCTTCACTCAAAGATCAACCCTTTCTGTTCATCAGAGAATCCACACAGGGGACAGGCCCTATGAATGCCGTGAGTGTGGGAAAACCTTCACTAGCAGCTCAGCCCTTTCTAAACATCAGAGAATCCACACAGGGAAGAGGCCCTACGAATGCAGTGAGTGTGGGAAAACCTTCACCAGCAGCTCAGACCTTTCTAAACATCAGAGAATCCACACAAGGAAGAGGCCCTACGAATGCCGTGAGTGTGGGAAAAGCTTTAGTCAGCGCTCAAACGTTATCGCACATCAGAGAATCCACACAGGGGAGAGGCCCTACGAATGCCATGAGTGTGGGAAAACATTCTCTTGGCACTCAGCCCATATTAGCCATCAGAGAAACTGCAAGGGCAGTGAACACCATAAAACCCTCTAGGGCTTTCAATTTTTTTTCTTTAATACTTTTCCTGATTCCCACATAATAACTTTTTAAATCTGTTTGAACTGTTTGCAGCACCGTTATCCCTCAGCTTGGACAGATGAGTGGCCCATTTATGCCTTTTGTAGTTTGCCTTCTTTTGACGTGGGCCCATTTGTCCCTTCTATCAACTCAATTATCCCACAAGTAATTGGAGTGTGCCCTTCCTATGAGGAACCAGGGAGCGTCACATTTATACCATTTCTCCTACTGCAAAGTTATTGTTAGAGTTGCCAGTGGTACAGATTGTATCCTTGCCAATTGTTCTCACGTTGCTCTGGGTTGTGCTGAAGAGCAGTTACATTGGGAATTTTTCACGTTATAGTTAAATAAAGAGGAGCAGGGGAAAAAAGTGTCATTTCAGCCTCTGTTACACTGGAAGGAGATGGGGTGGTTCAGAGATTCCCTCCTTCCCCATCACTCCAGAACGGTTACATTTTGGCTTCTCTGTGCAGAGTTTATTTTCATCACATTCTATCCCTCCACTTCTCAAAATGTCATATGAGGAAGAGTTCTCAGCTGTCTGTGCTTGGAGATGATGCTTTGATTTCTTTCCTCCTATATCAGAGTCGCTATGACTGGAGCTGAAAGTGTCAAAGACCTGGAAGGGGAATTTAAATGGATCCCAAACATAGTGTGATTATTTGGCGTTTAAATTCCAGGTTTCATCGATTGGTAAAGCCACTTCTGGCAAGAGGACTATTTTGTCCCCAATTATGGGATGCTGGGATACTTACAATTTTATAAATAACATAACTGACTATTGAGAGAGTGCTGAGTGAAGCTGCTTTGAATGGATCAGAGGAGAATGTGATGGGAGAATCTCTTGTCCTGATTCTAAATAATCAGATGTAACCTGCTCTGGAATTTCTCTTCATACTTTCATTGTCATGTATTCTGTCTCTCTGTGATGTGGGTTTCTCTCTTTCCTGAAGGCTGTTTGCTCACCCAATTGGATATTAGTTCAGTTCGATAGGACGTAGCTCAGATTTCTTGGAGAATTGAAGACAAATGACCATTTCCTAAAGTCCTCATTTGTCACTTCAGCTTTGCTTTTTCCCCACCCCTCCATGATGACACGGAGAAAGTTCAAGTGCAGGTCTGTCAACAACGGAGAACTCTCCAATTTACTGCACATGCTGACAAAGAAACAGCAGTGATTTAAAATCTCCACTCAGAAATGGTGAACAACAGCAGAACCCCAAGTAACTGAGGGAAGTGGATATGATCACAGTGGAGTTCAATTATTTAAGTCAGTATTTTCTCAGATGATTTGGGGAGAGAATTCCACATTAAGTGATTTTTAACTTGGCAAAATGCCCATGTATTTGGTTCCCAAAGCATTTTTGTAACCCATGCCCCACAGAAGATCTTTCCTATTCAGAATGCTCCCCTTCATGATGCAGATGTTGAGGAAAGAGAAGTGATATTTTTGTTCAATTTATCCTTAATAGTTGCTCAAAATGTGTATAAAATGAAATCAATGTTGGAAATCTAATAGCAGCAGAAAAATAGTTCTTTTTAAGTAGAAATTCCAGCTCTGGTAACGAAGATTCTGATCCAGGCCTGTATCCAGTCCCTTGCCTGGCCCTGTGTCACCAAATTAAAGAAAAGCTGGGCATGTTTCCGGAAGCCATTGCTTATGACACTGCTGAGATTTTGAGTGGTTTTGTAAAGGATTCTACTTCTGAGAAGTGTAAATTTACCCTAAAAAGGGCAAGGAAACAAAGGGCATCAGGAATGTATGTTTTTTCGGATGAGGCAAGAAAAGGGAGTAGCATTGTCCCCCTTGGATAGCCCCTGTTCAATTCCAGGTCAGAAAGCAAAACTCCTGCAAGAATATCCAAAAAATATTGTGTTTCACTTCACTTCATAAGTACAGTTGTATGGCAATTAAATGATGACCCTAAAATTTCATAAAAGCAAAGAACGCTGAACAAAAAAGTGTGGGAAATACGGCTGTATCTGAGGAAAATGGCTTGAAATGAAGGAAGACAAAAATTGATCGGTTGAGAGAAAAGGCCGTTTCCCCCTAGTTTGGAACGTCTCTCACAACTACTGGAATAGAAAAGCTAAACAAATGGTGTTCTATTGTTGCAAAGGAGATTGAAGTGAGGCCATTTTCTCCAGGTAAAAGAAAATGGTCATGTCAGGAGTGGGATTTGAAACCACGTCTCTATGCAGAAACCAGAACACCCAAGAGAGAGGAAACAAGAGTCTTAAAACGGGCACTTTGGTCCAGTCCACAATCCTAACGCTACAAAGAATGTGACTTATCAACCCTAGTTTTCATTAATATTTGATGACACTCTTTAGGGAGGCCAAGATGGCACATCTCTTTGAACTCCTAGAGCCCTTCTCCAGCACAGCTGATTTTTAGGCACACTCACCCGGACCTAAAGTTACACGTTCCCTGGAGTTCCATGAGTTCTGCGGTGTTGGAATCTCCCTGCTCACGTTTTAAGCGAACAAAAGATGGGTGCTGGCATTCTGAGACCCTCAAAATCCTGCCCTGGGGGCCAGACAGCTAAGCAACCAGCATCCACAACCTCTACCATGATAGCATCCTGTCTGGCAACAACTCACTTATCAATAGCTGGGGTCTGAAATCCTCATTTCTTTGTTGTTCTAGCACTGTAGTCTCCACTTTCCTATTGCCTGTCTTTATAATCTCTGTCTGGTTCTGTGATTGTTTCTGTCTGCTGGATAATTAATTTGTTGGGTGTAAAGCAATTCAGGTGGTGGGGTATAACTGGTTAGATAATCATGTTACAATATGTTAGGATTGGTTAGTTACATTTCAGTAAAATGATTGGTTAAGGTATAGCTAAGCAGAACTCCAGTTTTACTATATAGTCTGCAGTCAATCAGGAAGTAAGGGGGGGGAATGGAATGGGGGCAGGGGAATTGGAGTTATGTTTTGCTAAGGGGGGAATAGGAAGAGGGAATGGGAACAGGGACACAGACAAGCCTCTGTGGTGTCAGAGCTGGGAAGGGCGATACCGAGGAAGGAAATTGGCATCATTGCTTGCTGGAAGTTTACCCCAATAAACATGGAATTGTTTGCACCTCTTGAACTGCGGGTATTGCTGCTCTCAGGTCATGCGAGAAGGACCAGGGAATGGGAGGGTGATGGGATAACCCCTCTAAGAAGTACGTCTTTCAGGGTGTGAAAAACCCTGGAATCAGTATAATTAAGCTGCCCTAAGCCATGGTTAGATAGTGCTAAATGAAAGGACAGATTGTTCTGTCAATGTAGCTATTACAGGGATGGAAAACCCCTCCACTCACTGTAGCAACTGTCTACTCCACAGTGCTGTAGCAGTGTCACAGCAGCATTTTAAGTGTAGATAGCCTCAGAGTGAGACCAGGTCTGGCTCTGTGGATGCTCAGGCACTACAACAAGAGCAGTGACAATACACTGATGCTTCCGTAGTTGGCAGGATTCAAACTTGCCTGGGGAGACCCCAATGGATTTCTAGTCCATCGCCTTTACCACTCGGCCACAACTACTTGGTGTATAGGTGCTTCACTACACAATGATTCTGTTCTCACTGAATTGTCACTTCACATTGCTCAGACCAGCTCCCCCAGCACACTCCTGACTGTGCATTAGTGTAGGTGTGTCCATGGCTGAACAACAAGAGTTCCTGCCCATTTCCCTTCCGGCTGGAGCATGATTAGAGTGTGTTTGTGGTTAACAACATTGCTATAGATTGTTGTTCATTCCCCACACTGACAATTCAGACCGTCCCGTTCCTATTCGAATCTCCACCAGATCATGCCAATAGCCGGAGTCAGGATTTCTCTGGGGCACTGAAATGTTTCAGGGGGTTGGTGCATGAACTCAGCCTTGCATCCATCCCTGATGTTTCATGGACTAACAACAGCAGCGTAAAGAAAGAGCTGATCCAATATCTCACTGTCAGAGGTGAAGGTGGCCTCGTCCCATCTGCATGACCATTGCCATTGCATGAGAGAAGGTGTCAATGGAATCGAATGCCCTGGCTCAGACAAGAGACACAGGGAGGTTTTGCTGTTCATGGATCTGTGCAAAGGAAATTGTCTCTGTGTGAAATTGAGGAGGGAAATGAAACGTCCACATGGTGGCCCAATGCCCTAAGGAATGTGGGCGATGGACTCCGGCTGGGAAATGATTTTACAGGATCAATATATTGCCCTGATTAAAAGCTATGGCTAAAAGGCAGCACTGTTGTCAGTACCTGAACCTGTGTAGGGACACCCGAGTGGGTATCAAGTCCATTGCCTTAACCAGGGGTATTCGATTATTTTATCAAGATTCAAATTTCTTGGTCAAGGTATAGTCAATGTATAGACGCCAGAGAAAATAAGACACTGATGATAAGAAGAATATAGAAATATTTTGCAGTCACTATGGGCATAACTATGATAATTGTTTTGTGTTTCACTCTTTATATATGGCACCACCTTCCTTCCCTTTAGACTTCTAGTTTACCAAGGGTAAAACTAAACATCTCTTCAGATACCAGGGCGTGTTTGTGTTCATTCCTGCTAGCTACATGGGGATTTGATGTAGCTGATTTCAATCCTCCGGCTCTGCCGGGATAAGTAACGTTTCAGTCTGTCACTGAACTGAAGGAGGGAGATCATTTTTTGACAGTTTACGCCTCCTCTTAAAGGTGTTTGTCTGGCAGCCTTGGTTCCCAGGTCTCTCCGGAGGGAAGAAAGTTTCTGTGCAAAATACCAAAACTTTTAACAGAGCGGAGGGAAAGGCAACAGCCACATGATGAGGCCAATATGTACCACAACATGATTCTTTTATGAGGGATGACTCTGAACACTGACTGATCTGCACTCACTTGTGTTTGAAGAGATGTTTAGTTTTGCACTTGGGAACCTATAAGGCTGAAGCAATGTTATGGATAGTGACACTGCGATTGAAGGGTGATTTAAGGTTGTAAAAATTGTTAAAAACACTGAGCTTAAACTTGAACTGCCTGTTATTAAAGGCTGGTTTCCCCACGTTGGTTCCATAAGCTCTGCTAGAAAGGCCCTGGGTTCTCTCCTGCCTCGGTGGGACCTAGAGGGAATCGTCCCCTGCTGCCCTTGGCTCCAGGCTGATTTTTTTGGGGAGGGGGCGTGGAATTGATTTGTTTGCTGTTGAGAAGGGAGCCAGGCCAGTTCTCAGGGAACGAGAACTCCCAGCATCTGCCCAGCCCAGGCTGCTGCCCTGACCCAGCCTCTGTTCCCCTGGGGGCCCTGCGTGTTTGACTCTAGAGCAGGCCGGGAGCAGCAGCTGAGGCAGAGGACACCTGAGCTGGGCAGATAGGAGGGAGGTTAGGAAGTGGAAATGGTAAAACCGCAGTGAATATTACCTTGGACTCGACGGCATTTCTCCATTGGTCTGTCTGCTTTGGGGCTGGGACAATGACACATCCTGCTGCATTTGTCATTTCAAAGGGTGGTTTAGGATTTTCATTCTCAGACACGGTGCACAAAGCAGGACTCAACCCAGGGTGCAAACGAAATGAGCCACTCAGGTTCTGGCAGCCACAATGAGCATTTGGTGAGAGAGCTCAGACCTGCCCCTGTCCCAGAGGGAGGGGGGGTGTCTACAAGGGGCTTGGACCACTGATCTATTAGCGCCTAACTCCCAAACTTTCAGTAACTCTATTATCAGTGCCTGTGAGTGTAACTTAAACCATGAGAAAAACCACGCTGGGCTAGACCAAAGGCCCATCTAGCTCTGAATCTTGTCCTCTGACAGTAGCCAATAGCAGGTGCCCCCAAAGCCACCACTGGGAGTTGAACCCAGGCTCACCTGTTTATAAGGCAGGTACTTTAGCCAGCTAAGCCATGGTGCTTGCCTGGGTGTAAGACATAGTGTCTGCCCACACCTGACTCCCTGCCATCTCCACCAGGCCCTGACAAGCTTTCCTTGTGTTTGGATTCTGCAAAGCAGAGGAGCAGGTGACGTTTTCCTTGCAAGCTGTGTGTGTGAGTGAATCTTTGGCCAGGTCTGCACTACAAAGTTGTTTCAGCAGAAATATATTGCTCAGGTGTGTGAAGAACACACAACGCTCCCTCGGTCGGCAGCTTGGTGTGGCTGGTGTACACACTGCAATGCCATGTCTGGCGACAAAACTGCCCTGTTTTGGTGACAAAATAAAACCACTTCGATGAGAGGCCTAGAGCTTTTTGCAGCAAACTGAAAGTGCCAGTGTAGATGCTGCTGGTCATTAAATCACCATAACTGGCCTCCGCCAGTATCCCACAATGCCTGCCGTGAACTCACCTGCCCTGCATTCCTGCTACAGAGGCTGGGCCCCTCCCCTTTCCTAGCTCCAGGAAGTTCTGGCAGCTGAGCCTGCTGCTCTGCTCCGGCAGCCAGGAGCAAATCACTGCCGTGGAATGCTGCTCTCCGGCCCTGCGAACACAGAGCAGGGGGCGGGAACTTCCATACATGGGGGGGCAACGGCATCCGAACTGTGACACCCCATGACACCCCTTCCCTCCAGGAGGCTCTTACCTTCTAAACAGGGACGGCTGTTTTCTAGTAAAATCACTAAAAGAGAAGGAGAAAACTCAAAAGAGGTTCCTCCTGGTGCTCATGTCCGTGAACTCGAATACTCTCTCAGTCCTCAAAGAGAGACCTGGAGAAGGAGACTTGATGCAGCAAAGCCACAGGGGTCTCTGAGGTCTCCCTGGTCCCTCACCCCTGTTCTGCCTCGCTGATGTCAGCATCTCTCTGTGAGGTCACCACCTCCCCCCCATACCTTTGACCAATAGGCTGACGTCCTGCAAAACACCTTTGTGATGTCACTGCCACACCCCGCCCTTGCTGTGCCAATGTCCTGCCCCTGGCCAGGCACTTTGCAGGTTTGAGCTACTCCCTGGGGATCACCCCACTCAAGGAGCGTTCGTTCTAGGCAGCAAGCCGGCTAGACAGGGAAACATCAGACGCTGCTCCCAATGCTACACTCAGTTTTTCAGAAATGAGTCGACTTTATGGCCAGAAGAGACCATTAGAGCATCTAATCTGACCCCCTGCATATCACAGGCCTCCTGTAGGACACAAGTGCTACTTTTGGGGCAAACACATTCCAGAAAGGCATCTAATCTTCATTAAATGACATCAGGAGATGGAGAATCCACCACTTTCCTTGGTAGCTTGTTCCTGTGGTGAATCATCCTCGCTGTTGAATATTTGTGCCTTAGTTGCAATATGAATTTGTCTCTTTTCACCTTCCAGCCATTGGATCTTGTTATGCCTTTCTCTGCTAGATTCAAGAGCCCTTTAATACCCAGTATTTTCTCTCCAATCTGGCACTTCAACGAAGTCACCTTTCAATCTTCTTTTGATAAGCTAAACAGGTTGAGCTCTTTCAGTAACTCACTAGAAGGGATTTTTCTGCAGCCCTCAGAACATTTGGTGGCTCTTTGCTGCCCCCGCTCCAATTTCACAACATCTTTTTCAAACGAGGACACCAAAACTGGAGGCAGTATTCCAGTATCAGTCTCACTGATGCCGTGTCACCTCCTGTGACGTTATTGACATAATCTGTAACCGTATAGATCACCGTTGCGACCACTGTTCTATATTTGCAGCCAATATTGTAGAAAGGTGTCGTGCAAGGGGTCTATGAAGAGGTTCTGATTGGCTGATTATAAGGATGCTATCTCTAGATGTCTATCATTTTTCTAGTTCACGTTCTTCTTCGAGTGCTGTCCCTGTGGGTGCTCCACTCTAGGTGACGGTGCGTCCCGGCGCCGTTGATCGGAGATTTTCGGTAGCAGTGCCTGGTTGGAGCGCACGCACCCAGATGGTATCTCCCGTCTAGTTGGAATCTTCCTGAGTGCGTGCGCCCCACACCCTCCTCAGTTCCTTCTCAACCGTCCTCGGCCGAAGACGGATCTCGGGGCAGTGCTGCCTTCTCTTCCCTGGTATCTATAGGAAATAGTAACAAAGAACATAGAAATAATTATTATTTACAACCCAGTTGTTTCCCTTCCTTTACTGTAGTTACATAGTTAGTTACTTAGTTTAAAAAAAAAATCCTTCAGGCTTGTCTCCCGTTGAGACACTTTCCTCGCCCATCTCAAATTCATAATGCCAGGAGCTTCAGGATTCAAAAGATGCATCTCCTGCCAGGACTCCATGCCATGGACAGACGGGCACTCATACTGTGTGAGGTGCCTCGGGAACACCCACGTCCATGTGAAGTGCCTCCATTGCGCGAGCCTCGTTAAGAGCTCGTTGCGACAGGGACCTGCGGCTCAAAATGCTGATGAGGGAAAAATCCTTACAGCCGCTTTTGGAGACGGGAAAGGTTAAACCCGCTCCGACATGCTCCCCAGCCAGATCGGAACCGGTGGGGAGCGTTGCTTCACCCTCCCTGGAGCGGAGGCAAGAAGCAGAACAGTCTCACAGGAGAGACTTTAACAAGGGTAGGGGGTCTCCCACGAGATCCCTATCCTCTGTGCTGACAGCACCAAAGGCAGGTGCCTCAGCTTTTCCAATGCCTCAGCTGTGGCTCGGACAGAGCGCAGAGGCAGGGACCTGACCTCCTGTGTCAGGAAGGTCCTTGTGGCTCCGGTCCCCTCGGCACCGCAAACGGGCGCGGCCCCAGTGGCGCGCTGCTCCCAGGCACCGCAAACGGCCACGGCGCCGGCTGCGCGCCTCTCCCGTGCACCGCGAGCGGCCGCGGCGCCGGCTGCGCACGCCTCCCGTGCACCGCGAGCGGCCGCGGTGCCGGCTGCGCGCGCCTCCCGTGCACCGCGAGCGGCCGCGGTGCCAGCTGCGCACGCCTCCCGGGTACTGCGAGCAGCCGCGGCGCCGGCTGCGCACGCCTCCCGGGTACTGCGAGTGGCCGCGGTGCCGGCCGCGCGCGCCTCCTGGGCACTACAAACGGCCACGGTGCCGGCGGCGCGCCGCTCACCAACGCAAACGGCCGCGGCACCGGCTGTGTGCCTCTTCTGTGCACCGTGAGCGGCCGCGGCGCCGGCTGCGCGCACCTCCTGTGCACCACACGCGGCCGCGGTGCCAGCTGCGCGCACCTCCTGGGCACCGTGCACGGCCGTGGTGCCGGCTGCGCGCCTCTCCTGGGCACCGCAAACGGCCGTGGTGCCAGCAGCGCAATCCTCCCCTGCAGGGAGAAGAATGTTGGCATGGAGCCTATCTCCCACCCGGACACCAGTAGCAGACCCCCTGCAGGACACCTCCAAGCAGTCTGCAGCACTATTGTCACTTTCACTCTCCTGCTAAGGAGCTAGAGCAGAGAGCAGGCTCAACTCAGCCCAGGGAGCAGGAGCAACAATTTCACAGCCTCACTCTCCGCTCCTAGATACATAGGGCTAATATATATATATATTTGAACTGCCGTTCTCTCCAAGTGAACTGGTTTTCACTGACCATGAACTTGATTTACAGCAGCAAGTGGAGTTCTCCACTCCTGCTTCTCCTCCCCAGGCACCTCTACCACCTCAGGTCACAGTTCAAGAACACCAGCCTCAGTTTTCCCCATTTTGCCCCCCCAGGGGCGACACTTGGGTTCTCCTACGTTATGCCTTGGCCTCAGTGGTACCCTTGGCAACATCCTCCTACCAATTATCCTCCTTCTGTGCCTCAGTCTCCTGCTCTGTCCACTTCTAAGTTGCCTGAGCCGCCTCCTGAGTATGCAAGTTACGCGACTCCTAACTCTCCATTAGCCCTGGACAGAGCCCTCCTCCCTCCGTCTCCACGGGCCATGGACAACTGTAAACAATTTCAAGAACTTTTCAGGAGGGTGGCACTCAATCAAGATATTCCCTTTCAAGAGGTTCAGGAGACGCAACACAGACTCCTCAGAATCCTTCAACAGTCTGCACCCTCAGAAATCGCGCTCCCTATAAACGAAGCACTCCTGGAGCCGTCTGACACTTTCTGGCAAACCCCACCGTCTTTAGTACCAACTTGCAAAAAGGCCGAATGTAAATACTAGGTCTCTGCTAAAGACGCTGACTTCCTATTTCTCATCCACCACCCAACTCCTGGGTCATGGATGCAATTGCACAGAGGACGAAACAGTCGTAATATCAACCCACCCCGCAAGACAAGGACCTTAGATGCCTTGATGTCTTGGGCTGCAAGTTTTATACGTCCTCCACACTACAATTCAGAATTGCAAACTTCTGCACGCCTCTTCAGTTACGACTTTGGTATTTACAATAAACTTTTGAACTTGCCTCCTACATTCCAGAGGATAGGAGAGCAGACTTCAAATCAATCCTGACTGAGAACCAACTGATTTCTAGAATGGCACTACAGGCATTTCTAGACATGGCAGACACAGCAGCCTGTGGAACTGCTGTGGTTTTGCACAAATCCTCATGCCTCTCTGCATCTGGCATCCCCAAAGAACTGCAGACCAAAGTGGAGGATCTCCCTTTTGATAAGGACAAACTTTCTCCTACCCTCCCCCGTCCCTCCTCACGGACCCTTCTCACGACCACTTACTTCACACAGAAGTGGTGCATCTTCTACAACTAGGTGCAGAGGACCTTTGCCACCGCAAAATCAAGGGACAGGTTTCTACTACTGTTACTTTCTAACTCAGAAAAAGACTGGAGGATGGAGGCCTATACTAGATCTACACCGACTGAACAAATTCATGAGGATACAAAGATTCAAAATGGTCACACTGGGCACAAGAATACCTACACTGGATCAAGGGGACTGGTTCACACCTCTCGACCTACAGGATGTTTAATTTCATATATCAATCCATTCAGTTCACAGACGCTTTCTACGATTCACAATCGGTCACGACCATTTTCAATACAGAGTCTTTCGGGTCTTTCGGACCCGCCACAGCACCGAGAGTTTTTTCCAAAACTCTAGCCGTGGACGGGGCTCATCTCCGCAAACACGGGGTCACGCTGTTCCCCTATCTGGACCATTGCCTCATCAAGGGCAACTCCTATGGCGAGACACTTCAAGCTACCTGTTTCGCCATCTCCCTCTTTCACAGCCTAGGCCTCCAAATAAACATCCAAAAATCCACCCTGACACCTAAACAATAGATCGAGTTCATCGGAGCTCATCTCGACTCAATCCAGAGCAGGGCCTCTCTCCCATATCACAGATTCCTCGCTATCACGCAGCTCAAACGCACGCTCTTTATTCGTCCCAGGACACAGGCAAAACTCTGCCTACAGCTTCTTGGTCACATGACAGCCACCACCTTCGTGGTTCACCACGCCAGGCTACACATGAGATGTCTCCAGGCCTGGCTCAATTCCAATTCCAAACCCAACAGACACACCTGACGGATGCTGCTAACTCCTCCTCCCAATGTTATAGCTTCCCAACATTGATAAACAAGTCCAGAAAACCTCTGCACAGGGGTTTCCTTCCAGCAGTGTTCCCCAACTCCTCATGCTTACCCACCCCGGATGCTTCCCTGATTGATTGGGGAGCGCATCTAGGGGAACACAGGGCACAAGCCCGATAGTCCGCATCAGAGATGCACCTACACATAAAGCTCTTAGAACTCAGAGCAGTGAGGCGAGCATGCCTTCACTTTCTTCCTCTCATAAAGAACAAATCTCTTCGGGCATTAAGAGACAACATAGCATGCATGTACTACATATACAGACAAGGGGGAGCCTGATCACATTCCCTTTGCAGGGAAGCCATTAAACTATGGATCTGGTGCATACGACATCGAATACAGATCATCGCTTCCTACCTACCAGACTGCCACAACACTACTGCCGACGCACTCAGCAGGCACTTCTTGACACAACGTGAATGGGAACTGTCCCTCGCAGTACTCCAACAGCTCTTCTCCCTCTGAGGCACCCTGTCAATAGATCTCTTTGCCACAACCCAGAATCGAAAATGTTCCGTTTTGCTCCAGAGTGAGACTCGAGACTGCATCCCTAGGAGATGCATTCCTCATACCATGGAACAACTCCCTCCTGTATGCCTTCCACCAATCCCTCTGTTACACAGGGTTCTTCGGAATATTGCTGACGACAAGACCCAGGTCATCCTTATTGCCCCAGCTTGACCAAGACAGATGTGGTATCCCTACCTACTCCGCATGTCCTCCCGTCTTCCACGGGCTCTCCCCAACAGGCCAGAACACATTTCCCAGGACAACGGACGGGTCCTTCACCCCCAGCTCCAAAAGCTCCACCTCACAGCCTGGTTCCTTCATGGTTCCAAACCCATGAACTAGCCTGTTCCGAGCAAGTCCAATATGTCCTCCTACACAGCAGGAGAGACTCTAGTCGTAAACCTACCTGCAGAAGGGGAAGCGTTTCGCCCTCTGGTGCTCACGTAATCACTTAGCACCCAATAACGTGACCCTCCCTAACATTCTAGACTACCTCCTGAATCTAAAACAGGACAGACTTTCGCTCAGCTCCATCAAAGCGCACCTGGCGGCGCTTACCACCTTCCATGACCTATTAGACAGTTATTCATTCTTTACCCACACCACCATAAAACGCTTTCTAACGGGTCTGAAAACTCTCTACCCTGAAATTTACCCAACAGCGGCTGCATGGAATCTTAACCTCGTTCTTCATGCTCTCATGAAACCTTCATTTGAGGCCTTGGCTACCTCTCATCTCCATACGTCCATGAAGGTACATTTCTTAGTTGCCATAACATCAGCAGGGAGAGTTGGTTAAATGAGCGCCCTGATGGCCCACCCTCCCTACACAATCTTCTCCACAGACAAAGTCACTTTGAGACCACATCCTAAATTTCTTCCTAACATGGTATTGACCTTCTACCTCAACCTACCTATATACTTACCTACTTTCTATCCCAAACCTCACAAGAGTCCACAAGAGGCAACCCTGCATACTCTCAACCTCAGGCAAGCAATCGCCTTTTATTTAGACAGGACTAAACCATTTCATAAGTCGCCATGACTCTTTGTTTCCATTACCGAAAGATTGAAAGGTACCGCTATCTCTAAACAACGTCTATCCAAGTGGATCTCTGACTGCATCAGATCCTGTTATCGTGCAAAGAATCTTCAACCGCCCGACAACATTAGCACTCATTCCACTAGAGCCATGTCGGCATCCATTGTCGTCTTACACAATATTCCCATTCCTGATACCTACATGGTCATCTGAACACATGTTTGCAAAACACTATGCTCTAATGCAAGACACCACGGCAGACACAATAGTAGGTCATACAGTACTATCTTCAGTACTCCCTGCCTTATCTCCAAAGTCCCACCGACCATAGTGGGTACTGCTACACATTCACCTAGAGTGGAGCACCCACAGGGACAGCACTCGAAGAAGAAGAGAAAGTTACTCACCTTGCAGTAACTGAGGTTCTTCGAGATGTGTGTCCCTGTGGGTGCTCCACTCCCCGCCCTCCTCCCCTCTACTTTGGAGGACTGTGATGACTCTCCATGGTAGAGAAGGAACTGAGGAGGGTGTGGGGCGCACGCACTCAGGAAGATTCCAACTAGACGGGAGATACCATCTGGGTGCGTGCGCCCCAACCAGGCACTGCTACCGAAAATCTCCGATCAACGGCGCCGGGACGCACCGTCACCTAGAGTGGAGCACCCACAGGGACACACATCTCGAAGAACCTCAGTTACTGCAAGGTGAGTAACTTTCTCTTATGAATATTGGCTCTATGCTGCCTGTATTTCAATCTTGTGCTCTGCTTCCGGGGAACACCCCAGACAAGCTGGTGTCAGTTCTGCGTAGCCTGCTTGATGGTCCATTAAGGACCATCAGCTGTACAATCGCCCCACTGAGAGAAGGCAGATACGCCTTGTGACTCAGCAAGGTCTGCAGGGACCTGCCTATGGAGAGAACTCTAAGGTTTTTCTATGCCACGTGCTAGACAGAGTGTCTTTGGGACAAAGAAAGCAAAGACCACATGGCAAGAGACTATAAAAGGCTAATGCCTCGTCTCCATCTTGTCTTCAATCCTGCTTCTTATCTCTGGAGGGACTTTGCTACAAACTGAAGCTCTGTACAAATGACTGAATGACCCATCCCAGCTGTGGATGTACTCCAGAGACTTGATTTGAACCTGCAGTTTATTCCATCACTGTTACAAGCCTGATCCAAGAACTTTGCCATTACTGTATGTGAAGGGTTCAAATCCATGTGCATTTTATATAACAACCTGGTCTATGGATTGTGCCAGTTCTTTTCCAGACCCAAAGTCCAGAGTATGGTCAAGGGACCAGAGGCTTAGCAAATAGTGACCAGCTAAGAGAAAGCTGGGTAAACAGAAAGCCTTGCTTGCTAAGATAGGCCTGGTCAGCAAATTGCCAGGTGTTGGAGCTAAGAACTAAATGATTGTGTCTTATTCAGAATTGCAGACTGAAGAAAGAATCCCTATTCCTATTGTGTTTGTTTCTTCTCTAGGGAGACCTTCTTCCCACAGATCCAACCTTGAGTTTATGAAAAGTTGGCACGTCAGTATAAGATATGGCATCCTTCCACCTCCCTTCCCAGGGACCAATGCCTGCCTTAAGACACACAGAAAACAATCTTTATTGCCACATACTTTCACTCTTTCTTTGCTTTAACCCCTAGGAATGTACCTGTTGGACAATCAAAGGAGTTGCTCCATTCCTATGGATCCCAAATCAGAATTCAACCTATATATTTTATACTACTAACATTTTATCAAAGTATTAATGAAATGTTAACTTGCTAACTTGAGACCATGGGTGGAGACATTATGTAACCTGTTAACCATTGGCTACTGTGCTATCTTGTCTTGCTGCAAAACGTGTCCCAGGGTTTGGAACTGCCTACGCCGTCACTTTCCCCCACCCATGGAAAATCTATATAGTCTATTGTAATTAATTAATTAACAGTGTCTCTGAGCCTAATAAGACCACTCCACCAGCACTGTGTGTAATAAACTCCTATTGTTGACCTCTACACAGTGGAGATTTGTGTCCTTCACAGACACCTGCTGAAGAAAGAGGAGATTCAGCATCCAGCTTGGCTGAATGTGTCTCCTCTCCCCACAGCTTGGTGATCTTTTGAGGAAATGGAGAAGACTGCCTTTGCCTAGCTGTACATCGCTTGCAAAAGAAACAGGTCTTTTTGGTTACAAGTGTTGAAAGGAGCCATTAGACAAATGTGGAGACAGGAAAAATGTCCCCCAATTGAACTGGCATCCATGGATGCTGAAGCCACAACACAGAGTGCTAAACACTATATGAGAATGGCTGGTGTCAGCAGAGTCTCTACCAAAGCCTTTTCCCACCAGCAGGGGCCTCTCTGTGCACAAAACTCCTGGTAGCATGATGGCTGCAGGCAGTAGAGAACTCTATTTTGGCATCTCTTTGTCGGTGAACATCTGCAGTGGCTGTTTAAAGGTCTCTGGATAGTGATCTTTGGGAAGAGCTGGCTGAAGTGTCTTCCTTGTAACCAGGAGATCCTGGCTTGGCCTGCCAGTTCTTCCTTGCAAGTCTTGAGGGAAATGGGGAATGTCTGTAGTTTGGAATTTGCAGGTGTTGTCCTGGACCATCAAATGGAACAGTGGCAAATACTTTCTTGCAGCAGGCACCATGGCTTAGCTGGCTTAAAGCACCTGTCTAGTAAACAGGAGATCCTGGGTTCAACTCCCAGTGGTGCCTTGTTCTATGGCTTTCATCTCCTCTGCTCACATTTTCCTGTGTCTTTCCAGGAAACAGAAGAGACCTCCCTTGGTATCCAAGTAATTGCTTGCTAAGGAAAAGGCTTTTTTGGAGAGAGGCATTGGAAAGAATCAAATCACAAGCCTGGAGTTGATGTAAAGGCTGCTGTGACTGGCATTAGCATGGTGGTTGCTTCAACTGCAATTGCTGCAACACGAGAGCCTGCGCCACATGTCCTTGTGATTCGCTGGGGATGTCTGCACACAGATGTCATGTCATCTTCCTTTTGATTGTCACTGATGAAAAATGGAGCCACTGGGAGAAAAGTTCCAGAGACACCTGCCAGGTAAAGTGGAGGTTAGAGATGCAGCACCCAGTGGTGCCTTGCCAAATGTGCCCACTCCTCCTACCTTTTGGTCAATCTTTTGAGGAAACAGAGAGGACTGCCTCTGCCTTGCAATGCAAATGCTTCCAAAAGAAACCAGTCGTTTTTTCTGACAAGTGTTGGAAGGAGGCACCTAAGAAACGTGGAGACAAGGAAAAGGTCACCGTAACTCAACTTGCATCCATGGCTCTTGAGGCCACAACGCAGAGCACTAAGCACTGTACGACCACAGCTGGGGACAGAAGGGTCTTTTCCAAAGGCATTTTCCACTTGCAGGGTCCTCTCTGTGCGCAGAATTCCTGATAGTTTGATGTCTGCAGGCCTTGGAGATCACTATTTTGCCATCTCTCTCACTGTTCCAGTGAACATCTGCTGTGGTTGTTGAAAGTCTGTGATGGGATCTATGGGATGCAACCTGAACAGTGGGACCCCTGAGCCCTGTGTCCCACAGGGGGATAGAAGAGCCTGTTAGTCTAGCACTCTCCCAACTGAACTACTTCAGCAGCTGCTCGGTTTCTTTTTGGCCTCCTGCTTTTCTGTCTGGGATGTTGTTGTCAGCTATGGCACAGAAAAAGGACGTCATTGCGAGCGGCCCATGAAGACAAGATTCACTTTTGCCTTCCTTGCTCAGCTTTACTTGCTTCCTCACCCTATTCCTGCCTTAGTTCCTGGGTTACCTGAAGGCGACGGGGGGCCAGCAGTACCAGGAGGAAGTTGGGCAGCTAGACCCTGGTGGCAAAAGTCCTGCCGCCACTTGCCACCCCACTCTCTTCTCCCAGCATCACATATTGGCCACCAGGGACTTGGGGCCCAGCAGCGCAATGGAAGGCAGTGGACAGAGCCACCCTCGCCTTGAAGCTCCGGCTCATTAAACCACATCTTCAGTTGCTGATGGCCAATGAGAGACTGGCATCGCTTGCTATTTTAGCACTTGGAAATGCCATTGGTCAATCTTTGGATCTCTGTAATGCTGCGCTTCAGTTCATGGGGGAAAGGCGAGAGAAGCGACCTTTCAACTAAAGGCCTGGGGTTAACATCCTAACGCTGTCTGTCTCCGACTGTAACACTATTTAATACCGGCCCACCCTGTGCTGGTGAGTGCTCCATTGCTAGATGTTAGTACATTTCAGTTACTGTCAAAATTAAAAAGTTTCTATATGCTTAAAGAAAATGCATTTGTTTTATTTGCTTATATATGGCATGAATAAATACAGGTTTACAGAACCTAGCCTGCAAATTTATCATCTTATATGACAGAGAAAATCATGCATCGAAATTGTGCGTCAAAATCATGAGCTGAGCTACAAATGCAATGAAAAATAAGATATTCAAAATTTTAACATATGGGCGGAGGGGCACTGAAGACACGTCTTGCCTGGGAGAGGCACTTGGTCTAGGAGAGGCCCTGTCAGGGAGAACAGGAGTTAGTGTCAGACGCCTATTTCCAGGCTGTAATCTGTGGGCGCCCTGCTCTGGGGGAGGGATCGCGGTAGCCCAGACTCAGGGCTGGAACAGGCCCCGGATTGAGGGGGTGGCTGCAGGGTTTGCAGAGCTCTGAGGTCTCAGACAATGTGTCTCTCCCAAAGCCTCAGATCTGCATCCCCCGAAGGCTCCTGCGCTGCCTCCGCTCCTTTCACAGTCTACAGCAAGGAGCAGCATCAAGGGTCAGGGATGAGCCATAGGCACTAGGTGGGGGGCAGAGGCTTCAGGAGCCCAGAGTGTTTGCCTGTCTGGGCATTTTGGCTGAGACCTCAGGGACACATTGTGAGGCAGAATCCCAGGCATCTGTATGAAAGGAGCATAAGGACATAAGGACGTAAGGACGTACGAACGGCCAGACTGGGTCAGACTGGGTCCATCTCGCCCAGTATCCTGTCTTCCTATAGCGGCCAAAGCCAGGTGCCCCAGAGCGAATGAACAGAACAGGGAATCACCAAGTGACCCATCCCATGTCACTTATTCCCAGCTCCTGGCAAACAGAGACTAGGGACACCATCCCAGCCCATCCTGGCTCAGAGCATGTCCTCCATGAATTGATTTAGCTCTTTTTTTGAACCCTGTTATAGTCTTGGCCTTCACAACCTCCTCTGGCAAGGAGTTCCACAGGTTGACTGTGCGTTGTGTGAAAAAAACTTCCTTTTGTTTGTTTTAAACGGGCTGCCTATTAATTTCATTTGGTGACCCCTAGTTCTTGTGTTATGAGAAGGAATAAGTAACACTCCTTATTTACTTTCCCCACACCAGTCATGATTTTATAGACCTCTAGCATATTTCCCCTTAGTCATCTTTTCTCCAAGCTGAAAAGTCCCAGTCTTATTATTCTCTCCTCATGTGGCAGACACTCCATACCCGTTTCTGAACCTTTTCCAATTCCAATACATCTTTTTTAAGATGGAGCGACCATATCTGCATGTAGTATTCAAGTATTCACTCACACACACAGCTTGCAAGGAAAACGTCACCTGCTCCTCTGCTTTGCAGAATCCAAACACAAGGAAAGCTTGTCAGGTCCTGGTGGAGATGGCAGCGAGTCAGGTGTGGGCAGACACTATATCTTACACCCAGGCAGGCACCATGGCTTAGCTGGCTAAAGCACCTGCCTTGTAAACAGGTGATCCTGGGTTCAACTCCCAGTGGTGGTTTTTGGGGCACCTGCTATTGGCTACTGTCAGAGGACAAGATTCAGAGCTAGATGGGCCTTTGGTCTAGCCTAGTGTGGTTTTTCTCATGGTTTAAGTTACACTCATGGGCACTGATAATAGTTACTGAAAGTTTGGGAGTTAGGCGCTGATAGATCAGTGGTCCCAGCCCCTTGTAGACACCCCCCTCCCTCTGGGACAGGGGCAGGTCTCGCACCAAAGGCTCATTGTGGCTGCCAGAACCTGTGAGTGGCTCATTTCGTTTGCACCCTGGGTTGAGTCCTGCTTTGTGCACCATGTCTGAGAATGAAAATCCTAAACCGCCCTTTGAAATGACAAATGCAGCAGGACATGTCATTGTCCCCGCCCCAGAGCAGACAGACCAATGGAGAAATGCCATAGAGTCCAAGGTAATACTTCACTGCAGTTTTACCATTTCCACTTGCTAAACTCCCTCCTATCTGCCCAGCCCAGGTGTCCTCTGCCTCAGCTGCTGCTCCCGGCCTGCTCTAGAGTCAAACATGCAGGGCCCCCAGGGGAACAGAGGCTGGGACAGGGCAGCAGCCTGGGCTGGGCTGATGCTGGGAGTTCTCATTCCCTGAGAACTGGCCTGGCTCCCTTCTCAACAGCAAACAACTCAATTCCACGCCCCCTCCCCAGAAAAATCAGCCTGGAGCCAAGGGCAGCAGGGTACGATTCCCTCGAGTTCCCACCGAGGCAGGAGAGACCCCAGGGCCTTTCTAGCAGAGCTTATGGAACCGACGTGGGGAAACCAGCCTTTAATAACAGGCAGTTCACATTTAAGCTCAGTGTTTTTAACAATTTTTACAACCTTAAATCACCCTTCAATCGCAGTGTCACTATCCATAACGTTGCTTCAGCCTTATAGGTTCCCAAGTGCAAAACTCAACATCTCTTCAAACACAAGAGAGTGCAGATCAGTCAGTGTTCAGAGTCATCCCACATAAAAGAATCATGTTGTGGTACATATTGGCCTCATCATGTGGCCGTTGCCTTTCCCTCCGCTCTGTTAAAAGTTTTGGTATTTTGCACAGAAACTTTCTTCCCTCCGGAGAGACCTGGGAACCAAGGCTGCAAGACAAACACCTTTAAGAGGAGGCGTAACCTGTCAAAAAATGATCTCCCTCCTTCGGTTTAGTGACAGCCTGAAATGTTACTTATCCCGGCAGAGCCGGAGGATTGAAAGCAGCTACATCAAATCCCTGTGTAGCTAGCAGGAATGAACACAAACACTCCCTGGTATCTGAAGAAATGTTTAGTTTTACCCTTGGTAAACTAGAAGTCTAAAGGGAAGGCAGGTGGTGCCATAATAAAGAGTGAAACACAAAACAATTATCATAGTTATGCCCATAGTGACTGCAAAATATTTCTATATTCTCCTTCTTATCAGTGTATTATTTTCTCTGGCGTCTATACATTGACTATACCTTGACCAAGAAATTTGAATCTTGATAAAATAATCGACTACCCCCTGGTTACGGCAATGGACTTGATACACACTCGGGCGTCCCTACACAGGTTCAGGTACTAACAACAGTGGCTGCCTTTTAGCCATAGCTTTTAATCAGGGCAATACACTGATCCTGTGAAATCATTTCCCAGCCGGAGTCCATCGCCCACATTCCTTAGGGCATTGGGCCACCATGTGGACGTTTCATTTCCCTCCTCAATTTCACACAGAGACACAATTTCCCTTGCACAGATCCATGAACAGCAAAACCTCCCTGTGTCTCTTGTCTGAGCCAGGGCATTCAATTCCATTGACACCTTCTCTCCTGCAATGGCAATGGTCATGCAGATGGAACGAGGCCACCTTCACCTCTGACAGTGAGATATTGGATCAGCTCTTTCTTTACGCTGCTGTTGTTAGTCCATGAAACATCAGGGATGGATGCAAGGCTGAGTTCATGCACCAACCCCCTGAAACATTTCAGTGCCCCAGAGAAATCCTGACTCCGGCTATTGGCATGATCTGGTGGAGATTCGAATAGGAATGGGACGGTCTGAATTGTCAGTGTGGGGAATGAACAACAATCTATAGCAATGTCGTTAACCACAAACACACTCTAATCATGCTCCAGCCGGAAGGGAAATGGGCAAGAACTCTTGTTGTTCAGCCATGGACACACCTACACTAATGCACAGTCAGGAGTGTGCTGGGGGAGCTGGTCTGAGCAATATGAAGTGACAATTCAGTGAGAACAGAATCATTGTGTAGTGAAGCACCTATACACGAAGTAGTTGTGGCTGAGTGGTTAAGGCGATGGACTAGAAATCCATTGGGGTCTCCACAGGCAAGTTTGAATCCTGCCAACTACAGAAGCATCAGTGTATTGTCACTGCTCTTGTTGTAGTGCCTGAGCATCCACAGAGCCAGACCTGGTCTCACTCTGAGGCTGTCTACACTTAAAATGTTGCTGTGACACTGCTACAGCACTGTGGAGTAGACAGTTGCTACAGTGAGTGGAGGGGTTTTCCATCCCTATAATGGCTACATTGACAGAACAATCTTTCCTTTCATTTAGCACTATCTAACCATGGCTTAGGGCAGCTTAATTATACTGATTTCAGGGTTTTTCTCATCCTGAAAGACGTACTTCTTAGAGGGTTTATCCCATCACGCTCCCATTCCCTGGTCCTTCTCGCATGACCTGAGAGCAGCAATACCCGCAGTTCAAGAGGTGCAAACAATTCAATGTTTATTGGGGTAAACTTCCAGCAAGCAATGATTCCAATTTCCTTCCTCGGTATCGCCCTTCCCAGCTCTGACACCACAGAGGCTTGTCTGTGTCCCTGTTCCCATTCCCTCTTCCTATTCCCCCCTTAGCAAAACATAACTCCAATTCCTCTACCCCCATTCCCATTCCCCCCCTTACTTCCTGATTGACTGCAGACTATATAGTGAAACTGGAGTTCTGCTTAGCTATACCTTAACCAATCACTTTACTGAAATGTAACTAACCAATCCCAACATATTGTAACATGATTACCTAACCAGTTATACCCCACCACCTGAATTGCTTTACACCCAACAAATTAATTATACAGCAGACAGAAACAATCACAGAACCAGACAGAGATTATAAAGACAGGCAATAGGAAAGTGGAGACTACAGTGCTAGAACAACAAAGAAATGAGGATTTCAGACCCCAGCTATTGATAAGTGAGTTGTTGCCAGACAGGATGCTATCATGGTAGAGGTTGTGGATGCTGGTTGCTTAGCTGTCTGGCCCCCAGGGCAGGATTTTGAGGGTCTCAGAATGCCAGCACCCATCTTTTGTTCGCTTAAAACGTGAGCAGGGAGATTCCAACACCGCAGAAAAAATGGTTACTTAGAACAACAGTTACAAAGGTAAGTAACCATTTTTTCTTCTTCTTCGAGTGATTGCTCATATCCATTCCAGTTAGGTGATTCCCAAGCCTTACCTAGGCGGAGGGGTCGGAGTGAGTCGTGGCGGAATGCAGGACCGCAGAGCCAAAGGCTGCGTCCTCTCTCAATAGTTGGACCAGAGCATAGTGAAAGGCGAAAGTATGAACCGACGACCAGGTCGCTGCTCGGCATATTTCTTGTATCGGTACATGTGCCAGAAAGGCAGCAGAAGACGCCTGGGCCCTGGTAGAGTGGGCGGTGAGATGGCCCAAAGGGACATTCGCCAAGTTATAACAGGTGCGTATGCACTCTGTGAGCCATGAGGAGATTCGCTGCGACGAGACAGGAAGACCTCGCATTCGGTCAGCAATTGCCACAAAGAGTTGAGAGGATTTGCGGAACGGTCTTGTCCAATCAACATAGAAAGCCAATGCCCTTCGAACATCCAGGGAGTGAAGTCGTTGCTCTCATGAGGATGCATGAGGTTTTGGAAAGAAGACCGGAAGGAAGATGTCTTGGTTATTGTGGAACGCGGACACTATCTTCGGGAGGAACGCTGGATGCGGACGTGGCTGCACCTTGTCCTTATGAAAAACGGTGTACGGTGGGTCCACCGTGAGCGCTCTGAGCTCAGAGACCCGTCTGGCTGATGTGATAGCCACCAGAAAAACGGTCTTCCATGACAGGTACAGCAAGGAACAGGTGGCTAATGGCTCAAAGGGTGGGAACATGAGCCTGTTGAGAACCAGATTGAGGTCCCAGGTAGGAGTCGGATGGCACACCTGGGGGTAGAGACGGTCAAGGCCCTTTCTGAAACGGGTAGTCAACGGATGAGAGAACAGCGTATATCCCCCCTCACCGGGGTGAAAAGCGGAGATGGCCGCTAAGTGCACCTTCATAGAGGACAGTGCAAGACCTTGCTGTTTTAGCGACCAGAGATAGTCAAGGACTATCAGAAGTGGAAGCTCTGAAGGAATAGTGTCGTGCACGTGAGCCCAGCAAGCGAAGCGCTTCCACGTGGCCAGGTAGGTAGATCGAGTGGAAGGCTTTCTGCTGCTCAATAAAACATGCTGCACGGGGGCAGAGCAGCGCAATTCCGACTGGTCTAGCCACTCAGGAGCCACGCCGTGAGGTGGAGGGCCGTCAGGTCTGGGTGACGGAGAGTGCCGTGACCTTGGGTTATAAGATCCGGGTGAAGTGACAGAGGAATTGGGCTGGCTACCGACAGACGGAGCAGCGTGGTGAACCAGTGTTGTCTGGGCCACGCTGGCGCAATTAAGATGAGACGTGCTTTGTCCCGTCGGAGCTTCAGCAGGACTCTGTGTATGAGGGGGAACAGGGGAAAGGCGTAGAACAGATGACGAGTCCATGGAAGGAGAAACGCGTCTGACAGAGAGCCCGGTGACAGGCCTTGAAAGGAGCAAAACTCTTGGCATTTGCGGTTTGATCGGGATGCAAACAGGTCTACATGGGGAAATCCCCACTGTTGGAAAATGGCATGAGCGATGTCCACGCTCAGCGACCACTCGTGGCAGAGAAAGGATCTGCTCAGGCGATCCGCGACGGTGTTCTTGACGCCGGGAAGGAACAACGCCACCAGATGTATCGAGTGGGCTATGCAGAATTCCCACAGTAGCATCGCCTCGTGGCAGAGGTGGGGAGAGCGGGTCATGCCTTGCTTGTTGATATAGTACATGGCCGTTGTGTTGTCCGTAAAGACTGAGACACAACGGCCGCAGAGGCGAGCTTGGAACGTCTGGCATGCCAGGCGCACTGCACGCAGCTCCCTCACGTTGATGTGCAGGTTCAACTCCTGCACCGACCAAAGGCCCTGAGTACGAAGATGGCCGAGATGAGCCCCCCATCCGAGGGATGAGGCGTCCGTCATCAGGGAAAGGGAAGGTTGAGGAGGATGGAATGGGACCTCTGCACATACGAGTGATAGGGCCAGCCACCAGTTCAGGGATTGAAGGACGCTCGTTGGAATGGTGAGCAGGGTATCCAGAGGGTCCCTGTGCGGACGGTATAGCGAGTTGAGCCACAGCTGGAGGGGGCGGAGGCGGAGCCTGGCAAACGGAATTACGTGCATGCAAGCCGCCATGTGACCGAGGAGGCAGAGACAAGCGCGGGCCGAGGACATACGAGAGGTCTGAAGGGCGCGAATTAGCTGTGTAAGGGCCTGGAATCGTAGCTGAGGAAGGTAGGCTCTGGCTAGTGATGAGTCCAGGGTCGCGCCAATAAAGTCCAACCTCTGAGTTGGTACTAAGGTGGACTTTTCTATGTTGAGAACCAGGCCCAGACGTGTGAACAAGTCTTTGATCACTGTGACATGTTGCTGGACTGTGGTCTGCGAGTCCCCCCGATGAGCCAGTCGTCTAGGTAGGGAAAAACGCAGATGCCATGCCGACGGAGGTGGGTGGCGACAACGGCCATGCACTTCGTAAACACCCTTGTGGCCGTGGATAGGCCGAAGGGGAGGACCGCAAACTGGAAGTGAAGGTGAGTGATTGTAAATCGGAGGAAACGCCTGTGTGGTGGAAAGATGGCGATATGAAAATAAGCGTCCTTCATATCGAGGGCAGCATATCAGTCTCCCGGATCCAATGTAGGGATAATGGTCCCCAGAGATACCATGCGGAACTTCAACTTCAGCATGTATTTGTTGAGGTCTCGCAGGTCGAGGAGGGGTTGGAGGCCCCCTTTGGACTTGGGGATCAAAAAATAACGGGAATAAAACCCCTTGCTCCTCTCCCTCTCCGGAACTCTCTCTACTGCTCCGATAGCGAGGAGCGAGTGCACCTCTTGTAAGAGGAGTTGCTCGTGAGAGGGGTCCCTGAAGAGGGACCGGGAAGGAGGGTGGGAAGGTGGGGTGAAACAGGTGGAGTTGGTAACCACGTTCCACAGTGCTTAGGACCCAGGCATCGGTGGTCAGCTGGGCCCACGCCGGGAGGAAATGGGAAAAATGGTTGGAAAAAGGCAGGGAGGGATCTAGAGAAAGATCTGGTATGCCGTCCCTGGGCGCATCTTCAAAAGGACGGTTTAGGCCCCGCTGGTTTAGAAGGGGCCCGCCCTTGGGACGGTTAGTGGCCAGGTTGCCGTCTATGTCCTCCGCGACCCCGTCGCCGACCAGAGTCCTGTCTGTAGCGAGGCATATGGTAAGGCCGGTTAAGCTGGGGGTGGAACGGACGCCTCTGGGTTACAGGGGTATGCATCCCCAAAGTACGGATAATGACTCTATTGTCCTTTAGGTTCTGGAGCCTAGAGTCCGTCTTTTCGGAGAACAGAGCCTTAGAGTCAAAAGGAAGGTCCTGAATGGTGTACTGTACTTCAGGGGGAAGCGTTGAACTCTGGAGCCAAGAGATCCGGCGCATGGTAATGCCCAAGGCTATAGTACGTGCCCCCGAGTCAGCTGCATCCAAGGAGGCTTGTAATGAAGTGCGCGCTACCTTTTTACCTTCCTCTACGAAGGCTGCGAACTCCTGTCTTGAGTCCTGAGGTAGGAGCTCTTTGTACTTCTCTACCTCAGCCCAAGTGTCATGCCCGTAACAGCTCAGCAAGGCCTGCTGATTGGCCACTCGGATCTGCAGGGCACCAGCAGAGTAGACCTTGCGACCAAGCAAGTCCATTCTCCTGGCTTCCTTTGATTTAGGAGCCGGGCCTTGCTGGCCATGGCGCTCTTTATCGTTGACAGATTGGACCACCAACGACGAGGGGATAGGGTGCACATACAAATACTCATATCCCTTGGAAGGGACCATGTACTTGCGTTCCACCCCCCTGGCTGTGGGCGCAATAGAGGACGGAGTCTGCCATAAGCTATCAGCAGTCGCCTGGATAGTCTTAATGAAAGGGAGGGCGATGCGGGTTGGGGCGTCCGCTGACAAAATGGTCACTATCGGGTCGTCCACTTCCGATACCTCCTCAGCCTGTAGGTCCATTCGCAAGGCCACCCTGCGAAGAAGCTCTTGGTGTGCCCGTAAGTCAATAGGCGGGGGACCTGCAGACGACGACCCCACCACTGCCTCATCCGGGGAGGAGGAAGAAGAAGAAATCCTGGGCATGATGGTATCCCGCTCAGCGTCTGGGACCTGGGAAGGTTCCTGCTCCAGAGGTTCCTGAGCAGGCTGATTACCTTCCTCTACGAATGATGGTACCTCAGTGTCAACTGGGGGGCGGCTTATCGTAGCCTCCGGGATGCGCGGCTCGTGTGGTACGGTGCGCGTGGTAGGCACAGGAGCACCTTGGGCTTGGTGGTAGGCCCAAGGGGTCCAATAACCCCAGTGATGAGGGTCCTGGTCCGCATAGTGGGACTGCTGGAAGACTCCCGAAGGGACCTGAGGGTCATGTTCATCGACGTAGTAGCTGTCGGCATGTGACGAGGCCGACGCGTGCCTGGAGGGCCAGGGAGGAGCGGATAACCCCTGTGCCGAAGTGCCAACTGATCGTGTTTCCCGCCTCTGCAGCGACCGGTGCCAGGAGGCATCCCAACAGCGAGAGTGGGAGCGAGAACAGGACCTCTGACCGGCGCGGTGCCGGGAGGTCGACCGGGATCTCCATGCTCGGTGCCGGGAGCGGCTTCATGAGTAGCGGTGGCTGTAGCAGTACCGCGATCCGGAACGGTGCCGGGAGCAACGAGTCGGAGATCGGGAGAAAGACCGGTGCCACGAGTCAGACCGGTGCCGCGTAGTCGAGCGGTGCCGGGACTGCGAGCGGCGCCCGGAGTGAGATCGGCATCGGGACCGTGAGCGCTGGTGAGACCAGGAGCGGGATCGGTGCCGGTCGGACTCGGTGCCGGCAGGCGGCTTGAGCATTGACGGCTTGCCCATGGAACGGGGCGCCCGCACCGGCGGCGCTGGGGGCGGAGGCACAGCCGGGTCTGTCAACGCAATAAGGTCCCATGACGCTGCGAAGGTCTCCGGAGTCGACGGCAGTTGGATCTCAACCGCGGCCGGAGCTGGGGAGGTCACAGGTGCCGGACTCGACGGCCTCTGGGCGGCCGGAGTCAACGGTGCCGGCAGAAGTGTCTGCGCCGGAGGAGCCGGTGCCGCGGCAGGTTTCGGTGCTGGGCGGTCCAGTCGGGGCGCGCTCTGGTGCTTGGGAGCAGGCAGTGCCGAAGAGGCAGCGGCCTTCCCTTTCTTCGCCTTTGGCGAGAGAGCACGTCCCTGGGAGGATTTCGGTGCCAATGGCACTCTTGGTTGCTGCACTGAAGAGTGGCCCGGCACCGTGGTGGGACTGAGAGTCTAGAGGGGCGGCGGGCGGTGCCGGAGCCGGAGGGGTTAAGGCTGCCTCCATGAGGAGTTGTTTAAGCCTAATGTCTCTTTCCCTCTTTGTGTGAGGCTTGAAAGCCTTGCAAATCGGGCACTTAGAAGACAAGTGTGACTCTCCCAGGCACTTTAAGCAGGAGCTATGAGGATCCCCTGTAGGCATAGGCCTGCGGCAGGCCGAACACAGCTTGAAACCCGGGGAGCCGGGCATGCGCTCCGGTCCCGGGTGCAGGTGGGGGCTAATCCTTGAACCCGCTAACTATCTAACACTAAACTGACTAAAAACTACCAAAAACAAGAAAACCTAAGACTAAGATAACAACTATGTACAATTTTTAGAGAAAGAACTATGAGGAAGCTAGGGAAGCGGAGGTCAGACAAGCTGCACTCCACTGTTCCAACGACCGACACGGGCGGTAAGAAGGAACTGAGGGTCGGGTGAGTCGGCTGAGGTATATATGCGGTGCCGTTATGGCGCCACTCCAGGGGGCGCTCAGCCGACCCACTGGGGTTGCTAGGGTAAAATCTTCTGACAAACGTGCACGCGGCGCGCGCACACCTAACTGGAATGGATATGAGCAATCACTCGAAGAAGAACCAAGTGATTCACCCCATGTGCTTCCCACAGATTTTTCATGGTCTCTGCCAGGAAATTAGTTCCCGAATCTGTAAGGATGTCGGAGGGCCAACCTACCCTGGCAAAAATGTCTGCTAAGGCCCGGCACACAGTTTTAGCCTTGGTGTTGCTTAGAGCTACTGCTTCCAGCCATTGGGTAGCAAAATCCATGAAAGTCAGTATGTACTGCTTTCCTCTGGGGGTCTTTTTTGGGAAAGGACCCAGAATATCCACAGCTACTCGCTGAAATGGGACCTCAATTATGGGGAGTGGCTGGAGAGGGGCTTTGACCTGGTCTTGGGGCTTTCCCACTCTTTGGCACACCTCACAAGACCGGTCATAATTAGCAACGTCCTTGCCCATTCCCTCCCAGTGGAAGGACTTCCCCAACCTGTCTTTGGTTCTGTTCACCCCAGAATGGCCACTGGGATGATCATGGGCTAAGTTTAAGAGCTTTACCCGGTACTTAGTTGGAACTACCAACTGTTTTTGAGGATGCCAGTCTTCCTGGTGTCCACCAGAAAGAATCTCCTTGTATAAAAGTCCTTGTTCTACGACAAAACGGGATCAGTTAGAAGACCTGAGAGGCGGTGGGGTGCTCTGTGCCACCGCCCAAGCTTTCTTGAGGCTGTCATCTGCTTCCTGCTCAGCCTGGAACTGTTCTCTTGAGGCTGGAGATACCAGTTCCTTCTTAGACTGTGGACTTGGGCTTGGTCCCTCTGGAAGCGATGTAGGTGATGGGGTTGTTTTCGTTGATTGTGAACCGCTTTCCGCTGGTGCACTTTGCGATATTTCAGGCTCTGGCTCAGCCTCTTAGGTAGGGTGGTCTGCTGTTTCTGCCAGTTCATGCCCACTGGTGCCCTCTGGCACTGGAGTTGTAGATGGGTTTGCAAGCGCTGGCGTCAGTGCTGGCAATGGTTCTGGTGCTGGTTGCTTTTCCAGTTCCGGTTCTGGGACTGGATGCACTATGGCTGTTGCAGTCGTTGGTAGGGGATCCAGTTCCACCGCCTCTGTCTGGGTCTCTGGTAACACAGACGGGGCCCTTGTGAACAGCTCAGGAACAGGGGTGGGAGTGGAAGCTTGCTTGGCATGGCCGCGTATGACCATTCCACCTCTTGGCCAGCTTCACCTGGTTGGCCAAGACTTCCCCCAGTAGCATGGGGATGGGATAATTGTCATAGACTGCAAAAGTCCACATTCCTGACCAGCCCTTGTACTGGACAGGCAATTCAGCTGTAGGCAAGTTTAAAGATTTTGACATGAATGGGTGAATTGTCACTTGGGCCTCTAGGTTGATGAATTTGGGGTTCACTAAGGATTGGTGGATAGCTGACACTTGTGCCTCGGTGTCGCTCCACGCGATAACCTTCTTCCCGCCCACTCTCAAGGTTTCCCTTCGCTCCGAGGGTATTTGAGAGGCATCTGGGCCTGGGGATCTTTGATGTGATGGTGGTGTAATGAACTGTTCTCGGCTGGGGTTCTTGGGGCAGTTGGCCTTTATATGTCCCAGTTCATTACATTTAACACATCACCCAGCTGATTGGTCACTAGGCTGAGGTGAGTTGCTGGAGACTGGTGAGGTGGGACAATACGGTGTCTGGGGCTTTCCTTGGGTTGTGGGTGGGGTCTTGGGTTGCCCCTGGTGATAGGGTTTATTTTCGGTTTGCCCCCTCTGATATTCGCTCCCCTTGCTAGTAGTTTTTTTCTTTTCTGCCACTTCCACCCATCTGGCTCCAATCTCCCCCGCCTCGGTTACAGTTTTGGGCTTCCCATCTAGGATGTACCTTTCTGTTTAATCAGGAACACCCTCTAAGAACTGCTCCATTTGCATTAGGAAGGCCAGCTCTTCCAGATTTTTAGCATTTGCTCCTGATATCCAGGCTTCCCCATTCTTTCCAGTGTGGTAGGCGTGTCGGGTAAATGACACATCTGGTTTCCACCTTAGGGCTCTGAACCGCCGACGGGCATGCTCAGGTGTTAGCCCCATTCTGATTCTGGCCTTGGTTTGAAAAAGATTATAATCGTTCATGTGTTCCTTAGGCATTTCAGCTGCCATCTCTGCTAAGGGTCCACTGAGCTGTGGCCTCAACTCTATCATGTACTGGTCTGCAGAGATGCTGTACCCAAGGCAGGCCCTTTCAAAATTTTCCAAGAAGGCCTCAGTATCATCACCTGCCTTGTAGGTGGGAAATTTTCTGGGATGGGAAACAGTACCAGGAGAAGGGTTGTTAGGGTTGGCTGGTCCATCCTGCTTAGCCTTTGCTAAGTCCAGTTCATGCTTTCTCTCTCTTCCATCTCTTTTTCTCTCATCTCCATCTCTTTTTGTTTCATCTCCATAGCTCTTTTGTGGTCAGCTTCTTTGGCTTTCTCTTCTGTGTACAGTCTAGCCAGTTCCTGTTTAACTGCTTCCTTGGTACTCATTTTTCTGCTTTCTTGTGCTGGCCACACCCCTCTGCAGCTCACTGACTGGAATGCACTCAGCTCAGGGCTGCTTGGTTAACAGAGATTTTCTAACTAGTGTGGCAGAGCTCTGACCTTGCTCCTGTGGGTCCTGCATTTCTAGGCGGTTTATGCTGCCTCAGTGGCTCACTGTGACCCTCCACGTAGCCCTTCTCTCTCTAGGGCCAGGGTTACAGTCTACTGAGCCCTTTTCATCATAGGCTGCAAGGAGGTTGGTGAGAGAACTCCCACAGTCTCTGTTCAGCCTCCTGTCCTGACAGGGGCCTGACTTCCCCTCCCAGGAGATGTTCCTGTAGTGGTGGGTTGGGGGGAACCCGGGCCCGCCCTCTACTCCGGGTTCCAGCCCAGGGACCCTAATGGTAGCAGTTGTTGGCAGCCAACCTTTCACTGCCAGAGTTGCTACATTTCCCTGGGCCACTTCCCCACAGCTCTCCTGCTTCTCCCTTCTTCACCCTGACCTTAGAGCTCCCTTAACGATGGTTTGAGGGTGTCTTCAGTAACCAGCCCTTCAGCCGCACTTCCTCTCCTCTGGTTCCCTGGATCCCCTGCCTGACTGGAGTGAGCCCTTTGTATAGTATCAGCAGGGCCCTAATTAGAGTCAGGTGGTCACATTAACTGAATGGCCTCACCTGACTCTTTACAGCTTAATTAGAGACAGGTGTTCTCATTAGCCTGGAGCAGCCCCTGCTCTGGTCAGTCAGGGAACAGAAAACTGTTAATCCAGTGGCCAGTATATCTGCCTTCTGCTATACCCACCTGGCCTGGGTCTATCACACTAGCTATACCCAAGAAGTAGAAAGAAAAAACAATTCAGCTTGTAAATTCCTTTTGCTGTCTGCTTGCTCACAGCTTGAAGCATCCTCTTAACAAAGACCCTTGTTAAAAAACTTAACACCTCTGCCCTCAGGCAGCTTTCTAAGCAGCTAGAAAGGAGAGAAAAAATAATTCACACCGCTGCTCACCATGTGAAGGTTTTTTCCCCGACTTTGAACTTTAGGGTACAAATGTGGGGGACCTGCATGGACACTTCTACGCCTAATTACTAGCTTAGATCTGGTATACTGCCACCACCCAGAATTTCAGTGTCTGGGGCACTCTGTTACCCCAAAACTTTCCCCTCCCTTGGCAGCCTTGAGAGGCTTCACCAATTCCCTGGTGAACACAGATCCAATCCCCTTGGATCTTAAAACAAGGAAAAATCAAGCAGGTTCTTAAAAAATAAAGCTTTTAATTAAAGAAAGAAAGGCAAAAATCATCTCTGTAAAATCAGGATGGAAAATACTTTACAGGGTACTTAGATTCATATAGTCCAGAGGAAACCCCCTCTAGCCTTAGAGTCAAAGTTACAGCAAGCAGAGGTAAACTCCTTTCAGCAAAAAAAAGGGACATTTACAAGTTGAGAAAACAAAAATAAGACTAACACGCCTTGCCTGGCTAATTACTTACAAGTTTGAAACATGAGAGACTGATTCAGAAAGATTTGGAGAGCCTGGATGGACGTCTGGTCCCTCTTAGTCCCAAGAGCGAACAACAACAAAACAAAGAGCACAAACTAAAGACTTCCCACCACCAAGATTTGAAAGTATCTGGTCTGGTCCTCTGGTCAGGTGTCAGACAGGTTTAGTGAGCTTCTTAACCCTTTACAGGTAAAAGAGACATTAACCCTTAACTATCTGTTTATGACAGGCCCAAACTCTCCAGTGCTTGGATTCTTTACATGCTTTCACAGAGCGAAGAGCACATGTTCCATGATTTCATAGGGCAGCGTTTTAGGGCTATTTTGAGTCAGGGAGCTATGCTATAGGGAGCTTTCCCTGTGTGGATCTGACAGGTGGATCAACATAGATGCACATTGTGACCATTCTAAGGGTGCTGAGGGCTGTGAGTCTCCTTGTTGCCACCTGCCACTACTAAGGACTTTTGGCAGCTGGATGTTAGCGACCAAGCTCACCAGCCTGTCAGGCACTCAAGCACCCTCCTCCACAGCAGCCCTGACAGTTGACAATAGAGACACCTTAACCCCTGAGTTCCTTCAATGTGTCCCCCTCCGGGGTCTAGCTCCGATCACCAAATACTCGGGGTATGTCTATACTACCTGCCGAATCGGCGGGCAGCGATCGATCCAGCGGGGGTCGATATATCGCATCTAGTGTAGATGCACTAAATCGATCCCCGAGTGCTCTCCCCTCGACTGTACTCCAGCTCAGTGAGAGGCGCAGGCAGAGTCTACGGGGGAGCTGCAGCAGTCGACTCACCGCGACGAAGACACCACAGTAAGTCGATCTAAGTATATCGACTTCAGCTACGTTATTCACGTAGCTGAAGTTGCATAACTTAGATCGATCCCCTCCCCTAGGTTAGACCAGGGCTCAGAAAAATCCCAGATCCTCTCTGCCCAAAGCAATGGTACATCCCAGGTTACCAGTTTTACTGGCATCACACAAAGCACTTGAGCACAGTTATCGAACAAACAAAAATTTCTTTACCACAGGACAGAGATTTAAAAAGAAACAAATGTGAGTGATGGAAACCAACCATTACCAACAAAACAAAATCACAAAATGCAACCTACACTTTAATAGCTCCCTTCCCTATCTAAATAGACTGACGTGTGAGGTGACAGTCTATTGCAGTAATTGCTAGTCCCTAGGAGCCAGGCCTCTGCCTTTCTTGAAGCACCATTGGTCATTAGTGATCTCCTTGGTGAATGGACCCAGAGTGTTTCTCCACCCTGTCATAAACTGAATCAGTCTTTTGTGTATATTCACAGGAAGGACCATTTCCTCATTCTCATATTGTCCTTTTCTCTGCCACAGGGTTTCGATGTCTATAATTTGTCTTTGATAGTTTTCCATTGGCTTTTCTGGGCTGGTGCAAAGGCTGACAATGCAGCAATACATCGCATAACTGGCTGGCAAGGGACGGGTGACAATTCCCTCCCACTTGAATGGGCTGTCCCCAACAAGACCTGTGATTAGGGTGACTCACTGTCATGACAATACTATATGGGCATAATGTTCCATATACTTACATTACTCCTTCAATAGGACTCATACCCACCTCTTGAAGTGATCAGGAGTAACAATAATTTACAAGGTTTCAGTACAGATCTCACTGCTATGCTTCCTGGATAAATATCATAAAAATCAGTGCATTAGGTGGGATGAGTTTGTCGGGTCTGAGACGGGAGTTTCTTGTGAATTACTCTGACCTCTTTGCCAACTGGCACCAAAGAGCATTTATCACACATACACTGAGCTATACGGCCACACTCTGATATAACAGAAAGGCCAGCACAAAAAACAGAGAGAGGAACAATAAAATACTAAAATGACAATGGTTGGAACTCTCCATTTCCCTCAGTCTTTGGACTGATGGGTACTAAGAGCTTTTCCCTCAGTTGAACCAGGTGATTGGATACCTGGCTCAGCCCTCCCTACTAGCAGCTCTCTCACCTACAGGGAGATGGGTCAAAATTGGAATTGATGTCATGACTCGCTTCCCAGAGGGGATCAACCTGTCTAAAGTTGTGTCTACCCTTCAAACACTGGAAATATTCTTCTGACAACCTAACACTGTCTACACTGGGGCTCAGCTCACATGAACTACTTCTCTCAGAGGAGTGGATTTTTCACACCCCTGTCAACATAGCTTTTCAGTGTAGACCAGCCTTTAGATGGCTTTTTGATATGAAAGGCAATGGTCTTCAGCCTTTTCCTTGGTATTGATGATTGACAACTGCAGTTTCCTACCTGCTGGACACATCCTATGACAGATGTCAGGCCTTTCCTTTGCAAATTAGAGAAGTGGGGAAGTCAGTGACCCTTACAGTGTAAGTGGGTATGTAGCAGGGTGGACCCCTGCTCCAGCCCTGAAAGGGTTAAAAACAGCCCTGGGAAGGGGCTGAGGCTCAAGAAAACAGCCTTTAGGCTGGGCTGATTGGGGGAAGTGGCTGCAGCTGGGGCCACGCCCCAAACTGAGCCAAGGGCCTTATAAGAAGGCCAGGGAAGCCAGAAGCACAGACAGTCTCTCTCTGCCTTCAGAGGGAGATGGGCCTGGCTGCTTAGGAGCTGAGATAAGTACCTAGGGTGAAGCAGGGCCGGGGAAAGGCTGAGGAGCTCTAGCCAGGAAAGCCCCAGGCTGCGGCCTAGCACAAGGCCAACGGGTACTGGGGGTTGCAGAGGGCAGCCCAGGGGTAGGCCAAAGCAGCAGGTCCAAACCCAACCCTGCCAATGATGAGTAGGCTGATACTGCAGCCTGCCCCAGAGTGTGGGGCTAGACAATGACTGACAGTAGCCACATACTGAGGCAAGGTAGGGATAGAGGGTGGGGGTTCCCTGAGACAAAAGGGGAAGCCCAGAGCGAAAAGGGGTTACTGCCAGGGGGCAGCACCCCGGAGAAAAGGGGCACCGGGTCCAGGGAGGGACACGGGGGCCTGAGAACAGGTGGATCACCAGCCTGCAGAGGGCGCTCCGGTGCTGAACAAAGCTAATTCCCAGAGTAACCAGCAGGAGGCGCCGCAGGGGTCAGTCGACCCGTTTACAGGGTAAAAACCTATACAAATTGTCTCCTCGAGTAGTTTTCCTTTAATAGAAATTGACTTTGAAGTTCAGTAAAATATGCTCTATTTGAAATTTACAAAAAAATAAAATCTATATGGGCCCAATAGTCTCTTCTACACGCTAATACCTATTCTCCCACCCCAACTTTTGGAGTGAGGTTTTCTACCAGAACTCCTTACACTACAGGGGGTAAATTAAATCAAATTAACTTTTGAAGATTAGCCATCATTTCCTGTATGACTAAAAAAAGAAAAAAACAAGACAACTTTCAGTTTTCCAAAATAATTCAGATTATCAAACAATTAGTCTCTTACTCTTTAACCAATAACTTCACCTATAATTTCATTTTCACTAGTAACGGTAATATATTCAAAGATCACAAATCCTTGTCGTATATGTTAGTTTTCTTTTAATCCCCATTGCCAACAACTGAACCATGGCTCAAGTTGTGGTTTGTCCCAACACTTCTGAGAGTTCATATCTCTCTGGTTCTTCTGCCATGCGTGTTGGTGGAAGGCATCTCCTATGTGGGAATGTTTGCATCATGAGGAAAAATACCTCTCTTTTCACACTTTAAATCTTTCCAAGAAGTAGGAGGTAAGGGAGAAGTGATGTAAATGCATAAAACACAAGAGACAACTGTCTGGTCTTCACTACAGACATTTATCGGTATAATTATTGCTCAGAGGTGTGAAAAATCAACACAGCTGAACAACGTAGTTACACAGCTCTAATCCCCTGTGTAGATAGCGCTACAACAGCAGGAGAGCTTCTCCTGCCAACATAGCCATCTGAGACAATATTGATTTAAGTAACTGAACTACACTGTGCTCATATGCACTTCCCTCAGTTAGTGGGGGGTCTGCTGTTCACCATTTCCGAATGGAGATTTTAAATCACTGCTGTGTCTTTGTTACCATGGCCAGTAAACTGAAGAGTTCTCTCCTGTTGACAGAACTGCACTTGAATTGTCTCCAAGTCATCATGGAGATATGGGGAAAAAGCAAAGCTGAAGGGAGAAATGATGACTTTAGCAAATGGTCATTTGTCTTAAATTCTCCAATAAATCTGAGCTGAACTAATATCTAATTGTGCGACCACACAGCCATCAAGAAAGATAGAAACCCAGATCACAGAGAGATAGAATACATGACAATGAAAGTGTAAATTGAAATTCCAGAGCAGGTTACATCTCATTGTTTAGAATCAGGACAAGAGATTCTCCCATCACATTATCCTCTGATCCATTCAAATCTGCTTCGCTCAGCACTGTCTCCATAGTCAGTTATGTTATTTACAACATGTTTAGTATCCCAGCATCCCCATAATGGAGGAAAAAACAGCTACCTTGCCAGAATTGGCTTTACCAATAGATGGAACCTGGGATTTAAACTCTAAATGATGACACTGTATTTAGGATCCATTTGAATTCCCCTTCCAGGCCTTTGATACTTTCATCTCGAGTCACAGCAACTCTGGTACAGGATTAAATAAGTCAAAGCATCATCTCCAAGCACAGACAACTGAGAACACTTCATCATATGACATTTTGAGAAGTGGAGGGGTAGAATGTGATGACGATAAACTCTGCCTGGCTCAGTCAAAAGGTAAAAGTTTTGCCGTGATGGGGAAGGAGAGAATCTCTGAGTCACCCCATCTCCTTTCAAGTATCAGAGGGGTGGCTGTGTTAGTCCAGATCTGTACAACGTGACAGAGAGTCCTGTGGCACCTTGTAGACTAACAGACGTATTGGCGCATAAGCTTTCGTGGATGAATCCCCACTTCGTCAGATGCATGGAGTGGAAATTTCCAGAGGCAGGTATAAATATGCAAGCGAGGATCAGACTAGAGATAACAAGGTTAGTTCAATCAGGGAGGATGAGGCTCTCTTATAGCAGTGGAGGTGTGAACACCAAGGGAGGAGAAACTGCCTCTGTAGCTGGCGAGCCATTCACAGTCTTTGTTGAATCCTGAGCTGATGGTGTCAAATTTGCAAATAAACTGAAACTCAGCAGTTTCTCTTTGAAGTCTGGGTCTGAAGTTTTTTTGCTGCAGGATGGCTATTTTTAAATCTGCGATTGTGTGTCCAGGGAGACTGAAGTGTTATCCTGTAGGTTTTGGTATATTGCTTATGCTCCAAAACATTTTTTAGTCTATAAGGTGCCACAGGACTCTTGCTTTTTACATCTCCTTCCAGTATCACAGCAGCGGAAATGACACTTTTTTCCTGCCCCTGCTCCTCTTCTTTTAAATGTAATATGAAAAGTTCCCATGATAACTGCTCTTCAGCACAACCCAGAGCAACGTGAGAACAATTGGCAATGATACAATATGTATCATTGGTGACTCTAACAATAACTGCAATAGGAGGAATGGTATAACTGTGATGCTCCCTTGTTTCTTATGGGAAGGACACACTTGAATTACTCATGGGACAATGGAGTTGATAGAAAGGACAAATGGGTCCACCTCAAAGAGGTCAAACTGCAAAATGCAAAAATGGGCCACTCATCTGGCCAAGCTGAGGGATATCGGTGCTTCATGCAGTTCAAACAGCTTTTAAAAGTTACTCTGTGGGAATCAGGAAAAGTATGAAAGTATCGATAGCCCTAGAGGGTTTGTGGTGTTGATCCCCCTTGCAGATTCTCTGATGGCTCACATGGGCTCAGTGGCAAGATAAGGGTTTCCCACACTCACTGCTTCCATTGGGTCTCAAAGCTGTGTGGATTCTCTGATGGCTGATAAGCTGCTGGCGGTAAATGAAGTTTTTCCCACACTCACGGCATTCGTAGGGCCTCTCCCCTGTGTGAATTCTGAGATGGGTAAGAAGGTGCGAGCTGTGATTGAAAGTTTTCCCACACTCACGGCATACATACGGCCTCTCTCCTGTGTGGATTCTCTGATGCCCATTAAGGTGAGAGCTGTGAGTGAAGCTTTTCCCACACTCACTGCATTCAAAGGGCCTCTCCCCTGTGTGGATTCTCTGATGTTTAGAAAGGGCTGAGCTGCTATAGAAGCTTTTCCCACACTCACTGCATTCATAGGGCCTCTCGTCTGTGTGGATTCTCTGATGTTTAGAAAGGGCTGAGCTGCTATAGAAGCTTTTCCCACACTCACGGCATTCATAGGGCCTCTCCCCTGTGTGGATTCTCTGATGAATAATAAGGTTTGAGCGGCAATTGAAGGTTTTCCCACACTCACGGCATTCATAGGGCCTCTCCCCTGTGTGGATTCTCTGATGTTTAGAAAGGGCTGAGCTGCTAGAGAAGCTTTTCCCACACTCACGGCATTCATAGGGCCTCTCCCCTGTGTGGATTCTCTGATGCTGAATAAGGGCTGAGCTGCTAGAGAAGCTTTTCCCACACTCACGGCATTCATAGGGACTCTTCCCTGTGTGGATTCTCTGATGCTGAGAAAGGCCTGATCTGCTACAGAAGCTTTTCCCACACTCACTGCATTCATAGGGCCTCTCGTCTGTGTGGATTCTCTGATGCTGAATAAGGGCTGAGCTGCTAGAGAAGCTTTTCCCGCACTCACGGCATTCATAGGGCCTCTCCCCTGTGTGGATTCTCTGATGAACAGAAAGAGTTGATATTCGAGTGAAGGTTTTCCCACACGCACGGCATTCGTAGGGCCTGTCCCCCGTGTGGATTCTCTGATGCCGAGAAAGGCCTGATCTGCAAATGAAGGTTTTCCCACACTCACGGCATTTGTAGGGCCTGTCCCCTGTGTGGATTCTCTGATGGGTAAAAAGGGCTGATCTGCGATTGAAGGTTTTCCCACACTCATGGCATTCGTAGGGCCTGTCCCCTGTGTGGATTCTCTTATGTCTAGAAAGGTTTGATCTTTGAGTGAAGCTTTTCCCACACTCACGGCATTCGTAGGGCCTGTCCCCTGTGTGGATTCTCTGATGATTAAGAAGGGCTGAGTAGTCACATAACTTTTTTCCACACACTGTGTATGTATTTTTTCTCTTTCCAATGATGATTTCCTGCTTTGTTGTGGTTTCCTTGAGGTCCTTCTGAGTTCCCTGAGAGGAAATACGTTTACCCATTTTCACCCCCGGCTGGTTTCCTTGTTCTCTCTCTGGTCTGTGCTGAATCTCACAGGATTTTTCCTCCTCATGACTCCTGGACACATTGCTTTTTGATCTTTGCAATAATGCTCTGTGTTTATCCAGTTGCTGAACATTTTTCTGCTGAGAATTCTGCTCCTCTTTCTCACATGCCATTGCATCACCTGCGGTGAAAAAGACAGAAACATCAAACAGGGATGAAAAGTGAAAAGCCAAAACAAACTAAGTGCTGGAGGGAGGTCAAATAAAAATCACAAACTGAACTCCCCCATACTCTTCCCCAAAACAGGAGAGAGGAGGGGATCAATTTGGCTTTCAAATCCCATCCAAATTCTCAAGGGGAAGGGAGGAAGCTACTGCCTGGTGTCTGCTAGAATCTACGGGAAGCCATGAGCTATAGTTACCCTGAGGATATGACCCCTGCTGGCAACAATAATGAACTGAGACACCTCTCAAGGGCTTCGTAGGGCATCCCAGATGTTTCCTTCAGGCACTTTCACACTCAGAGTTGGTTTAATGTTTCCTCACCTCTGCAGGGAGATCTCAGGGTCTGTTTTCCCTCTGAACCCTGCAGGTCTGAGACCCATGGCTCTTCCCCTTGTTCTAGCTGGGAGATCACATCAGGTTTGGAAAATGGAAACCCTGCTCAGATGAAAGAAAACAAAGGGGTTCCGTTGATTTCATAAAACTTTGTCATAAAAAACATTCTATTAATTTAACTTTAATACTTGGTGTAACCCAGTGTCCCTGGGCTAGTCCTCACTGAAAATGCCAAGACCAGGGCAGGCTGAAAAAGGGAGAGCAGAGGCTCCCCAAACTGGTGGATAACACGGAAGTTAAACACACCGACCAGTCACCAACTGTGCTTCTGATCCCCCACACTGGTTATCGAGAAACTGAAAAAAGAAATCACACGGCCCCCTTTATTGCATCCCAGTTCTCTGGCTCCTAATCAGCACCTAGGTCCAGCACAGTGAGAGGTTATTTAAAAACCCAGCTCACATAAACAAAGTGTTCTTCTGATCCCAGAGTCAGCCACATTACCAGGTCAGTATAGGTTTGGATCTTACTCAAAATACTACGATGCCAGCCAATCATTGGCATCTAAACTAAAGGTGTATAAGCAAGAAAGCATCTAAACTAAAGGTTTATTATAAAAGAAAAAGAAAAAGGGAGTTGTTAAATGGGAAAGCAGTCAGACACATTCAGAAATCTATACATCTGGTTCTTAGCAGTATTGGTGAGTTTCTGGCTTGAAAGCCTCTCTGGTACACATCCACATTATTCAGTCCTTTGTTCAAGCCTTCAGTTTGTAGAAAAGTGCTCCAGAGGTAGGAAGAGGAATTGAAGACAAAATGGAGATGATGCAGCTGCCCTTTATATTCCTTTTGCCAAGTGGCTTCTAATTCCTGTGTCCCAAACACAAGCTTCACAGCACATTGCATGGAAATGCCTTGGAGTTCTCAGTACACAGTGTGATACAGCATGGCCAGAGGGCAGCAGGAGAGGGTTAGAAGGGAGCCTTATTCCCTGTAGAGGGAAGAAAGTTTGCTATAGATGAACTAGAGCACCTGAAGCCAATTAGAGCCCCAGCAGTCAGTCACCTGATAAAGACCCTTGCTCCAATCAGACAGGGAAGGAGTTGGAGCAGAGGGGATTGGTATTGGAGCAGAGAACAGTTTGAAGGGAAGCAGAGGAAAGTTTGGAGAAGTGCTGCAGTGGGTTAAGAAGTCCAAGACCCTAGGTAAGAGGCACCTGGCTTGTACAGAGGGAGGGCAGGAAGACCCCACAAGCTGAAGGGTAGGAGCGGAAAGTAGCCCAGGGGAAGGAACCATCACTTCAAGTGGTTTACCACTATCCTCAAGGCCCCTGGGCTGGGAGCTGGAGAAGAGGGCGGGCCCAGGTCCCTCCCTCTCCACTCCCCTCCTCAAGGACACTAGTGGGGTAATTAAAATACCGATTCAGAGGCAAGCAATGGCGCCCTGAACCTTCCCCAAAGAAGAGAAAGCGCAAGACCCAGCATAACAGTACCAGCAATTTGCCAGAGTATTTATAATAAAATAATAATAATATAAAGTGTCTCTCAATTCCATACAGTGTCACTTAATAAACCAGTGAATTCCCAGGACCGGTTCCTCAGGTGTTTGAAGATGCCGAACACCTTGCTTGTGAGGGACTAGAATACCCACATATATGTTGGGAACACACAGACACTGTGCTAGTCTGTTCCCTATGTTCATTCTTCTAGAAAATTATGATCAATTTTGTTCATAGTATGTGTCAGGGCTGAATCCCCACTCTGTCACTCCGCGTGCAGAAAGTGGGGGCCCGACAGGATTCTACAAATTAATTTGCGCCACTCTAGGCTTGTATTAAAGCCCCAAAGTTACAGCTTTTCTCTGACCTTGGCTTGGTAAATGCTGCCACCACCCAAATGCAAAAAACCCCTAAACCCTTGGACCCAGGAAGGAGCACTTGAGAATTCTTCCCTCTGGGGCACCCTCAAGCGCTTTCACGTCCCCTCCGGGAAAGAGCTGAGAAAGAAAACAAAGGAAATTAGCTGTGGTTACCAGCTAATCAAACAACACACACAAACTTCTTAGGACACCAAAAATCCAATCCTGTTCTTAATAGAGGTAAATTTTAGTAAAATTGAAAAGGAAAACAATACATCTGGAACTTAGGCTTTTGCTAGATCTTAAAAGAAAATTTTTGTAAGCACCCAAAATAGCTTTCTTGGGGGTTCAGCTTAAAGCTTACAAGCAAACAAAAGCATCTGGGACAGCACCGAGGAGATCCAAAAGCCAAAATAAAAAATAAACCTGATTGTGTCTGTCTAAACATTCCCTATCCAAATCATTTCTTCTAGGTATGGAAGATGAATTTTCATACCTGCTTCAAGCCATACACAGCATTGCTACTCTGTGTCGCCGTCTCCGGAGAACAAGAGACAAAGGGAAAGTTACTTTCCCATTTAAAAAAGTTCTAGCCTTTCCATTGGCTCTTTTGGTCAGGTGCCCAATACTTTTCTTTTTTTTTTTAAAACCCTGTTGGCTTGTTAACCCTTTAGAGGTAAAGCAAGCAGAGAACTCGCACCAACAGGGATTTTACAGCCAACTGGCTGGCTGGGTGTTTATAAAAGGGAGATCCCTCCCCTCCCCTTCATTTATCACTGTAGGGCTTGTGAGGTACCATTTGAAAAGACAAAATCTACTGAATATCCTCCTGTTAAACTGTGTAGCAACATTGTATGGAAAGTGATGAGATTTTACGGTATGATGTTACTGAAAAAGCTGCAGCCCTAACCTTAAGTTCCTCAGAGACAGCAAGGCAAACAGCTGGTCAAATAGCCATTCTCCACCAGGGGGAAGGTGTGAAGATGATATTTACATTCCATCAGAGGGACTCTTGAAGCTCGTATCTATGACAGCCTGTCACCATGACTCAGCTGAGAACTGAAGTGGTTTCTAGTACAAAGGACTGAATTATAAAAAGAGGTGAGGAAAATGCATGAGACTCTCTCTCTCCCTCCCCTCCCTTTCCCTCTGCTCATGACAACTCCTGAAGAACTGAATGTGGGCGGCAGGGGCAGGTTAGGGGGAATCCTGGCTGAAAGGAAAACCAGCCTGTCTCAGCAGATGGTGAGAGAAACATTTGTTTTAAATCCCTTTTAGCTTGTTAGGTTAAACATTAGTTTGTGTTTTATCTTTGCATTTCTTTCATAAACAATTCTGGCTTTTATGCCTCATTACTTGTAGTCACTTCCAATTTTTTTTTCAGTAGTTAAAAGTCTTGGTTTATTGTTTTATCTAACCAGTGTGTTTGGATTAAAGTGTGTTGGAAACTCCATTTGGAATAACAAGGCTGGTGCATGTCATTTTCCACTGATGAAACAACAGATTTCATATGAGCTCCCATTGTTCAGGAGTGTGCTGGACAGTGCAAAAATGCACATTTCTGGGGGAAGTCTGGGAGCAGAGAATTTTCTGGGGTTCTCCTGTGGGGTACTGTAATTTGTGAGTCACTGACTAGCAGCACTCAATACTGTGTAGCTGGGAGCGAGTTACACGCTGGAGACTGCGTGTGAACTGCCCAGGAGTGGCTGCTCTCACAGTAGAGCAGTGTAAAAGGCACCCCAGCCTGGGGAACTGAGGGGCCACAGCTGTTAACAGTCCAGATTGTACTGTGCTTAATGTCACAGACACTCAATTTCAAAGAGTCTCCAAAAACACACAGAAAGTAAATAAACACCCCAGAAATCGAAGTCTCCCTGGCACTGCTTCTTGCTGACAGATGGGTCCAGAGACAAAGACAGAGTCCTGGGGAAGCTGGAAACATAAGCTTGGGGCTCAGTGGAGAAAGGGAACAGGAAGGGCAGGGATATTATTGAATGCAGGATCTCAGCAATACTAGATGTCAGGATAACACGTATTGCAGCCCATTGGCAAACATAATCCCAAATAAACATATAAAATGATGGGGTCTAAATTAGTTATTTCTATTGATTTATACAAGGGCAAGAAGATATTCTCTGTATTACTGTCTATCTCTTTTAAAATAATTCCTAACATCCTGTTTGCTTTTTTGACTTCCGCTGCACACTGCTGGATGTCTTCAGAGAACTATCCACAATGACAAAAAGATCTTTTTCCCGATTAGCCTAATTTTGCCCCCATCATATTGTATGTATAGTTGGGGTTATTTTTCCCAATCTGCATCACTTGACATTTATACACATTTGCCATTTTGTTGCCCAGTCACTTAGTTTTGTGAGATCTTTTTGAAGTTCTTCACAGTTTGCTTTGGTCTGAACTATCTTGAGCAGTTTAGTATTGTGACATTATTGATATAATCTGGGACCTTATAGAACATGGTTGCAACCAAGGTCCTGTAGTGGCACCAAATCTTATGTACAGGGGGTCATATAAGGTGTCCAAGACCAGGTTATGGGTTGCTGGTTATAATTATGGTGTCTATATGTATGTATCATTTTGTAGTTGAAGTTATGAGTATTGGCTCTATCCTGTCTGTATTTCCAACTTATGCTGTGCTTCTGGGAGACATCCCAGACAAGTTGGTGTTAGCTCTGCCTAGCCTGTTTGATGGCTCATTAATGACCATCAGCTATTCAACTGACCCATTGAGAGAAGGCAGATATGCCTTGTAACTCAGCAAAGTATGCAGGGACTTGCCCGTGTGACTCCAGACTCCATTTTGCTGTTATTTTCCACAGTAAGAACGAAGAAGTGTCCTTACACCTGGAAAAGCCTATAAAAGGCTGATGCCTCTTTGTTTTCAATCCTGCTTCTTACCTCTGGAGGAACTTTGCTACAAACTGAAGCTCTGAACAAAGGACTGACTGACCCATCCCAGAGGATGTACTTCAGAGACTTGACTTGAACCTGCAGTTTACTCCATCACTGCTACAAGCCTGAACTAAGAACTTTGCCATTATTGCACGTAATTGATTCCATTTAACCAATTCTAGCTCTCCTCTCTATCTTTTTCCTTTTATGAATAAACCTTTAGATTTTAGATTCTAAAGGATTGGCAACAGCGTGATTTGTGGGTAAGATCTGATGTGTATATTGACCTGGGTCTGGGGCTTGATTCTTTGGGATCGAGAGAACCTTTTTCTTTTATTGGGGTGTTGGTTTTCATAACCATTCATCCCCAGGACGACTGCACTGGTGGTGATACTAGAAGACTGGAGTGTCTAAGGGAATTGCTTGTGTGACTTGTGGTTAACCAGTGGGGTGAAACCAAAGTCCTCTTTGGCTGGCTGGTTTGGTTTGCCTTGCCTTAGAGGTGGAAAAATCCCAGCCTTGGGCTGTAACTGCCCTGTTTTAAGCGATTTGTCACTCTCAGTTGGGTCCCACCAGAACTGCATCGTCACAAGTATAATCTGCAAACTTTGCCACCTCACTGTTTACCCCTTTCTCCAGATCATTTATGAATACGTTGAATAGGATTGGTCCTAGGACTGACCCTTAGGGAACACCACTAGTTACTCCTCTCCATTCTGAAAATTTACCATTTATTCCTACCCTTTGTTCCCTATCTTTTAACCAGTTCTCAATCCATGAAAAGATCTTCCCTCTTATCCCATGATAACATAATTTATGTAAGAGCCTTTGGTGAGGGACCTTCTCAAAGGCTTTCTGGAAATCTAAGGACACTACGTCCACTGGATCCCCCTTGTCCACATGTTTGTTGACACCTTCAGAGAACTCTAATAGATTAGTAAGACACGATTTCCCTTTACAGAAACCGTATTGACTATTGCTCAATAGTTTTTGTTCTTCTATGTGCCTGACAATTTTATTCCTTTATTACTGTTTCAACTAATTTGCCTGGTACAGACGTTAGACTTACCAGTCCGCAACTACCAGGATCGCCTCTAGAGCCCTTTTAAAATATTGGCGTTACATTAGCAATCTTCCAGTCATTGGGTACAGAAGCCGATTTAAAGACAGGTTACAAACCATAGCTAATAGTTCCCCAATTTCACATTTGAGTTCCTTCAGAACTCGGGTAAATACCATCTGGTCCCGGTGACTTGTTACAATTAAATTTATCAAGTAGTAACAAAACCTGCTCTAGTGACATTTCAATCTGTGGCAGTTCCTCAAATTTGTCACCCACAAAAGGTTTGGGAATCTCACCAACATCCTCAGCCATGAAGACTGAAGCAAAGAATCAATTTAGTTTCTCCACAATGACTTTATAGTCTTTAAGGGCTCCTTTCGTATCTCAATCGTCCAGTAGCCCCACTGGTTGTTTAGCAGGCTTCCTGTTTTTGTTATTACCTTTTGAGTTTTTGGCTAGCGCCTTCTTCAAACTCCTCTTTGGCTTTTCTTATTACATTTTTACACTTAATTTGGTAGTGTTTATGCTCCTTTCTATGTACCTCACTAGGATTTGACTTCCACTTTTTAACTCTCACTGCTTCTTTTACATGGTCATTAAGCCACGGTGACTCTTTTTTAGTTCTTTTGCTGTGTTTTTTAATTTGGGGTATATATTTAAGTTGGGCTTCTAATATTGTGTTTTTGAAAAGTGTCCATGCAGCTTGCAGGGATTTCACTCTAGTCATTGTACCTTTTAATTTCTGTTTAACTAACCCTCTCATTTTGAACTGTTCTTCCCACCACAGGAATGTTAAATGTTGTTATATTATGGTCACTATTTCCAAGCGGTCCTGTTACAGTTAGCCCTTGGACTAGATCCTGCGCTCCACTCAGCACTAAATCGAGAGTTGCTTCTCCCATTGCAGGTTCTTGTACCAGCTGCTCCAAGAAACAGTCATTTAAAGTATCCAGAAATTTTGTCTCTGCATTTTGTCCTGAGGTGACATGTACCCAGCCAATATGGGGATAATTGAAATCTCCCACTATTATGGAGTTCTTTATTTTGATAGCCTCTCATCTCCCTTCGCATTTCATCCTCACTATCACTGTCTTTGACAGGTGGACGATAACAGATCCCTATTGTTATATTCTTATTAGAGCATGGAATTACTATCCAGAGAGATTCTATGGAACATGTGGTTTCATTTAAGATTTTTTACTTCATTTGAGTTTATATTTTCTTTAACATACAGTGCCACTCCCCTCCCCACCCCCTGAGTATGGGGAGATCCAGTGGACATAGTATATTTAGATTTCCACAAAGCCTTTGACAAGGTCCCTCACCAAAGGCTCTTACGTAAATTAAGCTGTCATGGGATGAAAGGGAAGGTCCTTTCATGGATTGAGAACTGGTTAAGAGACAGGGAACAAAGGGTAGGAATTAATGGTAAATTCTCAGAATGGAGAGGGGTAACTAGTGGTGTTCCCCAAGGATCAGTCCTAGGACCAATCCTATTCAATTTATTCATAAATGATCTGGACAAAGGGTAAACAGTGAGGTGGCAAAGTTTGCAGATGATACTAAACTACTCAAGATAGTTAAGACCAAAGCAGATTGTGAAGAACTTCAAAAAGATCTCACAAAACTAAGTGATTGGGCAACAAAATGGCAAATGAAATTTAATGTGGATAAATGTAAAGTAATGCACATTGGAAAAAATAACCCCAACTATACATACAATATGATGGGGGATAATTTAGCTACAATGAGTCAGGAAAAAGATCTTGGAGTCATCGTGGATAGTTCTCTGAAGATGTCCACGCAGTGTGCAGAAGCGGTCAAAAAAGCAAACAGGATGTTAGGAATCATTAAAAAGGGGATAGAGAATAAGACTGAGAATATATTATTGCCCTTATATAAATCCATGGTACACCCACATCTCAAATACTGTGTACAGATGTGGTCTGCGCACCTCAAAAAAGATATTCTAGCACTAGAAAAGGTTCAGAAAAGGGCAACTAAAATGATTAGGGGTTTGGAGAGGGTCCCATACGAGAAAAGATTAAAGAGGCTAGGACTCTTCAGCTTGGAAAAGAGGAGACTAAGGGAGGATATGATGGAGGTATATAAAATCATGAGTGATGTTGAGAAAGTGGATAAGGAAAATTTATTTACTTATTCCCATAATACAAGAACTAGGGGTCACCATATGAAATTAATAGGCAGCAGGTTTAAAACAAATAAAAGGAAGTTCTTCTTCACGCAGTGCACAGTCAACTTGTGGAACTCCTTACCTGAGGATGTTGTGAGGGCTAGGACTATAACAATGTTTAAAAGGGAACTGGATAAATTCATGGTGGCTAAGTCCATAAATGGCTATTAGCCAGGATGGGTAAGGAATGGTGTTCCTAGCCTCTGTTCGTCAGAGGATAGAGATGGATGGCAGGAGAGAGATCACTTGATCATTGCCTGTTAGGTTCACTCCCTCTGGGGCACCTGGCATTGGCCACTGTCAGTAGAGAGATACTCGGCTGGATGGACCTTTGGTCTGACCAGGTATGGCCGTTCTTATGACCTGCTCTGTCCTTCCGATATATTTTGTACCCTGGAATGATTGTGTCCCATTGATTGTCCTCACTCCACCAGGTTTCAGTGATGCCTATTATGTCAATATCCTCATTTAACACGAGGCACTCTAATTCCCCCATCTTATTATTTAGACCCATCTTATTATTTGTGTAGAAGCACTTTAAAAACTTGTCACTATTTATTTGTCTGCCCTTTTCTGATGTGTCAGATTCTTGTGTGTGTGAATGATCTGGCCCCTACTTTATCCTCTGCCAGCCTCTCTTCCTGACTAGAACTAGAAAATCTCTATCACTAGACTCTCCTCTAAGACAAGTCTCTGTCGGATCCACAAGCTCCTCTGCAGCCATTGGATTTCCCCCATCTCTTAGTTTAAAAACTGCTCTGCAACCTTTTTAATGTTAAGTGCCAGCAGTCTGGTTACACGTTGGTTTAGGTGGAGCCCATCCTTCCTGTATAGGCTCCACCATCCCCAAAGTTTCCCCAGTTCCTAATCAATCTAAACGCCTCCTCTCTACACCATCATCTCATCCACCCATTGAGACTCTGAAGCTCTGCCTGCCTACCTGGTCCTGTGCATGGAACTGGAAGCTTTTCTGAGAATGCCACCAGAGAGGTCCCAGATTTCAGTCTCTTTCCTCGCAGACTAAATTTGGCCTCCAGGACGTCTCACCTACCGTTCCTTATGTCACTGGTGCCTACATGTACCACGACCACCGGCTCCTCCCCAGCACTGCACATAAATCTATCTAGATGCCTCGAGAAATCAGCAACCTTTGTACCAGGCAGGCAAGTCACCATACGGTTCTCCGGGTCATCACAAACCCAGCTATCCTTGTTTCTAATGATCAAATCTCCCATTACTAACAGCTGCCTTTTCTTAATGCCTGGGGTTCCCTCCCCGGAGAGGTAACCTCAGTGCAAGAGGTTACTCCAACACCATCTGGAAGGAGGGTCCCAACTATGGGAAGGTTTCCCTCTGCTCCCACTGACTGCTCTGCTTCCCTGGGCCTTTCATCCTCCTCATCAGCGCAGTGGCTGTCTGACCGGAGGTGGGAGAAATCTACAGTGTCCCGGAAAAGCCTCATCGACATACTTCTCTGCCTCCCTTAGCGTCTCCAGTTCCACCACCCTGGCCTCCAAAGCCTCCACGCGGTCTCTGAGGGCCAGGAGCTCCTTGCACCGAATGCACACGTAAGCCACCCGTCCACAGGGCAGGTATCATACATGCTACATTGAGTGCAGTAAACAGGATAGCCCCCACTCTGCTGCTGGGCTTCTGCCTGCATTCTCTCTTACAGCCACCTAGGTTAACAACAGGGGTTTTGTTTCAATCAAGAAGTTTGAATTATAGCTTAAATGTTTTAAAGAATGGCAAGAGCACCTCGCCCCCTTCCCACTCCCCTTCCAAACTCCCTCACGAAACTCGCCCTGTTTGAAAAGCTCCCTGGTCACCTGCACACTGCTTTCCAAAGCACTCCCCTATCATATACCCCCCTGCCCCCAGCCCCTGCTTGAGCCACTCAGGGTAGGGGGCTGGGAGCACCCCCAGTACCCCAGCCCACCCTCCCAGCCCCCAGACCTGACCCCTGCATCCCCTCCCACATAACGAGCCCTCACACCCCATGCTCTGACTCCTGCACCCCCCACACATCCTCAACCGCACCCTGAGCACCAAATGGGAGCTCCTGTACACCCCCCTCTACATTGCCATCTGCACCCCCCACACCAAATGGGAGGTGTCCCAGATAAGCACTTCACATCCCAACCTCCTGCCCCAACCCTGAGCCCCCTCCTGCATCCTAAAATCTGGCCAGACCCTGCACCCCAATCTCCAGCTGCTCCTGCACCCTAACTCCCTCCCAGACCCTGCACCCCCAGCCCTGACTCCTGCACCCTGAACACCCTGCCCTCCCTGACCCCTGCACCCCCTCTCACATCTCCAGCCCTTACTCCTTCCCCCCTCTCAAACACACCCCAGTTCCCTGCCCTCCCTGATGCCTGCAACCACCCATAACCCCTTCCCTCCCCCACCCCCCTGCCCATCACACACCCCCAGCCCTGACTCCTGCCCCCCCCCATCCCCACCAGCATTGCTCCCAAGAAACAGGACCAGCGCCAGGTAAGTGCTCCACACCCCAACCCCTGCCCCAACCCCGAGTCCCCTCCCACACCCTAACTCCTGGCCAGACCCTGCACTCCAACATGTTTAATTTTTAATAAAGGGCTCTTATCCAAAGCGCTTTACAATAGTTAGCTAATGGAACAAACAGTATATGGAAAGATCATTAAGTGGTGCACCAAGACTCAGCAATTTTCAAGTGGTCTGTGGAAAAATCGGTTAGACGACAAAAACAATCAAGGTACCTCACTTTATTTTCAGTTACTTCCTATTACTTATAGGAGGAGGTGGAGGAAAGAAAAAAAGAATGAAAAATGGGGGTGGGAGGGAAATGAGAGAATGTTCTTTTTCTTGCCTATGTCCCAAGGAGGGACCCCTAAAATGGAGCTGAGCACAGGGCCCCACTAACGCTAAATCCGCCACTGAGCTTCCTTCTCTGGATACCCCCAGCCGGCATTCAAGGACACAGGGACTGTCTGTGTAATAAGTGACCCTGGGCCAGCAGCTCTGACTCCAGCAGCCTGCTCGTTACACCCCAAGCATTATTGTGGTCTGGGTGGAGAAGGCTCGGGGTTTGAGAGGTCAGGGGTAGGAAGCTTCTGCTGATTATGCCGCACCGAACCCTCAGTTTTACTTGAGCAAACAGGAGATATTTGACACTGTGCAATACGGCTCCTGTGCTCTGTTCTCAAACTGTTCTGCAGCAGGGGAAGGTCTCTGGTAGCTTGTGTGTTACTGGCATATTGGGGTGATGCTGAAACAGGGCACAGTAGAGGTGGCATTGGGGGGCTGCCGTGAACCATGTCCCTTTTTCCCCTTCCAAGAATAGAGGAGAGTAACCCTTACCCAGCGAGGTCACATTCTCATAGTTCTCCTGCATGACATCTCTGTAGAGGGCTCTCTGAGTGGGGTCCAGCAGAGCCCACTCTCCCCTGGTGAAATACACAGCCACCTCCTCGAAGGTCACCGGCCCCTGAAAGAGCAAGAGTCCAACACTCAGTACCTGCTGCCCCACTCACAGCCCCCCTATACATGGAGGACAGGAGCCAAACAGAAACTCTGGGTGGATTGCAGTCAGAGTCCCCCCCCCACCCAGCTCCGAGCAGTCAGGAAACAACAGGGAGAGGGACGGGCGAGAGCCCCTTGTCTCTCCCAGCAGAGCCATCACACACCTACTAGCCACAGACTGATTCAGGAGATGGGGCCCCTAGCAGGGTCCAGGGAGAGCTCGCTGGCAGGGAGTCCAACAACCTCCCCAATCAGAAGAGCTGGATGGGAAGGGAGGGGAATCTCCCCTAAGCCTCACTGGTGGGTGCCCACTTCATATCTCACAGCAGCCGCTGGTTAGTCAGGTCGGGCTCCAGCACTATGAGTCTGGTCAGTTTTCCCAGCCCCATGTAGCTGGATTATTTTCTGTTCCACAAACTAGAGCATTTCCACTGCCGAACCTCCTTGGTCTGTTCCTAGAATCTAGGCCACATATTAAATAACTCCCAGCAGGGTTAGCACACCCCTGTCCTCCTCCCTTTCTCCACCCTGTGCATTTCCTGCAAACCAGACTGCAACCTCCAAACCAGCCTGTGCAAACCTTCCCATCTCCCACGTATTTGCTGTCCCTCTCCCGCCCTGGAGGAACCCACCAGCAACCCCCTGATAATACCTACCTGAACTGGCTCCTCTGCGGCCATTTCTCTCCCCTGTCCAACGAGAGGACGGGATGAACTGGAGCGAAACATGGACGTTATTCCGCAGCCTGACAGGGCGAGAAGGGCAGTTGTGAAGGTTTCAGAACAGGCTTTAATTCATCTCACAGCATGATTCCCCCAGGCCCTTTCCTTGCACACAGACACCCTAGAGTCTGCCATGCTGAGAAAGGCTTGATCTCTTTGTACAGTGTAGACCTGGCCTCTCCTGCCAGGCTAAGCCCACAGAGACATTTTTAACCTCCCTTCTCCCTCCCCTCACCCCGTAACAAAGTCTCTGAACACAAGGCTAGAAAAAAGCAGAACCAAAGGAGTCACTGTGGGGGATCCCCTCAGACACTGACCCCACGGCAGCCACATCCCAGCAGGAGGGATATGGAGTCAGGAACTGGATTTTCCTCTGTCTGATTCTCATCTTTTCCACAGGAAAGTGACTCTATCCAGGGTGCAGTAATACATCTGTCTGGGCAGATCAGAGATCTGGAAATCTCTCTCCAAACTCTTCTCTCCCACAGCCCCTTTCAGTCTCTCTTTCTCCTTCTATCTCCTTTTCCCCTCTCCCTGCCCATCTGGTAGGAAAGTCCCATTCCTGGGTAGTTTGCTCCCCCATGGCTGGATTTGCTCCTGCAATTGTTAATGGGATGAGAAATGAGGGGGGTCCTGTTTGTGTGGAGTCATTTTAAGGCCAGACCCCAGCATTTTCCCTTCGTTTCTTTCAGTTACCTGGAGACTCTTGCTCAGAATTTAGTATTAACAGGGCCCTGGGCTGCCCTAGGGGGCTAGGACCAGCTGGAGAAAGTCATCCCCTGGGCCGGGCAGAGAAGCAGTTTTAATTCAGGTCACTTCCCAGCACAGAACCCCGCTGGGGGAGCAGCAGCTGCTAAGCCTGGTCTCCCAGATCACAATGGAGGCTGCAGCCTCTGACCCAGGAAGCTGAACCCCAATATCCTCAGCAGAGAGGGACAGAGCGTTTGAGCAGCTTCCCTCCTTTAGTCCTCTGGGGAGAGCAGCTAATGAGAGCCCCTCCTCACAGGGAGAATTGCTGATCTTATTTCCCCCACTGTCCATCCAGAGTCACTCCTTGTCTTTCCATACAGTGACTCTGGATTAACATTGGTCTCAATGAAACCAGAGTTCAGAAAGACTGAGTCCAGAACGCTGGGGAAGAGACCATTGTGTGGCAGTGCTGACCCCCCTCCCACCTCCCTCACCCCCCAGATCGAGAACAAGGACTGGGGGGCACAAATTTTCCAAACGGAACCAAAAGTTCCTGCAGTTTTCAAAAGAGGAGAAAAGCAAAATCTGTGATTTCACACTCACAGTGACTGATAAGTGGATAGAAAGTTATCACAGTGACAGGGCCGGTGACTGGGGAATGCCCAGCAGTGCTTGGAGCCAGGACTCTGACACGAGTTGATCAGAGAGAAGGATCATGGTTAGTAGAAGTTCCCACAGCCAGGGGCCCAGCAGCTATTCCCTGGGACGCAGGCCCCAGAGTCCCTGGACAGGGACCCCAGATACCTCTCAAAGCCCCACCGGCCAGGGAATCCCCACCAGCCCATGACTGTCAGGTTGGGAATCCCAAAGGGTTCCCCCCACCAAGAGCCCCCAGCAGCCAGAGACTTGCCTACTGGGAACTCAGTTCCTCACTGCCTGCCTAGGACCCGCCCCGCACACCACCACCAGCAGGATCTGCCCTGCCATTTGTCTGGGACCCCCTCCTCCACCCAGCGGGACCCCCTGATGCTTTTCAGTGGGACCCCTCACTCTGGTTCCCTGGCATCCCCTGACCTAGTGCCAGGGACCCCCTCCCCCAGCTCTGTGCACTGGGCACGGCAGCGATCCCAGGAGCCAGCTGGGGAAGCCCAGATGGAGCCCCTGGCACAGCACCAGGCTCCCTCTAACCCCCTGTCCCGCCTCCCCAGAGACACCCCCCCACCCTGTTCTGCAGCCAACAGGATCCCAGCAATACCCACCTCCAGGACCCACAGCCTCAGGGCTGGGCACATCAGAACAACCCTCACAACCCCAAACCTCCAGAACCCACCAACCTGACTAGGGTACCCCCTGCCCAGCCACCCAAACACCTCCCCCTACCACAATGCCTCTTCATATCCAGCTGCAATCTCCTCATTCAGACACCCCTTCCCCCAGAGCAATAGTGTTACCTCACAGTGCCTGATAAGTGGATAGAAAGTGATCACTGCCTCCTGCTGGCCAGTCGCACAGACAGAGGGAGCCCTGGGGGATGCTTCTTTAACAGGAGAATGGAAGGCCTGGAGGGCAAGAAAGGTAAGAAACTTCCGTGGCCTGTCACTAGCAAATAATGGCCACCCTGGATCCACCCCAGAGGTGGCTACATCTTACTTAGCACTGCGGGAAGCAACCCCTCCTGAAGAGCATGTGTCATGGGATTTGGGAAACTTCTGGACCCACACTGCACTCAGAGAGACCTCCTCATCCCGTGCCAGCTGGGGAAAAGGATTCAGCCAACTCTCCTGTTATCAGCTGGGAACCACTGATCCCCAAACATGGGGTGGCCTCTGAATTGGATGGGTATTAAACGTGTCTGGTCTCTTTCTTCTGCAAACATTTTAACAGAGATAAAGGAGGAAGAAATGATTCTCAAAGGAGTCGGGAAAGATGATCTCTGGGCAATTTAACCCCCTGCAACAACCAGGATGGAGAATGACTCAGGGCAACAGGTTCCCTCCAATGAAGAAGTTGCTGGGATTTAGAGACATGGGGAACAGCCCCAAACCGGAGAGGATTTTTAATTGACATTTGATGATGACATAGAAAGAGGGAAAACCTGAGATTTGAGATCAGTGTTCAGAAATGAAAAAGAAAGGGTGGAAATCAGAGGGATTTTTGGATCAATTTTTGTAAATTAGTGAAAGGAAAGTGGAACATCAGAGGGATTTTATATCAGTTGTTGATATGAGGTAAAATCTGAGTGTAGTTCACATCAATATTTGATAAACGAATAAAGGGGAAATGGACAACATAAAGACACATTTTGTATCCATAGTCAAGAATCTGAGAAAAGGTGTAAATCTGAGATTTATTTTTTTTAGTAATTTATAAATAGAGACAAGGAAAAACTCAGGGCATAGTCACTTAGAAATAGACAAGTTGAGAGAAAGTGGGGCAAATTTTTAGGGTATTTTATATGAATCTTTGAGATTTGCAGAGAATACATGTCACAAGGTAAGCAACTGATAACAAGATAATTAATTCATCTACACGAGTTCCAATCAACACTCCTGAGGTGAATTTTGGGGAGGATATTGTGTGTCGAGCCAATGAAGAGTAATACATTTTTGTAACTCTCCTTTGTGCTGCGTAAAGTATTTCTTTCCACGCAAATTAAAGCCCAGTTGTAAGTAAAATATCTTGCTTATAAAAGGTGCCTGTTCCAGAATTCTCTTTCCTACAGGGCTACGGTGCTTTGATTCCTGACCTCTCTCTGAGTGTTACTGGTGTGTGATGCTCACAATACTTCAGAAGAAAAGTTCTCTTATTGCTGAGTGTCATTTGCATGAATAAAAAGTTACTGATTTCCTCAAATCACACGGAATAAAACCCACCACAACATAACGTCACGTCAGGCAATTCAGGGAAAAAACCAACCCCCCCCCCCCCCACGGGGCAGGTGTTGATCAGGGATCAGATCTGAGCGGTTCCCACCAGGGTCTGACCGAGGAGCGGGGGGGGGGGGGAGGAAGCGGCGCCATTTGCCCCCAAGGCCCCGTCCCGCGGGACCCGGGCTCAGGGTCGATCCGGGCGGGGCCCCGCGCGCGGCCTGGTCCGGCGGCAGCAGCGAAGGCGGGAGAACGGGGCGGGGTTGGGATGTTTTATATCCGGGTCTGAGCGTTGGGGGGAAAACGGGTCACAGACTCCGCCCCCGGCAGCGGGGAGACAAACCCCCAGCGCGGGGGGATGAGGGGCCCCGGGGGGGGAGGGGCGGGGTGAGGGCCCCCGGGGGGGATTTTACGGGACGCTCCAGCGCACGCGGGCAGTGACGGTTCCCCCCCCTCACACGGGCCGCAGGGAGCCCGGGGGGGGGAGGGGCAGGGGCGAGACACGGACACACACTCACCTCTCCCCACGGGGGGTTCCCGCCCCCCCCACCGCTACGGAGGCCGCACCGGGAGCCCCCGCCCCAGCTCCCGGCCCAGCCCAGGGCGGGGGGGGGGGGTCTCGGGCCCAGGTGTCTGTTCCCCGCCCCCCGCTCGGCTCTTACCGGTTCTGCCGCCCGCCCGCAGCCTCCCCGCGCAGCGGCCGGAAGTGACGCACCCCGCGGGGATGGGGGGGTCACGTGACGGGGCCGGTGTAACGACAGAAACAGCCCCCGCTCCGGATTCGCAACCTGGGCTGCACTGAGCATGCGCAGCCGAACGGCGCATGCCCAGTAACCGCCGCTGCCCGCTCTCTGCCCTCACTGCTCCCGGCGCTTCGCTGCCCGCTCCGCGGGGGGGTGAAAAGCCCCGGGGGGCAAATCGCAGCGGGGGGGAGGGGCTGCCAGGGGCCGAGCGGGGCAGAAATTCACTGGCCGGGGTCGAGCTGCTGCAGGGGTGGCGGGGAGGGGCCGGGGGAAATGGGGAGCCGCTGCCAGACCCTGTGGGACAAACCCCGTTTGGGGAACAGGGGCCCCTCGGGCCGAGCCCCCGCTGCGCGCGCAGATCCGGGGGCCGGGCGGGGGCACCGGCTGTCTCGGTTCTGCCGCGTGTCAGCCCGGGGCGGGTTCCCGGGGCTCCAGGCACCGCCCCGCCTGTCCGAGCCCCGACCCCGCAGCGCCGCTCGGTCTGTGCCAGCGCTGCGGGCGGCCCCTGCTCCGGCCGGGAGCCCGAGTGCGGGACACACCGGCCAGACCCCGCCTCCCCGGCTCTGCCTCCCGCCCGGGACTGTGGGAAAGTGTCTGTGTCCGTGTGAAACCCCGCAGCCCCTTCCCTGCTACAGCGCCGAGCTGCCAACTCCCCAGCCCGCGTGTCCGCCCCCTGCACCCCATCCCTGCCCCAGCTCAGAGCCTGCCCCCTCCTCAACCTCCCCATAGCCTGCAACCCTCCCACCCCCAACTCCCCCAGCCCGCGTGTCCGCACCCCTGCACCCCATCCCTGCCCCAGCTCAGAGCCTGCACCCCTCACTCAACCTCCCCATAGCCTGCAACCCTCCCACCCCCAACTCCCCAGCCCGCGTGTCCGCACCCCCTGCACCCCCATCCCTGCCCCAGCTCAGAGCCTGCCCCTCCCTCAACCTCCCCATAGCCTGCAACCCTCCCGCCCCAACTCCCCCAGAGCCTGCGTGTCCACACACCCCCTGCACCCCATCCCCAGCCCCAGCGCAGAGCCTGCACCCCTCACTCAACCTCCCCATAGCCTGCAACCCTCCCGCCCCAACTCCCTCCCAGAGCCCGCGTGTCCGCACCCCTGCACCCCCATCCCCTGCCCCAGGTTAGAGCCTGCCCCCTCACTCAACCTCCCCATAGCCTGCAACCCCCCTGCCCCCCAACTCCCTTCCAGATCCTGCACCCCAAACAGGCCCGGATTAACCTGTTGTGGGCCCGGTGCTAAACATATTTGTGGGTCCCCCTGGGGGAAATGGGGACATGGGGCAGGGGGGCAAAGTCCTCAGAGCGAGGGGCTCGCCGGGGGCAATGGATGATGAGTCATGGCACGGCAGGGACAGCCCAACTCCACCCAGCCCAGTACAAGGGCCCTGTTTACAAACCAGGAGCTGCCAGACCCACGCTGTCCAGACCCCCCACACTTCCCAACACACACACCGATCTCCCCCACTGACAGCCCCCCAACACACACAGATCTTCCCACCCCACAGTGCCCAGCACCCCCCAGACCCACTAGAGACCTACTCTCCCACACCCTAACCCCCAGCCACAGTAGCCGGCCCTGATGGGAGGTGACTGTGTCTGCCAGGCTGAGCTGGCAGCGCAGCCAGAGCTGGTCCTGGGGCAGGAGAACTCCGGCCCCTTGGGAGTGGTGGAAGCAGCCAGGCTGGAGCAGGAGCAGAGCCTACCCGGGCCAGGCTCTCTCAGGACCCAGCTGAGCCTCCCCCCACCCCTGCCACTGTCCCCTGTGAGTGGCTGAGACTGGCCCAGCCTCTGCACCAGTCCCAGGTGGCTCTTCCCCGGGGAGGCAGGTGGGACCCCACAGGTCCCAGGCAGTGGAGACAGCTCAGAGCTGGAGCAGTGCTGGGGATTGGGGCAGATCCCTGAGACGTGACTCCCGAGATCCCACCCAGCCCACCCACACCCATTGGCCCCGTGGCCAGCAGCCCTGCAGAGCACACACCTCTCTCTCTCCCTGCTTTCCTATCACCAGTTATGTTACTACAGGAATGAAATTGAGACATCCCGTAAAACAGCTAGTTCCACATTGTTCTTCAAACCTCAGATCATTGAAATGCAGCTTTGCATTTGAGATACTATATGACTGTAGTACACTTTGCACTGCCTGCATCTACACTGACATCAGGAGAGGAGAAGAGGACAAGACTGTCCCTAGCATATGTGATTTTAAAGAAAGGTGAGAGACACCCACCCACTATCAATACAACAAGAAGGGAGAACAGTAGCTGGTGCCAAGAGAGAAGATGCAATGAAACCCTTCTGTACCCACAACTGATGTCTGAAAAGCATCAGTCATTCTGCAGATCAAAGAAAGAAAGAGCAGCCAGTTTCAGACAGATAGGATCCTTATGACCTATATAGGAGAAGTGCACTTCCCTATAGCAGTTTCCCAACATAATTTTCTTATGGATTTATTTATTAAGCAAAAATTAAGATTAGGAGTCTGATTTAAATTATGTACATTTTCAGTGTTAGTTAAGTATGAAACTATTGCAGCTACTTTTATTTTACTCCTGCCTTCATAAAAAGCTACCGAGTTATAACAGATGATTACAAAGACTAAAGTACATGCTTTAATATAATTAGGACCGGGCAACCCAAGATGAAAACTACACCGTGGAAGAGTCCTACAACCAGGTATTTGAGGCCAATCCCTTTATCAATGGAATCCTCAACCAAAATATGAGGAAGGAGAAGAGTCACTCTCAAACTTTTGACAATAGCTCAAGGTCAGACACCAAGGAGATCAGCACCATTCGTATTCTGGTTTTGGATAAAATACTTGATCTTGCCTACATCATAGAAACCTTCCTCTCTCCAAGTCTACACCCCACAACACCCTTCAGCAATAAAGTAACCATTAAACAAGTTCTGAATCAGTCGTTTTTCTTCCCAATTTAGTTTTAACAATAAAGCTGCAACGTAAGTAGCTATGGGAGATGACAGTGCAACTGCTAGGTATTGGTGGGGGAAAAGTGTGCTCCTAATGTCCTGGATATATTGGCAGGGCCGGCTTTAGGCCAGCTCAACCAATTCCCCTGAATCGGGCCCTGCCCCTAAGAGGGTCCTGTGCCCAAGCCCCGGTTCGGTGTATGGGCAAGAGTCGGTGCACTGTACCGGGGTGGCCTGGCTTCTCCAGGGGACAATTTAAAGGGCCTGGGGGCCCTTTAAATTGCCACCACAGCCACACTGCTGGAGCCCTGGTGTAGGGCTGTGGGGATCTGTGGGCTACTTAAAAAGTCCGTGGCTCCCATTGCTTCTATCGCCCCAGTCCTTTAAATAGCCCCTGGAGCCCCGCCGCTCCCCCAGGGCTCCGGCAGCTGTGTACATGGCCAGGTCTGTGGAAGCAGGGGAGCCCCAGGTGGCTGCTGCTACCCTGGTGGGAGAGGCAGGAGGAGAAGGGAGCACTTACCATACCGGGTGGTCTGTACCCCCTGTACCTGCACCCCCTGCCCTGTCTCCAGCCAACCACTCCCTGCCCTGTCTCCAGCCAACCCCTGCTGCACCCTCCTGCCTGAAGCCAGCCATTCCCGCACTCCTCTGTCTTCAGCACTGCCAATCTATGCCGCACCCCCCCGCCATGGCCCTGCTTGAAGCCAGCCAGCCCCTCCCCCCCGTCTCCAGCTATTGCTGCACCCCTTGCCCTGCCTGCAACCAGCCCCATGTCCACTGGTGCCCTGCAATTCCCTGGGCAGTAACCCTGCACACCTGCTTCAATGATGGGAGAAGAGAGCAGCTGGTACCCACACACATGTGCACACCCTAGGGTGACCAGACATCAAGTGTGAAAAATCGGGATGGGGTGGAGGTTAATAGGATCCTATATAAGAAAAAGACCCCAAAATTGGGACTGTCTCTATAAAATCGGGACATGTGGTCACCCTAGCACACTCCCAGGGAGTGGCGGGCACCCACACATGTGAAGCGGAGTCATTTCTAGTTCAGGCCCATCTTTGTAAAAAAGAACTGTAGGTAGGGTTATCATACTGCCGTATTTTCCCAGACATGTCAGACTTTTTGGTTCTTAAATTGCTGTCCGGGAGGAATTTTTAAACATGGACACATGGTCACCCTATTGGTACCAGAAATGCATACTCTGGCACATCCCTTAAATCAGAACTTTTTATAGGGAACCGGTTGCTAAGAAAGGAAAGGGGCTTTTTTTTTTTTAACTTTTTTTTCTTTTTTTTAAGTCATCCCTGCTGGGGCCCCGCCGAAAATGTTTTAATTGGGTGGGCCCCAAACTTCCTAAAGCCGGCCCTAACTCATCTGTTCAGTGCTATAGCTTTTAATATGCTAATGCAAACACTGTAATAGAGCATTAATGTCCCAATGTACTGGTGCTTGTTTTAACTTACCGTAATACTAGAAGTGGTGCATGTGAACATTGCCGTAATGAGGGCAAGGCGAGTGAGGCATTTGCCTCGGGCACGGAGAGTGAGGGGCTCAGAAAGTCTCTCCTTCAGCGGCAATTCAGCAGCAAGTCCTTCCCTCTGAGAGGGACTGGGGTACTCATTGCCGAATTGCCGCTGGTCATCAGCAATGGAGAGGGGCGGCACATATGGCTCTTTTGCAGAAATTCGTTGGTGGAGCCTTCCCTCCAGGGGCGGCTCTAGAAAATAGGCTGCCCCAGGCAGCGCGGTGTGCTGCGCCGCCCTTCCTCGGTCCCGCGGCGGGTCCCCTCTTCCCGCGGCTCCGGTTGAGCTCCTGCGGCAGGTCCACCGGAGCCCTGGGACGAGCGGACCTGCCGCAGGCATGACTGCGGACAGTTCGCGGGTCCGGCGGCTCCGCTTGAGCTGCCGCAGTCATGCCTGCGGGAGGTCCAGCCGAGCCGCGGGACGAGCGCCCCCTCCGCAGTCATGCCTGCGGCAGGTCCGGTCGTCCGCGGCTCCGGTGGACCTCCTGCAGGCATGACTGCGGCAGGTCCACCGGCCCAGCCTGCCGCCCCCTATATTTGGCCGCCCTAGGCAACAGCTTGGTTTGCTGGTGCCTAGAGCCGCCCCTGCTTCCCTCCAATAGGGAAGAGCCGGACATGCTGCCTCTGTTCCTTGCCTTGTGTGCAAAAATCCCTAGTTACGGCTCTGCACGTGAAGCTCTCTTAAAAGCTGACACTACAGTAGTGATATTCCCAAGCCAGCATGCATAGGGATGGGAGTGGGGAATGCTAACACACTTTCATACATAGCATGAGAAAAGCACAATTTAATTCAGTGAGTTAAACACAGTGTGAAACAGCAAATGCAGTGGTATGTTTGATGTGGAGGAGTAGTCTAATAGTAATACATGTAATGAATTTGGGAAATACAGTATAATGTATATTTCATGGTTTGCTTCACTGGAAACTATAATTGAATTTCTAATTTTTTAAATAAACAGAGTTAATTACTTCAAAATGATATATTATTGCTTCCTTACCATAGAATCATAGAATTCAAGATCAGAAGGGACCATTATGATCATCTAGTCTGACCTCCTGCAAGATGCAGGCCACATAAGCCGATCCACCCACTCCTTAGCAAGCGACCCCTGCCCCATGCTTCGGAGGAAGGCGAAAAACCTCCAGGGCCATTGCCAATCTTCCCTGGAGGAAAATTCCTTCCCGACCCCAAATATGGCGGTCAGCTGAACCCCGAGCATGCGGGCAAGACTCTCCAGCCAAACCCTCTGCAAAAGGTTATATCATACCATTGACCCATTGTACTATTTACCAGTGTTGCACTTAAATGACCTATTGACAAAGCCCGTTATCCTATCATACCATCTCCTCCATAAACTTATCTAGCTTAATCTTAAAGTCATGGAGGTCCTTCGCCCCCACTGTTTCCCTCGGAAGGCTGTTCCAGTATTGCACTCCCCTGATGGTTAGAAACCTTCGTCTAATTTCAAGCCTGAATTTCCTGACTGACAATTTATATCCGTTTGTCCTTGTGTCCACATTAGCACTGAGCTGAAATAATTCCTCTCCTTCCCTGGTATTTATCCCTCTGATATATTTAAAGAGTGTAATCATATCTCCTCTTATCCTTCTTTTGGTTAAGGAAAACAAACCGAGCTCCTCAAGTCTCCTTTCATACGAAAGTCCTTCCATTCCACGGATCATTCTAGTGGCCCTTCTTTGTACCTGTTCTAGTTTGAATTCATCCTTTTTAAACATGGGAGACCAAAACTGCACACAATACTCCAAATGAGGTCTCACCAACGCCTTATATAACGGGACTAGCACCTCCTTGTCCCTACTAGAAATACCTCGCCTAATGCAACCCAAGACCGCATTAGCTTTTTTAACGGCCACATCACATTGCCTACTCATAGTCATCCTACGATCAACCAGGACTCCTAGGTCCTTCTCCTCCTCCGTTACTTCCAACTGGTGCGTCCCCAACTTATAACTAAAGTTCTTGTTAGTCATCCCTAAATGCATAACCTTACACTTCTCACTATTGAATTTCATCCTGTTACTAATACTCCAGTTTACAAGGTCATCTAAATCTCCCTGGAGAATATCCCGATCCTCTTCCGAATTGGCAATATCCCCCAACTTGGTGTCATCCGCAAACTTTATCAGCCCACTCCTACTCTTGGTTCCCAGGTCAGCAATAAATAGATTGAATAAAATTGGACCCAAAACCGAACCTTGAGGAACTCCACTGGTAACCCCCCTCCAACCGGACATTTCCCCCTTCAATACTACCCTCTGCAGTCTCCCCTTTAACCAGCTCCTTATCCACCTCTGGATTTTCATTTCGATCCCCATCTTTTCCAATTTAACCAGTAATTCTTCATGTGGTACCGTATCAAACGCCTTACTGAAATCCAGATATATTAGATCCACCGCATTTCCCTTGTCTAAAAAATCTGTTACCTTCTCAAAGAAGGAGATCAGGTTGGTTTGGCACGATCTACCTTTCGTAAATCCATGCTGTAATCTGTCCCAGTTGCCATCGGCCTCATGCTCCGGAACCACTCTCTCTTTTAAGATTTTTTCCATGACTTTGCATACTACAGATGTTAGACTAACAGGCCTATAGTTCCCCGGGTCACTTTTTTTCCCCTTCTTGAATATAGGAACTACATTAGCTAATCTCCAGTCAGTCGGTACAATCCCCGAATTTAGGGATTTATTAAAGATTATCGCTAACGGCTAGCAATATCCCTCGCCAATTCCCTTAATATTCTAGGATGAAGATTATCCGGGCCCCCCGATTTACTTCCGTTAAGCTGTTCAAGTTTGGCTTCTACCTCAGATACCGTAATGTCTACCCCCATATCTTCATTCCCATCGGTCCCTCTATCACTATTCCTTAGCCCTTCATTAGCCTCATTAAAGACCGAGGCAAAGTATTCGTTCAGATATTGTGCCATTCCAAGATTATCCCTAATCTCCACTCCGTTTATAGTTTTAAGCGGTCCCACTTCTTCTTTCTTTGTTTTCTTCCTATTTATATGGCTAAAAAACCGTTTGCTATTGGTTTTAATCCCCTTCGCTAGGTCCATCTCCACTCGTCGCTTTGCCTTTCTCACAGCTTCCCTGCACCCTCTGACCTCAATAAGGTAGGTTTCCTTGCTGATCCCTCCCATTTTCCAATCCTGGTACGCTTTCTGTTTTTTCTTAATGACCCCTCTAAGACGCTTGCTCATCCAGCTCGGTCTAAAACTGCTACCTACGAGCCGTTTCCCCCTTCTCGGGATACATGCCTCTGACAACTCCTGCAACTTCAACCTGAAGTAACCCCAGGCGTCATCTGCCCTTAGATCCCTAAATATGTTAGCCCAGTCCACTTCCCTAACTAGTCGCCTTAATTTAGTAAAGTTAGCCCTTTTGAAATCGTACACTCTAGTCTCAGATGCACTATTGATTATCCTCCCATTTATTTGGAAACGAATTAGCTCATGATCACTCGAGCCAAGGTTGTCCCCTACAACAATTTCCTCAACAAGGTCCTCGTTACTCACCAAAATCAAATCTAAAATGGCATCCCCCCTCGTCGGTTCAGCAACCACTTGATGAAGGAATTCATTAGCTATCACGTCTAGGAAAAGCTGAGCCCTATTATTATTACTAGCATTTGTTTCCCAATCTATATCCGGAAGTTAAAGTCCCCATGATCAAGCAGTTCCTATTAGTGTTTACCTCCTTAAAAACATTAAAGAGCTCTCTATCCGTCTCCAAGCTAGATCCCGGCGGTCTATAGCACACCCCAATCACTATCCCGGGTGAGGCTCTGGTAGTTTTCCTCCCCAATGTGACCATTGCCCAAACAGACTCCGTATTATCCATTGCATTGCTAGTTATCTCATTACATTTCACCTCATTATTGATATACAGTGCTACTCCCCCACCTTTACCTTTGCATCGGTCTTTCCTAAACAGCACATACCCTTCCATACCTGTACTCCAGTCATGGCTACCGTTCCACCATGTTTCGGTTCTTCCTCGATATCCGGTTTCAAGTCCCGGACCAGGAGCTCCAGTTCCTCCATTTTGTTACCTAAGCTTCTCGCATTGGTGAACAAACATCCTAATTTTTCCTGTTGGGCTCCTCTCACTCTTTTCACCCAACTCGGTAGGGACACAGTACTTCCAGTATGACTTATAGATCTAATATCCGTCCCCCCCGTCTTCCTTACATGTAATTGCCCCCCTCTGGCTATATCTGTTGTTATCTTGGTGTGCTCACTCCCAAGGGATACATTTGGCGTGGAGAGCACCCGGACCTCTCCGACCACACACCAGGTCATTGGGTTATTGCGGTAAGATGTTTTATATTGTACTATAATTTTCCTTGTTGCGGGTTTTCAGTGAGTTCAGTGCATGCAAAGGAAAGAGGAATGTGAATGTTATAAAAAAATGCTACTGTCACTTTACATTGTTCATGTATCCTGGAAGAATACATTCTGTAAAGAATTGATTGATTTCACAATATGCTTATATCTTGTGTGTTACTGAGACATTACAAACGACAATATGTTAATTGCATAATGATTGTTGATAAATCAGTATAAAGTTTTTGAAAAAATCTCATTACCAATAAAATTTGTGAATATATTGAAACTTACAGATAGCCTTGATGAAAAAAAGGAATTGTTAATAATTGACCCCTTGTGTGATGAGATCAGATATGAAAGAACATGCCTGAGGAATTGGAGGTGATTTATTAGATACTTACTTTTACATTCCTCGCCCACAGACAACCTGCCAACCTGAAGCATATTCTCACCAGTAACTGCACACTGCACCATAGTAACTCTAGCTCAGGAACCAACCCATGCAACAAACCTCGATGCCAACTCTGCCCACATATCTACACCAGCAACACCATCACAGGACCTAACCAGATCAGCCACACCATCACCGGTTCATTCACCTGCACGTCCACCAATGTAATATATGCCATCATATGCCAGCAATGCCCCTCTGCTATGTACATCGGCCAAACTGGACAGTCTCTAAGGAAAAGGATAAATGGACACAAATCAGATATTAGGAATGGCAATATACAAAAACCTGTAGGAGAACACTTCAACCTCCCTGGCCACACAATAGCAGATCTTAAGGTGGCCATCCTGCAGCAAAAAAACTTCAGGACCAGACTTCAAAGAGAAACTGCTGAGCTCCAGTTCATCTGCAAATTTGACACCATCAGCTCAGGATTAAACAAAGACTGTGAATGGCTTGCCAATTACAGAACCAGTTTCTCCTCCCTTGGTTTTCACACCTCAACTGCTAGAACAGGACCTCATCCTCCCTGATTGAACTAACCTCGTTATCTCTAGCTTGCTTCTTGCTTGCATATATAAACCTGCCCTGGAAATTTCCACCACTTGCATCCGAAGAAGTGGGTATTCACCCACGAAAGCTCATGCTGCAAAATGTCTGTTAGTCTATAAGGTGCCACAGGATTCTTTGTTGCTTTTACAGATCCAGACTAACACGGCTACCCCTCTGATACTTTACTTTTACATTGGACATTAACTGTTCCACTGAAATTTTTTTAAAGGGAATGTAACAATAGTGAGACTAATATCTTCCTGTTAGCTACAAGTAAACATTGAAACAGCATGTACTTCTACTGAATATGCTTAATAATGGACTTTGAGTGAACTTGTGTGACTTGACTCTGGGGAAAGACTTCACAGAATGTGGACACAAAACAGTAGCATGTTGCATGTTTGAGAATGTATTATCAACATGGGGCACAGCAAATCAGGTGATACTTTGTGTAAGTGTGAGACAATAATATGAAAACAAGTGTGTATATATGTGAGCAATAAGTCATTTCAATTACTAATTAAAAAGAGAGAATGGATTTTTATCTATGTCCAGAAACCAGAGGGGGGAAAAAAGGAAAGCAAAGCTCATTTATGCAATCTGCTAATGTACTCTCTAAAAATTTCAAAAACTTTATCAAACGATTAACTAGTAAATCCTCATCTGATTGGAACAGTAAAATTGTTCTGCAACCCAGACAAAGTGATGGCCACAACTGCGGACCACTCATCTTAAAGTTATTGAATACTGTCGGAGAAAAACTCAGTTCTCGCTTTTTCTTTGGGTGCAGCAAAATCAAATACTTTATTATTTCTCCAGTAATTACAATAGAGGGAGAGAGTGCCCTAGGACACAGGGTCGCCCCAGTCCCGGACAGGTCTCTCAACAGGTAAACAATTACAGCAAGCATTTATACCTTTGTTACAGACAATAACAAGCAATAATACAGACAATAATGAGCAACAACTGCATTTTGTTTATACATAAGCCATCCTGCTATCTTATTTTGCTCACTTCTAGGAAACACCAGTCTACATATTTGGTTATCAGTTGCAAGGTCATAATAACTCCTTACACAGTTCTTTCCCTCTCGCCTCACACCATCCTCGCTTCTACAAGTCTCACGTCATTAGGGTTACAGTGTGGCCTGACTCTTGCTAACTACTAGCCTGACTCTTGCTAACTGACTGACATGCATTAAAATCCCCTTCAAATCCTTGTTAATTCTTTCCCTACTTCCACAATACCAAATTGCCATTAATATTGGTTATGTATGTTTACTTATCCATGTTGAAAGTAAATGCCAGAGATTACAAGTGGGCACTGCACGGTGTCCTTGCCAGGGTGTGCAGGGTGCGCTTCTGGCCCCAAGAAGGATGGGGTCTCCAGTGGAAGGTGCGGTGCTTGGGGACCAGATTCTACCAGCCAGCCCTTCCTGACAGCTGCTGCTGCTGCAGTGGCCAGGAGCACCAGGTGCTTGTAAATCACTGTAACCCAGAGCCCCTTTCGCTCCCCCACTGTAGGCAGCCCTGCCAGGAGCATTCAACAGCATTGTCAGACCCTATGGCTGGGCTGCTGATGCGGGGGAGATGGGATAAAGGGGGCAGCGCCGTTAAAGCATAAAGCACTGCCACAGCGGAAGTGTCATGTCAGCCATGTACGGGAAGGAACCAGTGGACAGTTCTTACCGGTACACTGGACCGGCCCACTTTCACCTCTGGTACTTATGTGTATTCTAAATATCTGTGTTGTTAGGTTGCAGAAACGTATTTGCAGCACAAAGACATCAGTGCGGTAGAAACAACACAAGAGGCTAATACTGCGTTTAGAAGACATATAGCAATTCTTCTAATGAAGGAGTCAGGTAATTACTTTCTTCCATGTCTTGTGGACTCATTGGGCACATGTGAAGATAACATGAAGAGTGGAACTTTGTCACATAGTAGACAGTTATTTTAATACCCCTAAAATGGGATATCTCATAGGTTTGGTTCTATAATGGTGACTGTGAATCAATAATATCTCTAAGTACTCAAAAATTTGAATGGGGTGAATGATTGCTATTGATCGACCAGTTGAATGAAATTTGCATTTTTAGATACAGGTGCAGTAAAGTAAAAATTTGAGAAAATATGATTCCAAAAAAAGAAAAAAAAAGTTCAAACCATTGACTGCATTAAAATATTGACAAGTAATAAATTAAGGTTTGCATTTTCAGAGTTGGTTGTATTATATTCATCATTTCATAACACTATAATTATTTTTAAGAAAGCGTGGAGGACTACTGCATATACTGCAACTTTATCAACTGTGAAAAAGAAATTGAGGATTGCACAATGGTAAGAAATGTAGGATTGAATGAAAAATATATGCCATAAACTGGCTAAGGATCATAATTCCTGTAAAAATTCCACAACAGTAATCATTTTCTTCATGCTGATATAGTCATATATTAGGTAACGCTCCCATGTGGAAGGAACAGCATGAGTGAATGCAAAGTATGTGTAACATTATAACTTCTGTGATTTCATTTCTTAATTGTTACTTATCAAAGGTCCAGTGTGATTCTTGCAAGAGGTGGGCATGTATACCCTGCATTACAGAAGGAACCAATCAAGAAAACCTGACAGATGAGAAGAAAGAGTACAACTGCAAGAAATGTGCATAGTTCACTTCATTACCCCCCCAAAACAATAAAAAACCCATAGTTTAAATGCCTGTTTCAAAACATAATGCAATCCTGTGACAGAGCCAGGAACAGACCCTGTTAACTCCACAGCCCCGTCACCCGCAGCTTGGAAAGGCCCCCGAGCACACTGTATTAGGCTGCAGGAAGAGGTGTGCAGGGACTGCAGCTGAGCTGTCCTGCCAAGACAGCCTGTGCATCCCTGGACAAACCACCTCACTAGGGGGTGTCCTGGGTCAGGAGAAGTCAGTGTCCAGCCCTGTGGGGCTGCGCTCCTGGCTCATACCTCCAGCACTCACTGCTGCCCCTCCTTCCCAGCTGCACTGGTCAGCCAGCCCCAGGCCTCTGTGAGGTCACTTCCCCGCCTCCACCACCTCAAACCTTCAAACTGGGACCTGGTGCACCAGTACCAATCAGAGTGCACTAGTGTAACTTCTGTCTACACTAAGGGTTTGCACCAGTGCCTAAAACACCAGGGTGGCAGAGACCTTCAGTGCCAAAACAGCAGTGCGGTGGCACTAGAACCTATTTCTAGCTCGGTCACAGACAGCCTGGGTGACCTTGGCCACGTCAATGTTTCTCCTCCCAACTTTAGTCTCTTTCCCCAGCTGCCCACTCACCGGGGTCTCCTCTCTCCAGAGCTGCTCACCACTACAGTCTGTGTGGGTGTCCCCAGAGCTAAGGCAGGTCAGCTCTGGAATAGTCTTACAAGGGAGGCTGGGAGTCTCTTTCCTGGAAGTTTTTAAGAACAAATAGGACAAAGCTCTGTCAGAGACAATCTACAGATACTTGGTCCTGCCTCGGCAGAGAGAGCTGGACTTGATGACATCTTGAGGTTCTGTCCAGCACTACATTTCTAGGATGCCATGCGATATATACGTACAAAACACAACATCCAGAGTAAAACCCACCACAACATAATGTCAGGAAACTCAGGAAAAAAAAAGAAAAAACAAACAACAAAAGCCACAGCATAAAATGACAATACAGAGGGAAAAAAAACACGATGCAAACTAACACACCCTAGGACAATATTACACAATGAAAAAAAAAAAAAAAAGAGCTCATCTCAAACCAGCACAACACAGGCACCAAACATGCTGAGGCAAAACAATTCACCGTAAAACTGCTCCACAACATGGTGCGATCACAGTTCCAAATGGCACCATGCAAAACAGCTCAGCGTAGAACAGGACACAGGACAAAAGAGAATTATTTCAGTGTAGGCCTGGAAGGGATCTTGAGAGGGCGTCTACTCCAGCCGCCTGTGCTGAGGCAGGACCAAGTATCCCTAGACATTCCCAGACTGGTGTATCTCTAACCTGGTCTTAAAAACCTCCAATGAAGGAAATTCCACAGTCTTCCTTGGAAGCCAATGCAAGGCAAACACAGACCAAAACAACGCTGCACACACACACGCTGGGCCTGGGGTTAAGGGGAGAGGCAAGAATTCAAACAATCTGGGTTCAGTTCCCAGTTTTGCCCCAAATTCTCCATGCAAACTTGTTAGACACCGGCGGCTGGCCCGTGCCCACTGACTTGGGCTCATACGGCTCAGGCTGTGGGGCAGTTTAATTGTGGTGTCCATTTTCCGGCTGGGGCTGCAGCCCAAGGTCTGGCACCCTCCCACCTCGCAGGGTCCTACAGCCTGGCCCCAGCCCGAGCCCAGACATCTACACTGCAATTAAACAGCCCCTTTGCCTGAGCCCTATGAGCCTGAGTCACCTGGCATGGGCCAGCTGGGGGGTTTTAATAGCAGGGTAAAGATACCCTTGGTGTCTGTTCAACACCTGTTACAATGGGGACCCTGATCTTGGTCAGTGTGCAGAGTCCTGACCAACAGGGGAGCCTGAGCTCAGTTGGGGGCTCTGCAACTCCCAGCATTACAGGATCCCTGATTTTGTTTAGGGCCCCTGCAGTATCTGGCAAAATGTGGGGCCAGGATCTCTGTCAGGTTCTGTGCAGTGCCCAGTACAGTGGTGGGGTGTGATCTTCATTAGGGTCTACAGCAACGTGCAGATCCCTTTCTTTAGTTGTGTAGCCGATATGTTCTGCTGACGCTGCCAGGTGTAATGCATGTTCAGTAGGGGTTTCTCCCCTACTAATGCTGCATTGTCCTTCTCTTCTAGGTTAGTATATTAATGATCTCATTTTGGTGTCATGTGTGTCAGTTCGTTGCCATGGCACTTGTGTGCTCAGACATCTGAGGATGCTCTGCAGAAAAGCTCCTTGAGTGGGGTGATCCCCAGGGAGTAGCTCAAACCTCCAAAGTGCCTGGCCAGGGCAGGACATTAGCCCAGCAAGGGAGGGGTGTGGCAGTGACATCACAAAGGCCTTTGGCAGGATCTCAGCCTATTGGTCCAAGGTGGTGGGGAGGTGGTGACCTCACAGAGAGATGCTGACATCAGCCAGGCAGGACAGGGCGAGGAGCCAGGAAACCTCAGAGACCCCTGTGGCTTTGCTGCAGCAAGTCTCCTTCTCCAGGTCTGTCTTTGAGGACTGAGAGAGTAGTCGGGCTTTTAAGAGCGCCAGCAGAACCTCTTTCGAGTTTTCTCCTTCCTTTCTGGGAGCCCTGTGAGGAGCTGATTTAAGGGGAGGGAGGGGAGCTGGAAGGCTCCCTGGATAAAGGAAGGGGGCAGAAGTGGGGGACGGGCAGGTGATTGGCAACTGAGGGCTGGGGGAAACTGTGTTGGTAGTTTGGGGGCAGTGGTGGGATGGGGAAATGGGGTCTGGACAGTCTCCATGGGGGACACGTGCTCTTCTCTGCCAAGGTGGGGATGAAAACGGGCTCCTCTTCCCATCCCCATTCCAGGGGCAGCCATGTGCTGGGGAATGACTCAGGGCAACAATTTCCCACCTAAATGAGGACAAATCACTGCAGATAAAATGGGTGGGAAAAGCTGCCCCATGGGAGAGATTTTGAATTGACACTTGAGAAATACAGAGAGACCAGGAAAAGGAAAAGCTAGAGACTTTGTATGTGGGAGGACGGGGCACAAACAGGGCAGGATTCAGTGAACTCACCTCCCCCCCACACGGGAATATCCTGGCTGCACAAACCAATTCATATTTCCCGCCCCAATGACCTTCCCCCCCTGCGCCCCAGGTCAACTCCAGTGCCCCCGCCCGCATCTTCCCTTTAGCCCCCAGCCCCGCCCCACCTGCCTGACCCCACCATCAATTCCCTGCTCAGCCCCGCCCCTGTTGCTCCCTCGCCCCGTCCCAGCCCCGCCCCAGCGGAACGTTCCGGACGATACGGGCGGGGAAGGGCAGCGGCTTCAGCAGCTGCTACTGAGCATGCGCAGTGCCCGGGAGTAGCACAGCGCTATTGAGAGTGATTTAATGCACCGCCCCCGCCCGACACCCCCAGGGCCCCCCCGCCGGGCCCCGGCCCCCCCCATCCCAGCGGGGGCGGATCCTGCTGCGGCTCCGCTGGGGCCGAGGCGGCTCTCCCCGGGGGCTCCGGGCGGGGCTGGGGCGGGCAGAGCCCGGGGCTGCCCGGGGGGCGGGGCCTAGCTGGAGAAACCCCCCCCCCGGCCGGGGAGCAGCAGCGGCTCAGCCCGGGCCCGGCTCACGCAGAGGCGGCAGCAGCAGCTTTGTTCTCCCACCCCCAGCGGGGCTCGCACGGAGCATGCGCAGTAACAGCTGCTGGAACCCTCCCTTCCCTGGGCTGCGGAGAGGGCGGACGCGATCTCGGGGCAGGCTGGGAGATGTAGTTCCTGATGCTCCCTGGACCGGAAGTGACGTTGATGGAGAGCCCAAACCGATCTGCAAACGCGCGCGAGCCGCTGCGGCTCTTCCTGGCTCGTGCGGGGCCGTTGGGGCCTCTCCCGGCCGGAGAAGGGTTGGTGCCGGTGGGGCTCTGGGCATGCGCAGATCGCGGCGGGAGAGCCCTTCATTAACCCCCCCGTGCCCGGCCTGGGCTCCGCCCGCCCCGCTGCGGAGCTGCAGCCTCCAGGCCCCGGAGCGAGCCCCGGGGGCGGGGCCGGGCGGTGACTCTGCCCCAGTGTCCGGGGGGGACCCGGCATCTCGCAGCGCCGGGATCTGCTCCCGGGGGGGGGGCAGCGCCCGCGGGGGGCTCGGAGCTGCTGCCCCGCAGGGCCCAGCGCCCCCGGGCCCGGGCAGGCTCTGCCCGGGGGCCCCGCGGGGTGCCGGGAGGGCCCGGCCCCACTGGGGTCCCTGCGTGGGGCTGGGCGGGGTTAGAACGGGCGGGCTGGGAAATGTCGGTGCAGCCCGGACATGGCCGGGGGCAGGTGACCCCCGAGGAGCGGGGAGAGAAAGGGGGGGGCTGAGATCCCCTCGGATTTACCGCGGCCCCCCCCGTGGGGATCCCCCTCCTCCCCCGTCCTGCCCCCTTTCTCCCTAGAGAGCCACGAGCAGCGCCCAGGGTGAACCCCCCACCCCCAACCCCTGAGAAGTTCCCTGCCCCCCCCCGACTGTGCCCCAATTTCTCTCCCCATCGCCAGTGGCCAGATCAGGTCTCAGGTTTGGGGGGTTTCCCCCAATTCCACCAGCAGGGCTTTGTACTTGTGCGGCAGGGAAATGGTTCCCAGTGATTCCTGAGCTGGGCAGAGAGTGAATGGGCAGAGGCTGGGGGGGCCCTGAGACAGGGACACCTCTGGGCTGGGCTGGGGGGCCACTCTCTGCTGGCAACGGGGCCTGGGAAGGGCCAGGAAGGGGAGGGAGGAGCAAGTGTCCCCCATGGAGAAGACCCAGCCCCAGGTTTTCCAGTCCCAGCTATTCCCCAGCACCTGCTGGCCCTGTGAGTGTGAGGCAAGAAGAATCCATCTCATTCTGTTGTTGATTGAATATCCCTGTATAATCCCCTCCAATTTCCCCTCCGTTCTCTTGAACTGTTAAATGCTGATGTCAAATCTTCCAGATGTTGGTGCTTCTGTCTCACATTAGCAAATATATTGTTTGTGCCCCATTTTCTCCTCAGTTCTGAAATACTGATATCGAATTCTCAAAAATCTTCCCACTTTTCTCTCCAGGTGTGTGACTAAGATCAGGACTCTTATCGTACTGAGCGTGGCCCTGTTCTCCAGGCGCTGCAGAGACCCCAGGTGAGATCAGACCTCACTGTTGTGCCAGGTAAAACTGAGGCCTAGACCGAGATCACGGCCCCCTTTAAGCCAGGCAGTGCACGACTGTGACCTAAACTGCTGCATCCATTGTGCTGGGCACTTCAGAGACCTCGACTGAGATCTGTGTCCCCGTTGAGTCTGGCACTGCACTGACCCCAACCCAGATCATGCCCCACCACTGTACTGGGCACTGCACAGACCCTGACAGAGATTCTGCCCCCACATTTTACCAGTTGCTGCAGGGGCCCTAAACAAAATTAGGGATCCTGTAATGCCGGGAGTTGCAGAGTCACCGACTGAGGTCAGGCCCCTGTTGCGCAGGGCTCTGCTCAGACACCGAGATCAGGGTCCCCATTGTGACAGGTGCTGAACAGACACCAAGGGTATCTCTGCCCTGCCACTAAAACGCCCCAGCTGGCCCATGCCAGGTGACTCAGGCTCACAGGGCTCAGGTGAAGGGGCTGTTTAATTGCAGTGTAGATGTCTGGGCTCGGGCTGGGGCCAGGCTGTAGGACCCTGCGAGGTGGGAGGGTGCCAGACCTTGGGCTGCAGCCCCAGCCGGAACATGGACACCACCATTAAACAGCCCCACAGCCTGAGCCGTGTGAGCCCAAGTCAGCGGGCACGGGCCAGCCGCTGGTGTCTGACTGCAGTGTTGACATGCCCACAGGGACAGAGGCCTTGCCACAAAAAGCTCAAAGGCTAAATAGGCCAATGGTGGGAGGCGACTCCATTTTACAGATGGGGAAACTGAAGCTCAGAGAGCTGAAGTAATTTGCTCAAGTTTGCATGGAGAATTTGGGGCAAAACTGGGAACTGAACCCAGATGGTTTGAATTCTTGCCTCTCCCCTTAACCCCAGGCCCAGCGTGTGTGTGTGCAGCATTGTTTGGTCTGTGTTTGCCTTGCATTGGCTTCCAAGGGAGGCTGTGGAATTTCCTTCACTGGAGGTTTTAAAGACCAGGTTAGAGATACACCAGTCTGGGAATGTCTAGGGATACTTGGTCCTGCCTCAGCACAGGGGGCTGGAGTAGACACCCTCTCAAGATCCCTTCCAGGCCTACTTGAAAGAATTCTCTTTTGTGCTGTGTCCTGTTCTACGCTGAGCTGTTTTGCCTGTTGCCTTTTGGAACTATGATGCACCATGCTGTGTTGCATAGTTTTATGATGCGTTATTTTGCCTCAGCTGGTTTGGTGTCTGTGTTATGTTGGTTTGAGTTGAGCTCTTTTTGCATTGTGTACTTTTGTTCTAAGGTGTGTTAGTTTGCATTGTGTTGCTTTCTTCTCCTTAGTATTGTGTCATTTTATGCTGTGCAGTGTAGTTTTTTGTTTTGTTTTTTGAATTGCCTGACACCATGTTTTCATTTGGTTTCATCATGTTGTTTTATACTTATCTATATTGCATAACATCATAGCAATGTAGAGCTGGACAGGACCTCAAGATGTTGTCATGTCCAGCTCCTTCTGCCGAGGCAGGACAAGTGTATGTAGATTGTCTCTGACAGAGCTTTGTCCTACCTGTTCTTAAAATCTTCCAGGGACAGAGACTCCCCAGCCCCCTTGTAAGACTATTCCCGAGCTGACCTGCCTTAGCTGTGGGGACACCCACACAGACTGTAGTGGTGAGCAGCTCTGCAGAGAGAGACCACCCCAGTGAGTGACAGCTGGGTAAAGAGACTGAAGTTGGAAGGAGAAACATTGACGTATCCAAGGTCACCCAGACTGTCCGTGATGGAGCTAGAACTAGGTCCCAGTTCTAGTGCCACCGTACTGCTGTTTTGGGCACTGAAGATCTCTGCCACCCTGGTGTTTTAGGCACTGGGCTGCAGCGGGCACTGGTTCAAACCCTTAGTACAGACAGAATTTACACTAGTGCACTCTGGCTCTGGTGCACTATGTCCCTATTTGAAGGCTTGCAGGGGATAGGGGAGGGGGGGCAGTGACCTCACAGAGGCCTGGGGCTGGCTCAACAGTGCAGCTGGTAAGGGAGGGGCAGCAGTGAGTGCTGGAGGTATGAGCCAGGAGCACAGCCCCACAGGGCTGGACACTGACTTCTCCTGACCCATGACCCACACACCCAGCAGGGACCACAGCTGAGCTGCCTGCCAAGACAGCCTGTGCATCCATGGGCAAACCACCTCTTTCTGCAGCCTAATACAGTGGGGTCTGGGGACCTTTCCAAGCTGCGGGTGATGTGGCTCTGGCGTTAACGGGATCTGTTCCTGGCTCTGTCCCTGACCTGCTTGGTGACCTTGGGGAAGTCACAGCCCCTCTCTGTTTTCCTCCTCCCCATTGTTTACTTGGATTGTGATCTCTTTGGGGCAAGGACTGTCCCTCTCTGTCTGTGCAGTGCCCAGCAGAATGGGGCTGCTGATCTCAGTCAGGGTCTCTGCCATGTGCTGCACGATGGGGCCCTGATCTCCATCAGGGTCTGTGCAACACAAAGCACAGCTTATAGACTCACAGACTTTAAGGGCAGAAGGTAGAGGTGTATGTCAGATGAGGTCTCATCGGTGTCTTGTATAACAGTACTGACCCTTTCATGTATAGCTCAGTGGTTTTAGCACTGGCCTGGTAAACCCAGGGTTGTGAGTTCAATCCTTGAGGGCCATTTAGAGATCTAGGGCAAAAATCTGTCGGGATTGGTCCTGCTTTGAGCAGGGGGTTGGACTAGATGATCTACTGAGGTCCCTTCCAACCCTAATAATCTATGATTCTATGTGTCTGCTGGAAATCCCTCACCTGATGTATCCTAGCACTGCATTAACCTATTTCACGGCTGCATCACATTGGCAGCTCATAATTATCCTGTGATCAACCAGTCTCCTCCTCTGTCACTTCCAATTGACAAACCCCCAGCTTATTGCAAAATTTTGCACTTGGGGACTAACAAGTCGAATTTGTGCACTATTGATTTTCATCCCATTTCGATTACTCCAGCTTTCAAGGACATGCATCTTTTCTTGTATGATGTTCCTGTCCTCCTCCGTATTGGCAATCCCTCCCGGCTCTGCGTCCCTCTCCCACTTCTTGTGCCAAGATCACTAATAAAAGTGTTGAGTAAGACTGGTCCCAAGACTGATCTGAGGAACTGCCCTAGTAACTCCCTCCAGCCTGACAACTCACCGTTCAATATGACCCCCTTGTAGACTCCCCTTTAACCAATTCTTTATTGACCTTTCGGTTCTCATATTAATCCCCATAGTCTCCAATTTAACAAATAGTTTCCCATGTGGAACTGTATCAAAAGCCTTACTGACGTCCAGATCAGGTTTCTCTGCACAATCTACCTTTTGTAACACCATGTTTTATTTATTTATAGTGCTGAAGGCTGAGAGGCAGTGTTAGCAGTAGGCTGAGCATGGCCATGAGGAGGTGGGGAGGGATGGCAGACAGTGGGTAGGTGGGGGATGCGGCATTGGAGGTGTATATGGGATTGTGTTTTGTAGGAGTCCATGTCTCTGCTCCCTGTGGCCGTGGCTCGTTCCGTAGCAAAGCAGCATGTCAGCAGAGCAGACGCACACACCGTAGCTCTGCCTGGAACACGCAGCGTTCACTGCCAGACGGGCTGGGCGATTTTTCAGGGACCCAGCTTGATATGCCTGGCTGGGGTGGGTTCAGTTGGGCGGGGGTCTGGGGCTCTGATAGTTTGCGATGTTCCTTTTTGCATAGTCAGTTCTTTCCAGTTATTGTTTTACCCCCACCTATGCCAGGTGCCGCTCTCTTCGTAACTTGCTTTGGTTATTTCACTTCCAGTTTTTAAATGGGATCTAAGAATTGCAAAGCTGAATGAAAGATAAACAAACAGAACCATTTGAATGTCGGCCCAGAGCTGGTAGAACGGTACCTAGTGACGGTCGGCTGTAATGACCGGGTTCCCTACAGCGTTTTCTGGTGGGGCGGATAAAGCAACGTCAAAGAGCCAGATGCGCGTTTGAGGGCGAAAGGGCTCGTCAGGTGTTTGCTCTCTAAGGAACATGTCACCGGCCAGGGCCTGCAGTCTGTCAGGAGAGGTGCGCTGGGGTGTATTTAGGAATCTGAAAATAAAAGGTGAAGACGGCTGGGTCACAATATCCAATGAAATCTTGCAAACAATTATACAAATGGACCCTACTGCTGTTAAAACAACATGGTATTAATACTGATTCAAAACTGACATTAAAATTAGGAGAGAAACGCATGAGAAATGAACTGACACCTACTTAACATTTCTTACTGCCTAAAATGTTGACACTCCCTCACAGCATCTTTTTTTCAAAGCGATGCACAGCACACAGTCAAGTTAATGAATGGAAGCACACCCATTATTGCCTGCTTTGTGCTGCATGAGCATCTGATTAAGCACCTAATTACAACTGTACCACTGTAAGTGGAAATGCATCAACCCAGCTTAGCTCCAAGGTGTTTAGATGTGAATGAAAAGTTTCTAAATTAAATACATGGCAGAATGGTTAATGGGGAAAATACACTGAAATGCCTCTACCCCGTCCTGTTGACTTGTTCTCCCAACTCCCCCATGAGTTCTGGCCTCTTGGTCAACTCAGCTCCCAGTCCCACATCAGCTGTGCCGTGTCCCAACCTAACCCATTTCTACTGCAATTCTTCACCCTCCTCATCCAGGCAGGGGGTTGGCGCTGCAGCCCCTAAGGTACCTGCGTTAATCACTGTCTCTCATACTGGGGCTATTTAGATTTCAGGGAATGATTTCTCAGAATTACTGACTCTGGGAGGTGGGAGAGAGGAGAGGCTGAGAGAGCGTTTGCTCTTACGGCCACGTTCAACTCTGGTAGCCTCCATGTTACCTCATCCTCCACCCTCCCCCATGTCTCTGCTCATGTCAGTTTCACCTGATTATAATGCCACTGGCTTCAGCAGAGCTCCTAGACAGGAGCTGCATCACGAGGGGGTTACAGTACTGAGAGTGAAATACATCACAGGGAGGGTGTAATTATCCTGAAGTGAAACATTCCAGTCTAGGAAGTGAAAGACTTCAAGTACTTCATTACTTAAAATTACGCTTGAAAGGATTGGATTTTTATTAATAAATTGCAGTAAATGTTAATTTCACTGTACACACACACACAGATGAAAAAATATTGATATAGGTAATATACAGAAATGCTTCTGGAGAAAGTGGAGTTTGATTTAAGGCTATTTACACTGTATATTTTGGGTATGAGATTGACAATTTCTCTTTGAACAGTTCTATGATTTGGCTTTTGGACTCTCAGCAGTTACTGTTATTAAATAATTGTTGTCTGACGACCCCCATAACTTCCACAGCTCTGAACATTGAAATTGTAAACATTGAAAAAAGGGTTTAAAAATAAATCTCTATCTCTTGAAATTAAAAGAAAGAAATAGACACAATGAATTTTGTCAAACCCACTTAACAGCAATTGCAATATGCTAGGGGATGGAAATTCACAACTAAGGCACCAACCTTAATTCTGCCCTGTAGGGAGACCAGGCAATTGCCGTAGGGCTACGAATTAGGCGTTTTAGTGTATATCGTTCCAGATTACAAATCGGTGTGATCTAAAGACACATGAAATCTTTTCCTCAGGATATCACCGTTACTGGGTTGTTTCTCTTAGTGGTAATTCCCAGAAGTGAACAGATTAGTAACATTATCAGTTATGAAGTGGCCATTTCAGATTCCTGGGGAGTGTCGTATTTTGCACTAGGGGCCAGGTCCTTGGAGAGACGGAACCTTGGTTTCATTTTAACTTCTCCATGCTCAGCAGCTTCTGGAATTTGGTTCAAAGTATTTACATGTTTCCCTGCCCTGTTCTTAAAAGTGCTGCTTTAGAAAGTGGAGAAGGGCAGGAACTGACTGCAGGATCAGTAGCCGAGTCCCTTAGATATTTATAGCTCATCAGAAGGAGGACGGGGATTGGTGGGTGTCTGGGGATTTAATAATAAACACACAAATATCATTGTTCTTAGTGAATTTTCATCTTCTAATTCCCATAACCCACTAATTATCCCTGGCTGCCCCCGGCAGTCTGGGGAGGGAGAACTGGAACCGAAGGCACAAGCATCTTTCAGTGGCTGACTCAAAGTCACCCAGAGTCAGTGATGAGCTGCAGCCGGTTCGCACTAGTTCGCGGGAACCGGTTGTTAAATTTAGACGCTCTGTTAGAACCGGTTGTCCCGCCTGGGACAACTTGTTCTAAAAGGGCATTTAAATTTAACAACCGCTCCCTGCTGTGGCCCCAGCTCACCTCAGCTCTGCCTCCACCTGCTGCCATGAATGCTCCGCCCTGCTTCTCCTCCCGCCCCTGCTTCCCGCGAATCAGCTGTTCGCGCGGGAAGCCTGGGGCTGAGAAGCAAGCAGGCTTCCCGCTTAGGAACAGGAAGATGGAGCTGAGGTAGGGGTAGAGGGAACGAGGAGGGCCATGCGCCCCGGCCGGTCTTCAGCCGCGGCCCTGCCCTGCCCGGCTCTGGCCGCGGCCCTGCCCAGCCCCGCGGCCCTCCCCGGCCGCCTGCCTGGCCCGCGTCCCTCCCGGCCCGCGTCCCTCCCCAACCACCCGGCTCCGCCTCGGCCCTGCCCAGCCCGCGTCCCTCCCCGGCCGCCTGCCGGCCCCGCGTCCCTCCCCGGCCCCGCGTCCCTCCCCAACCGCCCGGCTCTGCCTCCGGCCCTCCCCGGCCGCCTGGCTCCGGCCACGGCCCTCCCCGGCACCGCGGCCCCGGCCGCCCGTTTCCGGCCGTGGCCCTCCCCGGCCCCGCCGCAGCCCAGCTCCGGGCCCAGCGGCGGCCGCCACCTCACCTACCCAGAGGCCAGGGTCCGGGCGCGACGGCGGCCCTGGCTGCCCAGCTCCGGCCCCGTGGCTCTGGCGGCGGCCCTCCCCGGCTCCGGCCGGCCAGCCGCCTGGCTCCGGCCACCCGGCTCCCACCGTATCCTCCGGCCACGCGACTCCTGCCCTGGCCCCGCGTCCCCAGGCTCCTGGCTCCAGCCATGGCCGGACTGTAGCACCGCCAGCCACGTCCAGGCAGCACGGTAAGGGGGCAGGGAGGGGGTGTTGGAGAAAGGGCAGGGAAGTGGATAGGGGTGGGGAGGAGTGGATAGGAGTTGTGGGGGTCAGAGGGAAGGGAAGAGGGGGATTGAATAGGGGCAAGGGTCCCGGGAGGGCAGTCAGAAAGGATCAGGGGTTGGATGGGGGCGGTGGGAGGCAGTCAGGGGCAAGGGTTCCAGGGGCTGTCAGGGTACAGGGAAGGGGGGTGGATGGGGCAGGGCTTCCTGGGGGGGGGCATGATCCCTCCTGGGGTGAGGAGGGAACCGGTTTGTTATGATTTTGGCAGCTCATCACTGCACAGAGTGAATTTCACTTCACTGGATAAAGCCCTAGTTGCTGAGCTCTGCAGAGGGGTGGGGAGGTGAATTCCATCCCCCATTCTTGGGCATAGACCCCCTTCCAATTCTCACCCTGACCTCAGACACTACCCCACCTTCCCCTGCAGTGATGGACCCACTTGATGCTGCCAGAGCCATCTGCCATGGGAGCTAGAGAGGACAGAGGCCCAGCTCCAGAACTGCTCCCCCTGCCCACAGCTCCCAAGCTGTGCTAGAGTTGCCCTGACTTTCCAATCTGCAGATCAGTCCAGGTGTCCCCAGCCCGTGCACCCACCACACACAAACTTTGTCACAACAAACATCCCAGGATTGGGAAAGACCATCTGGGGCTGGCTGCAGCCTCCCGTTGCTGCTGTGAGGGGAATGGGGTGGCCCCTCATAGAGGACACAAACAGACCCAGGGGCAGAAGGGAAATGTAGTTTCTTCTAGGGGTTTGAAATGTTTGGTTTAGAGTCCTGAGCTCTGTCTTCCTGTTTGTCTCCTCCTGCCACTTTCAGATCTCTTGGAGAGACAAGGTGGGTGCGGTAATTGTTTTAAAACCAATTAAAAATACCTCTTTGCTGTCCTGGGACCAACATGGGTACAACAACTTTCCCCTCTGTACCCCCTCCCCATCTCACCTCCCCCTCAGCTGAGACTGTCCCATGTGATAGGAGAATAAGGGTTCAGTCCTGTCGCTGGATTGGGTCTTGCCAGCGCTAATGGGAGTGAAAGCCTGTGTGCATTAATGGCAGCAGCAGCTCTGGGACTCGACACATAGGGAGCAGAGATGGGAGTGAGCAGGTTGTGTTTGTGCCAGGTGTGAATTCTCAGGTGGGAATTCTGCACCGCTGCGTACGCACAGAATTCACGTCCAGCGCAGAATTTCTTTTTTTTGGCTTGAAGAAGATACATTCTGCTTGAGAAGTGCTGCAGTTCTGCCTTTCACCCACCAGAGGCCCCTGTGGCACCAGAACAGGCAGCAGCCAGCGGGGTTCATCTTGGTGGGAATTTGTTGCCCCGAGCTATACCCCAAATGGGAGGAGAGTTAGTGGGTGCAACCGGGGAGAGTCCTGAGACACAGCTGCCGCTGGGGGTGGGGACAGGGTGGTCATTCTCGACTCGCAAGAGGGTGTGGAAAGGGCACAGGAGGAGGAAGTGTCCCCTATGGAGACTGCCCAGCCCCAGGTTATCCAGTCCCAGACGCTTCTTCCCCCACCGTACCCCAAACCTCTTCACCCCTCCAGCCATCAGTTGCCAGGCTTCCCTCGCTGCTCGCCCTTCCTGACTGCAGAGACCCTCTGAGCCAGTCGTGTGTCAGGGCTCAGCCCTCTGGCTGCGTCCTCAGGGCACTTTCTTCCTCTCTCAGGGCACCGTGCCACAGGGACCCCACAAATCTACATTGCTCAGGCTTTGGCTTCAGCCCCGGGTGGTGGGGCTCAGGGCCCTGGACTTCAGCCCCATGTGCTGGGACTGGAGCTTTCTGCCCTGGGCCTCAGTGAGTCTAATGCTGCCCTTGCTTGGCCCCTGCCCTGAAACCTGCTAGTGGCCTCCAGGGGGCCCAGGACCCCTGGTTGAGAACCACTGCCTTACCCCACGAATCACAGCAATGTTCAGGTTACTGCCAGTCATAGAATCCTAGAATATCAGGGCTGGAAGGAACCTCAGGAGGTGTCTAGTCCAACTCCCTGCTCAAAGCAGGACCAACCCTCAACTAAATCATCCCAGCCAGGGCTTTGTCAAGCCTGACCTCATGCCAAAGGGCCAGTCACTTCCTGAGGTCAATTGAATCTTAGATCTCACAACAAAGACAATACTTGTAGCCAGTCCTGTAATAACCTGTATTAAGATTTATTTAAAAGGAAAGGAGAGTTGTTTACGAAGTTAAAGCAGGTAATCCTATAGATGCAGACGAGTTACAGTCTTAAATTTCAAAAGGTAAAAGAAGCTTCTATAAGCAAGCTCTGCATCTTTTTTAGCACTAACCCAGGCTAATCAGCTGGGGATCTCATACTTATGCCTAGAAACTTTATCCCCCCAGAGTCCAAGCAGCTACAGATCATCAGTTCCTTCTATATGGGGTTTTTCATCCCCTTCCTGCCATGTGCTCTGAGCTGCAAACTCAGCTAATGGGAAGTCAAGAGCACAACAACAGTCTTTTGTTGTCTTTAACATCCCATAATAGTCTATCTGGTGTTAATGAACCTTTCCTGCCAGGCACGGTGTAATGCATTCGGCTGTCAATCAACACTCCACCTAGGTAAAGTCTCTCTCCTCTGGTGATTTACAGAGCCACAGAGGCTCCCAATGCAACTAGTCAGATATTAACCCAGGCAGCAACTCACAAGCATTCAATAAAGTGTAAACGCATTCTTATAATCCTAATACCTAATATTAACACAGGTGAGTCAAACTGATTCCACTGTGTGTTTGTCCCTGTTCAATGAAGACAGGGGCTTTTGCAAGAGCTAACACCTCATCTGCCAGTGTCACAGGCAGGCTGGACAGAGATGGTGTCTCTAGCCTCTGTTTGCCAGAAGCTGGGAATGGGTGACGGGGGGGGGGGGGGGATCACTTGATGATTCCGTGTTCTGGTCATTCCCTCTGAAGCACTTGGCATTGGCCGCTGAGCTAGATGGACCATTGGTCTGATGCAGTGGGCAGCTCTTATGTTCTCATGTTCACAGTCTGTAGGAGGAGTATCTACTCACTTGGACTCCCTGGGGAGCCACAGAAAGGAACAAGATGTGCTGAGGCAAGAAGGCCCAGTCTCAGAGCCCCCGGGGTCACGCTTCTCAAAGGCTAAAACTAGGCCCAGCCCATGAAGGGGGCACTGCCAGGAGAGACTGGATAAAGGCTGGAGCATCAAACAGCTTTGTAAACCTGAGAGAGCTGCCTTGGGGACAGTGACAGGGAGAATCCCCAGAGTGACTCCTTTGATTCTGCTCGTCTCTGGCCTTTGGTTCTTAGAATTATAGAACTGGAAGAGGCCTCGAGAGGTCATCTAGGCCAGTCCCCTACACTCAAGGCAGGACTAAGTATTATCTAGACAATCCCTGACAGGTGTTTGTCCAGCCTGCTCTTAAATATCCCCAGTGATGGAGATTCCACAACCTCCCTACGCTATTTGTTCTGGAGTTTAACCACTCTGACAGTTAGGAAGTTTTTCCTAATCTCCATCCTAAATTGCCCTTGCTGCAATTTAAGGCCATTACTTCTTGTCCTATCCTCAGAGGTTAAGAACAATTTTTTCTTCCACATCCCTGTAACAACCTTTTATGTACTTGAAAACTATTATCATGTCCTCTCTACTCCAGACTAAACAAACCCAATTTTTCCAATCTTCCCTCATAGGTCATGTTTTCTAGACCTTTAATCATTTTTGTTGCTCTTCTCTGGACTTTCTCCAATTTGTCCACATCTTTCCTCATATGTGGCTCCCACAAATGGACACAGTACTCCAGTTGTGTCCTAATCTGCACAGAGTGGAGTGGAAGAATTACTACTTGTGTCTTGCTTACAGTACTCCCTCAAATACATCCCAGAATGATGTTTGCCCTTTTGCACTGTTGACTTATACTTGTGATCCACTCTGGCCCCCAGCTCCCGTTCCAGTGCTCCTTCCTTGGCAGTAATTTCACATTTTGTACGTGTGCACCTGATTGTTCCTTCCTAAATGAAGCACTTTGCATTTGTCCTAATTGAATTTCATCCTATTTACTTCAGGCCTTTTCTCCAGATCATTTTGAATTTTAATCATAGAAGATCAGGGTTGGAAGGGAACACAGGAGGTATCTAGTCCAACCCCCTGTTCAAAGCAGGACCAATCCCCAGACAGATTTTTGCCCCAAATCCCTAAATGGCCCCTCAAGGATTGAACTCTCAGCCTTGGGTTTAGCAGGCCGATGCTCAAACCACTGAGCTCTCCTTCCCTGGCCTATCCTCTAAAGCACTTGCAACCCCTCCCAGCTTGGTATTGTCTGCAAACTTGGTAAGTGTAACAGAGGATGTTACTGGGAGGGTTTCACTGTGTCTCAGAGGGTCACACCCTGGTGGGAGGAGCCTAGGCCTGTACTGGGATAAGGTCACTCTGTGCTTCACAGTGTGGCAGAACCTAGAGTGTCCATTAGCAGGGAAAAATCGGGGGAATCTGCATGTGGAATGGACAAAAGCCCCCTCTGCATTCTCTCACATTGCCCTTCTCGTCCTGGCAGGCTACAGATTAACGTCCACGTTTTGCTCCAGATCATTTCATCCTCCCAAAGGGAAGGAAATGGCTGCAATGGAGCTGGCTCAGGTAAGGTATCAGGGAGCTGGTGGTGGGTTCTGCTTGGAGGGAGAGAAGCAGTACATGCATAGGAGGGTAGGAGCTGCTGGGGGTGGTGGGAGGCAGGAAATATCTCAGGTGGAGAAAGGGAAGGGACAGGATGTGACAAACCTGCTGAGAGTTGTGTACTCTAGGGTGTGATGGGTTGTCACCCCGGGGTGCAGCCTGGGGGGCTGCTGGGAACCGCTGTGCCCTCTAACCCTCAAGCTGGGCTGGCCCTTCTCTCACGGCTTTGCTGGAGATTCAGCCAGCCTCTCCAGGTACTGTTATCACCCAACATGACAGTAGGTGGCGCCATACACCCAACTAAGCTACCTGAGTGCTTTACCTGAGCTGCTCAAGACAGATAGAGACAACAGCCAGTTTCCCAGCTCCCCAGCCTTGCACACCTGCTGTAGTATAAATTCAGAATTATCCCATCTTATAGTGCACAGGGATCTCTGTAATGTCAGCTCATTCATATAGTTCCCCTTCCCCTCGATATGGGAGAGATATTCACAACAAGCCTGTGCTAACCAAGCTCAGCTTTTCCCCAAACACTCACTCAAAATGCACTGATTAAGATAAAGCATAAAACAAGTTTATTAATGGCAGAAAGGTAGATCTGAAGTAATTATTGTTAGAACAAAAAAGGAGCCGGTTGATCCAGAGGCGGATATGAATACAGGCTTCTCTATTGCGTTACTTGTTCCCCTGGACAGCTATCGAGTAAGCACTGGATTAGTTACATCACATGCCTTTTATCTAAGTTTGTATGTAAACACCCACATCCGTTACAACACCCCAAAACCCCTTATTAAGTAGTAGAAACGCTCATACAATTAGTATACCCACCCCTATCCACTGTCACAGTATTACACATATCATAGAGGCATTTTTACCTTGAAAATACCGTTCTTTGCAATAACGTGTTGCCACAAATTTCCCTAAACAGCAGTTCTCAGGGTATGGAGGAAGGGTCAATGAGCAGTTCTCGGGGAGGGAGGAAGGGGCCATAAGCCAGGGCTTGTTTATGTAGCTGGGAAAGGAAGGGAGGGGGAGGTAACATTTCTTTTACCTTCTTTCACACAAAGGACATTCATTCCAACAACTACATTTCTCATACAGCTACATCAATGTCAATTCTTACAAGCAACAGAGAGAGGAAAAATATGGCAACTTATTTGTTAAGCAAAGAATTCCTGCCTGCTTATGCCTTTGTCCCTAATGCATGTCAGCACATTAGCAGCTTCCCAGCTCTTTTACTGAACCCTAACGTATCCCAACAATTCTAAGTGATAGCAAACAGATCAAAGCCGATTACTTAGCAGATAACCAAAAGCTCAAACTAAGCCTAACATACTATCTGGATAGAATTTGAATTAGCAATTTCTCACCCTGACTGATGATACAAGCAGTCCCCCAAGTTTCCATACACAAGCTAGAAATCCCTTTACCCTGGGAGCAGCAGTTCCCCCAGTTCAGTCTTTGTTCCTCAGGTGTTTCCAGGAGTTCTCTTGTGTGGGGAATGAGGCCAAGAGATGATGTCACACCCCATCTTATGTAGCTTTTCCATATGGCGGGAACCATTTGTTCCAAACTCAGTTCCCAGTCCAGTTTGTGGAAAAATACAGGTACCAAAATGGAGTTCGTTGTCATGTGGTCTAATCACATGTCCTAGCATGTCCTGCTGAGTCATAGTAGCCATGACTCATAGGCTGGCTGAAACAATCACAGGAAGGCTAAGCTTTTCCACGGTCCATTGTCTTTGTTGATAAGCCATCAGCTCTGTCTGGCTTCTTCATTGTTGTACCTGAAAGGCTCGTTGTGGGTGTTACCCAGAGTAAGCACATTTGAAATACATATACAGAGTCAATATCCATAACTTCAAATACAAACATGATCCATGCAAACAAATAGGATAATCATATTCAGCACATGACGCATCTTGCACAAAATGCATCATAATTATGTCCTAATCATATTATAACGATACCACTATGCTGAATATGGGGTGTAGTGTCAGATAGGGCCTAATTTCAAGGCACGGGATTTGGGAATGGAACTTCTCCTCTTTGTGGAACAGGAAATAACCCTCCAGCCAGGGCTGGGAAAACTTCCCAGACTCCCAGTGCTGGAGCCTAAATCTACTGCCACTTCATTAGTTACCACCACCCGCAATCTTTGTGATACTGCAAACTTTATCCATGATGATTTTATATTCTGTTCTAGGTCATTGATAAGAATGTTAAATAGCACACGGGCAAAAAGCAATCCTTGTGGGAACCTGCTAGAAATAAATCCACTCGACCATGGTTCCCCATTTACCATTCCAGTTTTTAATCTATTTAATGTATGCTGTGTTTATTTTGTATCATTCTAGTTTTTTAGTCAAAATAATGTGCTGAATCAAGTCATATGCCTTACAGAAGTCTAGATATATTACATCAATAATATTAGCTGCAACCAAACTTTTGATCTCATCTAATAAGGATATCCAGTTAGTTTGATAGGATCTATTTTCTCTAAAACTTTGTTAATAGGTACTAATTATATTACCTTCCTTTAATTCTTTATTAACGAAATCCAGTATCGACTGCTCCATTATTTTGCTCAGTATTGATATCAGACTGACACTCTTGTAATTATCTGGGTCATCTCTTTTACACTTTTTAGTATTGGCACAGCATTAGCTTAATTCCAGTCTTCTGGAATTTCCCCAGCGTTCCAAGTCCTAATTACAATCAACATTAATAGTCCACCACGCTCCTCCACCAGGTCTTTAAAAACTCTTGGATACAAGTTATCCAGACCTGCTGATTTAAACATGTCTAACTGTAATAGCTGCTGTTTAATGTCCTTGTGAGTTCTTGTTGGAATGGAAAGAGTGTCATCGTCAACATCTTATGATACGCGTACAGCATCTGTTTTTCTCCAAATCCAGGAGAGATTGAACACTTATTGAACACTTTTACCTCTTCTGCATTATTTTTGATAATTCTGCCATTTCCGTCTAGTAATTTATCACTACCATTGTTAGGATTAATAGACTTTTCAAACCTTCCTTCTTATTTTCATTGATTGGTCATTGATTTCTGATAGCTTCCCTTACCAATTTTCTACAATTCTGACCTTCTAACTCAGGGGTGAGCAACCTTTCAGAAGTCTTCATTTATTCACTCTAATTTAAGGTTTTGAGTGCGCCAGTAATACATTTTAAGATTTGTAGAAGATCTTTCTCTGTCTATAATATATAACTAAACTATTGTTGTATGTAAAGTAAATAAGGCTTTTAAAATGTTTAAGAAACTTAATTTAAAATTAAATTAAAATGCAGAGCCCCCCGGACTGGTGGCCAGGACCCTGGCATTGTGAGTGCCACTGAAAATCAGCTTGCGTGCTGCCTTCAGCACCCGTGCCATAGGTTGCCTACCCCTGTGTGCCTACCCCTGTGTGACGTTATTGATATAAACTGGGACCATATAGAACATGGTTTGCAACCAAGGTCCTGTAGTGGCACCAAATCTTAGGTAAACGGGGGTCATCTAAGGTGTCTAAGACCAGGTTATGGGTTGCTGGTTATTGTAGTAACGGGAAACAGAGACGGTGTTGCAGTGAGGCGTCCTGGTATAGTCCCAGACCGCTGCTTTTATTCTCTTTCTTACAGACTGGTTCTCAGCATTACATGATTGACATCACACAGGTTACTTATTACTATATGATTGATACACCTGTTTACTTCATTCTGATTGGTAAAGGTTGGTTCCCATCACCGGCTTCACCGGGCCATTGTCTAGTGACTAATGATAGCATAACAGAAAGTGCATACTATACTGTTCTAATGAACGGTTCAATGGAGATACAGTGTGGCTTGCCAGCACTTGTACCTACATCTCACCCTTTTTTGTTTTGTTAACATGACTAATACTTACGAGGGGGCCCTGGGTTAGTCCACGGACAGCCCTTAATGAAGAGAGAAACTAAAGAGGGGACGCACTGAATGCCACAGCAAAACAGCACGAGTAACAGTACAGTGAGTCCCCCAAAGGTGACAAGCTGATGCAACCACCCAGTGTTAGGAAGCCATGAGGAGAGCCAATCCCACCATCCCCGAAGAAGTCTGGATTGTATCTGATTTGATCTGTTAAATTTTTAATTATCTTGAGTTGATTTTCAACTGAATGATGATGATCAGAAATATTAAAGCAACACATATCATTAACCTTTTCACACCCATAATGATGCAGCATAAGCAAATAATCTATAGCCGCTCGATTTTGCAACACCCCATGACGGATGTCGTCCTGCTCATCATTAAGGAGGGCTATAGCGGTAGATGTGGCATTTAAGGCCTTAGTGGCCGCGCAAGCCAAACCATTAATTCGCATACTATTTCCCGAGGCCAACCGGGGACCCGACAAGAGAAACAGCCAAAGCAACAGTCTCGGTTTTAGAAAGTAAATGTACATGGCTATCACAGGAAGCATCCAAAGGGAGACTGCGACTAACTCGCAAATTGTTTGACAGTTGCCTTTTGGTTGGTAATATGAGCGCAAGTCGGCTTAGGCAACAACAAGTGCCATCACTAAGATTGGCGGGCATATAATTGAAAGTATATCCTGAGCATGTCCAAAACCACCCATCCGGTAGCTGTACATGCTTATATAAATAGGAGATATTTGTCACAGCAGAACAATTCATTGCTGGAGCAGGAAAATGCTTACAATTACTCATGGTACAATTAGTCATGCGGGCACAGGTTATATTATGTGTGGCAGCATAGGGGGTGCGAAGGGCGAGCGCATTCCTTGGTCTACGAGGTGTTTGAGGTCCCCAATTATGATAGCCAGCATAGCCCAAACCATGAATAGTGGAATTGGGCTCCAGACTGGAATAAAACCAAGTAGCATTTTCAACATCATTAGGATTATGGCATACAGGAATCAGACAGGTACCTAAAATGTCTCCCACCGTAACTTGCTGGGAGAGGCAAAAGGATGTCTGATTTAAAGTGTGAATAAATGTCTCCCACACATTGGTGGAAGGGAGAGGGGTTGCAACACCTTGCGGCAAACACAGAACGGTCACACAAATGTACATAATCCAGCAAAGAGAATTAGCATTTAAGCTGGCTATTAGCGCAAGAAAGTAATTTTCTGTAGTCTTATCGGCCTTAGTTTGCTCTAATACATATTCAGCTTGCTGTGATAAAGCTTTGACTTGTCCCCAAGTTATGGCAACGTTGGGTGTGCCACGCTTTCGAGCCTTGTCAATCTTGTCCACCCTCTCCGTCAGGGTCAGGCTGAAATCCGGAATGGGATTCTTTGGCCCCTGATGCCAGGCCATCTCTCCACGGCTTTACAAAGCGAGCGGGAACCCATACAGGGCCGGTTTCAGTTGACACTGCTGCGTAGCCCCGGCCCCAGGTGATGAGTGGCACAGGCAGGCTCCACTCTGGTCCTGGCAACTTGCGATATATCACCTTCGGCGCCGGAAGGGGCTCGGTCTGTCTATAATGGCGCTGGGCTCTAGATAAAAACTGATTATTAAACAAGGTTAAATTTAAATGATTCAGTGTAAACAAGACACGAGCTAGCCATTCTTCCTTATCTGGTAAGGATAGGGGCACTCCTCCTTTTTGTTTTTGTTTAGTAAGGGCCTCCTTTAGGGTGCGGTTAGCCCGTTCAACAATGGCCTGACCCCGGGAATTATAAGGAATGCCGAATTTGTGGAGAATGCCCCACCGGGCACAAAATGCGGCCATGGCGGAGGAACAGTAAGCAGGGCCATTGTCGGTTTTCAACTCAGCGGGGCTGCCCATTACCGCAAAACTGCGAATCAAGTGATTACAAACATGTTTGGTAGCCTCCCCTTTTTGGGCAGTTACCCAAATGTAACCAGAAAACGTGTCGACAACAATGTGCAGGTATTTCCAAGGGGAGAAAGGGGGAAAAAGGGTGACATCCATCTGCCAAAGTTGATTGGCTCCGAGACCACGGGGATTCACCCCTATGGGAGGACCCTGTGGGTTAAGCTAACTGATAATCATGTGGTATAACATTCAGATTCGGGGTCCCACATTGAAGGGCTCCCATAGGTTCCATAATTTTATTTATAGCTCGGAGATCATGTAATAATCTCCAGCGTCCAGATTTTTTCTTAATAACAAAGACCGGAGTATTATATGGGCTAGTAGTAGGCTCAATATGTCCCTCGGTTAATTGTTCCTGAACTAATTCCTTAAGGGCTATTAATTTTTCCTGAGGGAGTGGCCATTGTTCAACCCACACTGGGACGTGGGTTTTCCATTCCAGGGGGAGGGCAGTGTGTGAAGAGCATTGACGTGTCATGGCACCACTAGGGAGGCTCCCAGCTGAGACAATAGGTCTCGCCCCCAGAGATTAATGTCAATTGGCAAAATGCACGGACGAATTTTTGCAACCTCTCGCCCCTCCTCACTATCCCATACTGAGAGCCAATTGGTGCTTTGTCGGGAAGATTGCGGGCCTCCCACTCCCCAAACAGAGGAAACCGGAAGGCCAGGAAGGGTCCCAATGCTTTTGTGCAATTACTGAAACATCCGCTCCAGTGTCTAGCAATCCATAGAGCTCCTTACCGTTGATGATATACTTACGGGTCGGTTTGTGGGTTCGGATGTGTTGTAATACTGCAGCAATCTGTGGATGAAAAAGGAGACCTTGCTCCAGATTAACGCGAGTAGAAACAAATCCGCCGGCACGACTCGCCTGGCTGGGTCCGGCCGGCGCTGTGTAAGGTAAGATTAGCAGTTGAGCCCAAGAGTCCCCCGCCTTTAATTTGAGGGGAAGGTGACTCCAAACTTGAACGTAGATAACTCCGGTGTAATCAGAATCGATAACTCCGGGCACAATCATAATAGACTGACTACTGGCAGAAGAACGAGGCAAAATTAACCCAAATGTGTCTGGGGGAAGCGGACCAGAAAGCTGCGTAGGCATGAGGAGTACGTCACCAGGGAGAGGGGATTGCATATCTACTGCATTAATAAGATCCAAACCAGCACTGCCTTGTGTGGCTGGTCGAGCAGCTGTGGCAGGCAAAGCTCCCTCCTTTAAACCGGGGCTGGAGGGGGGCCCGGTCGAAAGTTTCCCGAATTATCTGGGGTTGAGGAGCGACATTGATTAGCCCAATGATATCCTTTATTACATTTTGGGCACTTTTTAGAAGGACGGCCCCCGGTGGTGTTAGTTCCTCCCTTATGAGCACCACCTCCTGGGGCCCTGCATTCCTTTTTGAAGTGTCCAGGTCACTGGCAGTTAAAGCAGTTACCTGTAGGTTTGTTACCTTGACGGATTGCTCCTGCCAACAGTGCCATAGCGTGGGTCTGAGTGCCTACTTCGGCACATGCCTGCAACATGTCAGCGAGTGTGTAATTAGGGCGGTGAATGATAGTTTGGAGAATTTTCCGACAGTCAGCATTGGACTGCTCATACGCTAAGCGTAAAAGGAGTTCCGTCTGAGCATCTGGATTGTCAATTTGGCGTTGAACAGCCTCCTTGAGGCGATCAACGAAATGATGATAAGGTTCAGTAGCTTGTTGTTTAACATTTGTGAATGATCGAAGGGGCTTGCCAGAGGCTGGAACGCGCCTAAAGGCTCTTTGAATGCACATTGCCGTGCGGTGAAAAGATTCCATGGGCAATATAGATTGTTGTTCTATGGTGGCAAAAGCTCCTGTCCCATATATTTGCTCAGCAGTATTCTGCGCGTTACCGAGTGCTAGGGCTGCTAATTTAAACTCATTATCCCATACCACATATTGTGCAGGGGAAAGGATCATACGAAATAGATGTTTCCAGTCCTCCGGGATCATAGTATAACTATTAGCGATCCCTTCTATCATACCCTGCACATAAGTGGAATGCAGCCCTGACTCACGTACCGCTTTGTTAAGCTCCCGAAGAATTGAATACGGGAGGGTAGAGTGTCGAGCTACCACTTCACCTGCCTCATTGGGAGGGTCATAAGACAGGGGAAACATCAAAGGGATTTCTCCCTCCCATTCTTCCAATAAGGGGTCCTGCCCGCTCGCCCGCGCCGCAAGGCGGCACAGACAACACCCTGATGAAGGGACTTCTGCCCCAGGGTGTCCACCACTGGTGCAGAAGTTTTTGGTGCTAAAAAAGGGGCTGGAGGGAGCACTCGGGGATAGGCAGGAGGTGCCTCCACCGAGAGCAAGGGAGGTGCGGAGGGGGACGCCTCTTTTCGTAATCTCCCCACCGCAGCTGAACAGTGCTGCCACAACAGAATATGTTGGATCTCGGCTCGAGGTTCCCTAAACAATGCCTCTCCGATCTTTATCCAATCGGAGTGATCTAGGGAGCCTCGGTTCGAGTACCATGGGCACTTATACTCAATCACTCGGAGCAATTCCTCCAAGTGCCGTAACGATACTGCAGTACACCCGTCCTGTTTGATAAGCTTCAATAACTCTTTTGCATGATCTTTTTGCTCAATAGATAAATCCCCCCCCATACTCACGAGGGAGCGCACTGCGCTGAGGTGCACCAAGGCTATGCCAGCCGATGAGTCGGGGGTCTTGTGTCTGGATCACGTCGGGGTCACCAGATGTAGTAACGGGAAACAGAGACGGTGTTGCAGTGAGGCGTCCTGGTATAGTCCCAGACCGCTGCTTTTATTCTCTTTCTTACAGACTGGTTCTCAGCATTACATGATTGACATCACACAGGTTACTTATTACTATATGATTGATACACCTGTTTACTTCATTCTGATTGGTAAAGGTTGGTTCCCATCACCGGCTTCACCGGGCCATTGTCTAGTGACTAATGATAGCATAACAGAAAGTGCATACTATACTGTTCTAATGAACGGTTCAATGGAGATACAGTGTGGCTTGCCAGCACTTGTACCTACAGGTTATGATTATACTGTCTGTGTGCATGTATCATTTTGTAGTTGAAGTTATAAGTATTGGCTTTATACTGTCTGTATTTTGTATTTGTGCTCTGCTTCTGGGTGATATCCCAGACAAGTTGGTGTTAGCTCTGCCTAGCCTGCTTGATGGCCCATTAAGGACCATCAGCTACACAATTGACCCATGGAGAGAAGGCAGACACGCCTTGTGACTCAGCAAAGTGCAGGGACTTGTCCATGTGACCCCAGACTCCATTTTTCTGTAATGTTCCACAGTAAGGACAAAGAGGTTCTTACACCTGTAAAAGCCTATATAAGGCTGATGCCTCATCTCCATCTGGTCTTCAATCCTGCTTCTTACCTCTGGAGGGACTTTGCTACAAACTGAAGCTCTGCACAAAGTACTGACTGACCCATCCCTGAGGAGGATGTACTCCAGAGACTTGATTTGAACCTGCAGTTTATGCCATCACTGCTACAAGCCTGAACTAAGAACTTTGCCATTACTGTATGTAATTGATTCCATCTAACCGATTCTAGCTCTCATCTCTACCTTTTTCCCTTTATGAATAAACCTTTAGATTTTAGATTCTAAAGGATTGGCAGCAGCATGATTTGTGGGTAAGATCTGATGTGTATATTGACCTGGGTCTGGGGCTTGATTCTTTGGGATCGAGAGAACTTTTTTCTTTTACTGGGGTGTTGGTTTTTATAACCATTCATCCCCAGGACAAGTGGCACTGGTGGTGATACTGGGAGACTGGAGTGTCTAAGGAAATTGCTTGTGTGACTTGTGGTTAGCCAGTGGGGTGAAACCGAAGTCCTTCTTGTCTGGCTGGTTTGGTTTGCCTTAGAGGTGGAAAAACCCCAGCCTGGGGCTGTAACTGCCCTGTTTGAGCAATTGGTCCTGAATTGGCACTCTCAGTTGGGTCCCACCAGAACCGCCTCATCACAGTGGCGTAGTCATGCTTGGATCCACAGAACCAGGGCGATTAAGCTTTGGGCCAGAACCCCACGCTATCCAAATTCAAAATTTGGGATTGAGTGTTTGGTTGGTTAAAGATCAGTGACCATGAGACAGAAAGTATCAGCAAAAGCAATGAAACTGCAAGCCCTGATGGACAGCCTGCAGTTTGAACATGAGCAAAAACTGGCAGAAATTCGAATGGAAGAGAAGCAGGCCTTGGCCCAGCTGGAGAAAGAGGCTGCTGAGAGAAAGCAAGAGGCTGCTGAGAGAGAAGAAAAAGCACGTAAGGAGCTGCTGGCTACTGAGGAGAAAACTCGACAGATGCAACAAGAAACTGCTAGACCCCAGCTTCAAGTCAAAAAAGCAAGGGAAGAACAGCAGAAATTGTATCCCCTTGAAAGTCCAGTTTGTAACAATGTTGGTATGTTGTATAACTCTGAGCAGTTGTCTGGGCGTAACCAAATGTACCCCAGCAATGCCACCTTTTATGTCAATGCTGTTACTGTGTGTTCAGTAGAGGGTGGCCCCATAAATTGTGCCAGTGCTATGTATGGGACTGGTAATGGAAAATTCATAGAGAGTGTAAAAGTCAATGGTAAAAGCTGTTTAGGGCAAATTATGGCTTCTAACATCACTCTTGTTAAAGCAGATCTGGTCAAAGAGGAAGATTATTTACCAAATCAGAGTGTGAAAGTTGTGATCCTCTGAGTTTACTGTGCGTGTGCCTTTAGGCAGAATCCACCTTGAGTGGAATGGGGCTCAACACGAAGTGATAGCTGGCGTCAGGAAGTTATTGCCTAAAGATCTTTTAATTGGGGAAAACGTTAAAGCTTTGTTCAGTCCAGGTAGCCAGTCACAGGAGAGGAATGATCTTAAACCTGTGTCTATTGTGGGCAATGGTTTGCCTGAGGTGGGTTGCTCCAAAGGTTTGTCTGTGCCAAAAAGCAGTGTGTCTGTGAGTGGAGTTTCTGAGGCTGTTGCTACACTTGCATTTCAAAGCGCTACCGCGGCAGCGCTTTGAAGCGCTAAGTGTAGACAAAGCACCAGCGCTGGGAGGGAGTTCTCCCAGCGCTGTCCGTACTCCACCTCCCTGTGGGGAATAACGGACAGCTCCCAGTGCTGGGGCTTTGACTACACTGGCGCTATGCAGCGCTGAATAGGGTGTGTTTTCACACCCTGCTGCAGCGCTGCAAATTTCCAAGTGTAGCCAAGCCCTGAATGTCTGTCTGATGTCTCAGAAGGAAGTCTGAAGTTAGATCAAGTGCAGAAAGATCTCATTGGTGAGGAAAATGTTTTTCAGGAGCAGGTTAAAGTAGATGGTCAGGTTAAAGCCCTAACTGAGGAAGGAGAGGGTAGATCTGTAATGGGTAATGGATTGGTGGCTAGTACAGCTTGTAAAAGTGAACCTGAAATGGGTAACTGTGATTTGCTGGAAGTAGCTCAGTGTAGTGAAAAAAGCAGCAGCTTATCTGTTGGGAGTGGCAATGTGCCTGGTAGGAAAAGTCTGGATGAGCCTAGGCAGCCTTGTGAGCTGATGGCTTTGTCTAGTCAGCAGTGTGGGAAGACAGGGATAGTGGAAGATGAGTGGCCCTGTGCCTTACCTGTGTCCTGTGTGGAGAAATATGACAGTGGAGGGAATGTGCCTTTGTCTGTCAGAGGTATTGACTTGCCTATGGAGGAAGTTACCCCAGTCTCCAAGCAGTTGTCTGTGAACAGCCCTGTGTGCTGGGACAAGGAAATGAGATCCCAGGCTGTGTGTCTGGGGAAGGAGAATGTGTCTCTGGCTCTTCTGTGTCTGTGGAGCAGACAGAAGGTGCCTTTCAGCCTGGGATGGTTGAGGATGATTCAGTTGTCTCGGAGTTGGTTGTAAATACAGCTAAAGCCCAGGAAGGGAATGGTCCTGAGTTTGTGTCTGCTGGGGAGAATGGCACTGTAACTAGGTTGCATCCAGTTAGTGTCTTAGCAAAATCCCAGAGACCAGACAATTTCGGTGCTTGTAGTTTGCCAGTTGCTAATGTGTGGTTGGAAAAGGGTGCAGCAACTCTGTCTGATCAGGGTGATACCCTAGCCAGGGCACAAGGGGAGCATGAAGGTGATTTAATTGTTACCTACTGACAGTTTGACAACTTGTAGCAAGAAGAAAAGATTCCTAAACTTGTTCATGGCCAAGGGAAGGAGATTGCTTCTAACCTGTTATCAAGAAAGTCTATGAGTTTGCCTGAACGGGGATTGTGTAGGAATCTGCCTGATGGGCCTGAGGTGATTCTGAATGTAAGTAAGACCCAGCAAGAGTCTGTGGTTGCTCAGGAAAGTGTTCCTTTAGAGCAAGCCCTAGGTGAAGAGGATGAGAGCAGAATTTCTGAGAGGGATGAATTGCTGCTTAGAAAAGCTCATAGGGAAGGGAATCCTCATGGTAATCTGTGCAAGCAGTTTACTGCAACTGAAGGGTGTGAAAGTGATTTAATCAAGAAAGTTTTAGTTCCTAACAGCCAGAAATGTTCTGTTGTGAATGGATCCACTGACTTTCCTTTTGAGAGATCCAGTGTGGGCAGCTTTGAAAAGGTCTCAGATGGAGGAAAAGCTGTTAAGAAAGTTGAGCAGCCCTATAACCACGTGGCTGTGTGTGGCCAGCGTGTTGGGAAGACAATGGTGTTGGAACAGGAATGTGTCCATGCTGAATCTGTGAGTGAGCAGTCTGTGCTTCAGTGTCTGAGGACAGATTCAGTTACTGGTGTTTCACAGCAGAACAGTTTTATGACTGAATGCTTAAGGATGCAGGGGAGAGCAAGCCAGCTCTCACCCTCAGACCCTTTGGATTTGTGTGGTATCTCTGTAAGACAGAGTCCAGCCTTGGAATTGGTAGCAGCTAAGAAGTGAAAAGCTGGTGTTTGTGTTGATGCAAATTACTTGGCTGGCAGGGAGAAGAAAGACTTGCTAATAGCTGCTGGCACAGAGAGCCCACCCCATCAGCCAGTGACTTCTGTTAGGAAAAAGCAGATCCAATCCACTGTTGTTCAAACAAGTTTTACCTTGAGTTTTTAAGGAGATTCAATCATGTTTTTGAACATGACTTTGATAAACCATTTCTGTTATACACTGGTACGGCCTCTAGCCCAACACTAGCTGTAGTGAGACAGACCCAAGGATTGGGGGCTCTTGGGATGCAGTCGGTGATGTTTTGTCATCCCTTCCTGCATCAATTTTGTGTTGGGGGTGTGACGTTATTGATATAATCTGGGACCATATAGAACATGGTTTGCAACCAAGGTCCTGTAGTGGCACCAAATCTTATGTAAAGGGGGTCATCTAAGGTGTCTAAGACCAGGTTATGGGTTGCTGGTTATGATTATGCTGTCTGTGTGTGTGTATCATTTTGTAGTCGAAGTTATAAGTATTGGCTTTATACTGTCTGTATTTTGTATTTGTGCTCTGCTTCTGGGTGATATCCCAGACAAGTTGGTGTTAGCTCTGCCTAGCCTGCTTGATGGCCCATTAAGGACCATCAGCTATTCAACTGACCCACTGAGAGAAGGCAGACATGCCTTTGTAATTCAGCGAAGTTCAGGGACTTGTCTATGTGACTCCAGACTCCATTTTGCTGTAATTTTCCACAGTAAGAACAAAGAGGTTCTTACACCTGGAAAAGCCTATATAAGGCTGATGCCTCATCTCCATCTGGTCTTCAATCCTGCTTCTTACCTCTGGAGGGACTTTGCTACAAGCTGAAGCTCTGCACAAAGGACTGATGACCCATCCCAGCGGGGGATGTACTCCAGAGACTTGATTTGAACCTGCAGTTTATGCCATCACTGCTACAAGCCTGAACTAAGAAGTTTGCCATTACTGCATGTAACTGATTCCATCTAACCGATTCTAGCTCTCATCTCTATCTTTTTCCTTTGATGAATAAACCTTTAGATTTTAGATTCTAAAGGATTGGCAACAGCGTGATTTGTGGGTAAGGTCTGATGTGTATATTGACCTGGATCTGGGGCTTGATTCTTTGGGATTGAGAGAACTGTTTTCTTTTACTGGGGTTTTGGTTTTCATAACCATTCAACCCCAGGACGAGTGGCACTGGTGGTGATACTGGGAGACTGGAGTGTCTAAGGGAATTGCTTGTGTGACTTGTGGTTAGCCAGTGGTGTGAAACCGAAGTCCTTCTTGTCTGGCTGGTTTGGTTTGCCTTAGAAGTGGAAAAACCCCAGCCTAGGGCTGTAACTGCCCTGTTTGAGCAATTGGTCCTGAATTGGCACTCTCAGTTGGGTCCCGCCAGAACCGCCTCGTCACACCCTGTTCTAACTTACATTCTTTACTACTGACTTCTCTTTTCTTCCTTATATTTTATTTGGAGAGTGTTTCCTACCAGGAAGCCATTAGTAGGGTCCAGAGCCAGCCCCATCTCCTATATCAAACTCTGGCTAGTAGGTATGTGATAAATGTGACGCCCCTGCCTGCGTCTGTCAGCTGGGAGACACAAAGATTCTCTCTTTCTACCCTCTGATGCTACCTGGCTGCTCTAAGCTAGGTGGGGTGGGACTCTGTTAACATGTGCCTCCCGGAGCTTTCATTTCCCTGGTGCTGCTGTTCCATGAATAGTGGGGTTGTGAGTGGGGCAGCAGGTACTGAGTGTTGGACTCTTGCTCTTTCAGGAGTTGGTGACTTTCGAGGAGGTGGCTGTGTACTTCACCAAGGGGGAATGGGCACTGCTGGACCCTGTTCAGAGAGCCCTGTACAGGGATGTCATGCAGGAGAACTATGAGACGGTGACCTCGCTGGGTAAGGATTCCTGTCCCCTGGGTTATTAGAAGCTGTGGGGTCTCTGAAGAACCTGAGTAGTAATAACTTTATACCTTTATTTGTCATACAAGTTTTGACAAGTTTCTTTGCCTCCCCCCCCCCTTTCTTTGCCTTATCTCCCACCCACTAGTATCATTTTTGGACATGTGCCTTTTTGGTGCTGTCACACATTTAAAAATTGCATTGAATGTATCCTTATTGGCTACATTAATAACTGTAACTTTCATGCCTTTTCCTCATTTTAAGAGGAAAATATGCTGCCTGTAGAATTCTAAATTGAGTAAATAGGTGTGTGACTCATGCATGGCTTGTGTGACAGTCAGATGAGCTCTTTTAGGAGAGCGTGTAATGTTGCCGTTCAGGATCCCATGGGTGAAGGGATAAGCGAGCCGTGGGAGGGACAGAGAACGGGGGTAGTAGATATGCCAGGACATGGGGCGGGTGTGTGCAGGGTTAGAGCTAAGAAGCAGCAGGGAGGTAGGAGGCTGTGAGAGACGAGGAGAAAATACAAGAAGTTCTCAAGGTGCCGGGAGGTGGTGCTGGCTGAGAGTAATGGGAAGAAGCGGAGGGGAGTGTGGGGAGGGCACCGAGGAAGTGGGGTGGGTGGGTCAGTGGGAGGGAGGAGAGGTTTGGGGATCTGGAGCTGTGGGGGATCCCAGACCTTTAACCCCAAATCCCTACCGAAGCCTTGTTGCTTTAGAGCCTCCACTCCAGTTTTATTTCTGTTCAGTTTCACTTTATTATACAATTTTTTCCCCCAAATATTATTATTTTAACTCTTGACCTCCCTCTCCCACTCATTACCCCCCTCCTCACATAACCTCCCCATCTCCTATGCACAGCGACCCCGGCCACCGACCCTGAGTCCTTGCTGCATCCTCCCGCCCAGAGCAGGGCCCCTACCCAGGCACAAATGGGCACTTCGTTGATGATGTCACAGGCTGGTATAGTCTGTACAATTTTTACACCTATAAGATTACATATTCCGAAGCCCTTCACACCAGTCGGGCTTATCTCTATACGCCGATACCGTCTGTTCCCCAGTGTTCCCTTCCCAGCTCTGATGCCGCAGAGCCTGGCCTGTGTCCCTGTTCCCGTTCTCCCCCTAACCAACATTCAACATTCATGGGGCCTCATCTGGAGCACTGTGTCCAGTTTTGGGCCCAACACTATAAAAAGGATGTGGAAAAATTGGAAAGCATCCAGCGGAGGGCAACAAAAATGGTTAGGGGACTGGAACACGTGACTTCTGAGGAGAGGGTGAGGGAAGTGGGATTGTTTAGTCTGCAGAAGAGAAGAATGAGGGGGGATTTGATAGCAGCCTTCAGCTACCTGAAGGAGAGTTCCAAAGAGAATGGATCTAGACTATTCTCAGTGGTAGCAGATGACAGAACAAAGAGTAATGATTTCAAGTTGCAATGGGGGAGTTTTAGGTTGGATATTAGGAAACACTATTTCACTAGGAGAGTGGTGAAGCCCTGGGATGGGTTCCCTAGGGAGGTGGTGGAATCTCCTTCCTTAGAGGTTTTTAAGGTCAGGCTTGACAAAGCCTTGGCTGGGATGATTAATTGGGGATTGGTCCTGCTTTGAGCAGGGGTGGGACTAGATGACCTGCTGAGGTCCCTTCCAACCCTGATATTCTATAATTCCAATTTCCTTCCCCCCTCCTGTTTGACCCCATTTATAGAGTAATATTCTCAGCTATACTTTAACCAATCATTATGCTGAAATTTAACTAACCAATTCTAACATATTGTGACATAATTCTCTAACCCAGGCGTCGGCCACTTTTCAGAAGTGGTGTGCTGAGTCTTCATGTATTCACTCTAATTTAAGATTGCATGTGCCAATAATACATTTTGACGTTTTTAGAAAGTCTCTTTCTATAAGTCTATAATACATAATTAAACTATTGTATGTAAAGTCAGTAAGGTTTTTAAAATGTTTAAGAAGCTTCATTTAAAATTAAATTTAAAATGCAGAGCCTTCTGGACCGGTGGCCAGGACCTGGGCAGTGTGAGTGCCACTGAAAATCAACTCGTGTGCCGCCATAGGTTGCCTACTCCTGCTCTAACCAATTATAAACCAGTACCCTAATTAACTTACACCTGGCAACATTAATTATACAGGAGAGAGAAACAATTAGAGAACCAGATTGATTAACAATGTAAAAGTGGTGGCCATAAAGATAAAGCAATACAGAAATAAGGGTTTCACAACCACAACCATTGATAAGTGATTTCTTGCCAGACAGAATGCTATCAAATTAAGGTTTCTTTAACCATCTTAAGCTCCGGACAGCATTGTCTTCCTAACAGCCCAATAGCACCTTATTTCTGTGTGACTGGTTTGGGATGTGAGGATGTGACCCTTCACTTCCCATCTTATGGCTGCCCCTGCTGCTTAGCCAAAGGCCTTAGCCTAAGAACAAGGCCTCAGACTATCTTAGTGAGAGAAGGCCCAGACACAGGCAGACTGTGATTTTGATTCTTTGTTTTCATACTCCTGTAACTAGCTAAGTGATAAAAATACACCTAAGTTCTTAAAATATAGGCTTTGCAGGGAGGCCTGAATATCGCCATTCTAACAGAGGGTTCTACCCCTTCCCCCATGCTGTTTTTGTACTGTGCCTAGCACAACAGAGACACACGGTTAGTTGGACCTTAGGCACTCAGGTAATGCGTATGATTAATAATAATTCTCCTGCCACTTGGAGCCAAGGAAGCTGGTCTTGGGATGTTACTGCTTAAAAATGATCTGAGCTTAAAACCATGGACTATTCTTTGTGACAAGTATCCCACAAATTCCACTGATCTTCCTGGTTTTCTTTGCCTGGCATAGGGTTTCTAAATTCCAAACCTGATGTGGTCTCACAGCTCGAACAAGGGGAAGAGCCGTGGGTCCCGGACCTCCAGGGTTCTGAGAAAGAAGTGCTCCCAAGAGCTGCCTGCAGAGGTGAGGACTTGGTTAAAGCAAGTAAAAAACTGTCTGTGAATACAGGAAACATTTGGGATGCCCTACAAAGACCCTGTGAGCTCTCCAAGTTCAGGATTGTTCCCTGCAGATGTGGAATAATTAGAGAGATGTCACTCATGGCTTCCCACCTATCCTGACTAACAACTGTCAGCAGATCCCTACCTGATCCCACTTTCCCCTGCATGTTCTGGTGAAATGCAGACCAAAACTGATCCCTTCCTCTCTCCTCTGGGGAAAATCAGCTCCTGATAGGTTTGATCTCTCCTGCACATATTTTGGTTTGTTCATCCCTTTTAAAATTCCTGTCTCTGAGATTTCCTTTCTCTCAGGCACAGGGAGTGACCTATGTCTGGATTCTCTCTGTCTCCCATCAGGTGATAGGATGGTGCGTGAGAATGAGGAGCAGAAACCCCAGCAGGAGGATGCTGAGCAAGGAGCACCACATGGGACGTTATCAGGAAGACCCAAAGGGAATGTTTCCAGGAGTTGTGCACTCCGAGAAAAAGTAAAAGCCTCTGAGACTCAGCAGAGGCCAGAGGAGAACTTCAGTAGCCTCTCAGACCTTATTACACATGAGAGAATCAACTTGGAAGAGACACACTACACATGCCACGAGTGTGGGAAAAGCTTCAGTCAGCGCTCACACCTTATCACACATCAGAGAATCCACACGGGGGAGAAGCCCTACACGTGCGCTGAGTGCGGGAAAAGCTTCAATCAGCGCTCAAGCCTTATCACACATCAGAGAATCCACACAGGGGAGACGCCCTACACGTGCTCTGAGTGCGGGAAAAGCTTCAGTCAACGCTCACACCTTATCAGACATCAGAGAATCCACACAGGGGAGACGCCCTACACGTGCGCTGAGTGCGGGAAAAGCTTCAATCGGTTCTCAAGCCTTATCAGACATCAGAGAATCCACACAGGGGAGACGCCCTACACGTGCGCTGAGTGCGGGAAAAGCTTCAGTCTGCGCTCACACCTTATCAGACACCAGAGAATCCACACAGGGGAGACGCCCTACACCTGCTCTGAGTGCGGGAAAAGTTTCAGTCAACGCTCACACCTTATCAGACACCAGAGAATCCACACAGGGGAGACGCCCTACACGTGCTCTGAGTGCGCGAAAAGCTTCAGTCGGTGCTCACACCTTATCAGACATCAGAGAATCCACACAGGGGAGACGCCCTACACGTGCGCTGAGTGCGGGAAAAGCTTCAGTCGGCGCTCAAACCTTATCACACATCAGAGAATCCACACAGGAGAGACGCCCTACACGTGCTCTGAGTGCGGGAAAAGCTTCAGTCAGCGCTCAACCCTTATCACACACCAGAGAATCCACACAGGGGAGACACCCTACACGTGCGCTGAGTGCGGGAAAAGCTTCAGTCAGCGCTCACACCTTATCACACATCAGAGAATCCACACATGAGAGATACCCTCCACATGCTCTGAGTGCGGGAAAAGTTTCATTGAGCACTCAGACTTTGTCAGACATCGTAGAATCCACAGTGGAGAGAGACCCTACACATGCTCTGCATTTGGGAAAAGCTTCAGTCAGATGTCATTCTCTATTAGATATCAGAAAATCCAAATGGGAGAGAACTGTAAGAAATGCCTTTATTAGGGCTTCCCGAAGATTTGTTTTAAAAAAAATCACATTTGCTAATTCCAATATAGTGATCTTTGCACCATCTTCACTGTGGTCTCTCAGCTCTGCCGGATGAGTTGCCTGCTTCAGACTTTTGCAGTTCACCCTCCTTTGGGGTCAGTCCTGTGATCTTTTCTATCAGCTTCTTTCCTTTTGACTTGTAGGAGCGTGTGTCCCTCCAGCCAGGAATTTCATCAGCTCCAGGTGGGGGAGAGAGGGTTGATGCCAACAAGCTACCCTGAGGCAAAAGTTACCTGTGCCTTACATCCACTAGGACTGTACATGGAATTGGGTGCTCAAGTTAGTGATTTTGGTGTAAAAAGACATTTATAGTTGTAGAGCAGAAGCAGCCCAGGGAGTGAACCTAACAGACAATGATCAAGTGATCTCTCTCCTGCCATCCATCTCCATCCTCTGACAAACAGAGGCTAGGGACACCATTCCTTACCCATCCTGGCTAATAGCCATTAATGGACTTAACCTCCATGAATTTATCCAGTTCTCTTTTAAACCCTGTTATAGTCCTAGCCTTCACAACCTCTTCAGGCAAGGAGTTCCACAAGTTGACTGTGCGCTGTGTGAAGAAGAACTTCCTTTTATTTGTTTTAAACCAGCTGCCTATTAATTTCATTTGGTGGCCCCTAGTTCTTGTATTATGGGAGTAAGTAAATAACTTTTCTTTATCTACTTTCTCCACATCACTCATGATTTTATATACCTCTATCATATTCCCTCTTAGTCTCCTCTTTTCCAAGCTGAAAAGCCCTAGCCTCTTTAATCTCTCCTCATATGGGACCCGTTCCAAACCCCTAATCATTTTAATTGCCCTTCTCTGAACCTTTTCTAATGCCAGTATATCTTTTTTGAGATGAGACGACCACATCTGTACATAGTATTCAAGATGTGGGCATACCATGGAGTTATATAAGGGTAATAATATAGTCAGTCTTATTCTCTATCCCCTTTTTAATGATTCCTAACATCCTGTTTGCTTTTTTGACCGCCTCTGCACACTGCGTGGGCATCTTCAGAGAACTATCCACGATGACTGCAAAATCTTTTTCCTGATTTGTTGTAGCTAAATCAGTCCCCATCATATTTTATGTATAATTGGAGTTATTTTTTCCAGTGTGCATTACTTTACATTTATCCACATTAAATTTCATTTGCCATTTTGTTGCCCAATCACTTAGTTTTGTGAGCTCTTTTTTAAGTTCTTCACAGTCTGCTTTGGTCTTAACTATCTTGAGCAGTTTAGAATCATCTGCAAACTTTGCCACCTCACTGTTTACCCCTTTCTCCAGATCGTTTATGAATAAGGTGAATAGGATTGGTCCTAGGACTGACCCTTGGGGAACACCACTAGTTACCCCTCTCCATTCTGAGAATTTACCATTAATTCCTACCCTTTGTTCCCTGTCTTTTAACCAGTTCTCAATCCTTGAAAGGACCTTCCCTTTTATCCCATGACAACTTAATTTATGTCAGAGCCTTTGGCGAGGGACTTTGTCAAAGGCTTTCTGGAAATCTAAGTACACTATGTCCACTGGATCCCCCTTGTCCACATGTTTGTTGACCCCCTCAAAGAGCTCTAATAGATTAGTAAGACAGGATTTCCCTTTATGGAAACCGTGTTGACTTTTGCCCAACAATTTATGTTCTTCTATGTGTCTGACAGTTTTATTCTTTACTATTGTTTCAACTAATTTGCCCGGTACCGATGTTAGACTTACTGGTCTGTAATTGCCGGGATCACCTCTAGAGCCCTTTTAAAATATTGGCGTTACATTAGCTAACTTCCAGTCATTGGGTACCGAAGCCGACTCAAAGGACAAGTTACAAACCATAGTTAATAGTTCCGCAACTTCACATTTGAGTTCTTTCAGAACTCTTGGGTGAATGCCATCTGGTCCTGGTGACTTGTTAATGTTGAGTTTATCAATTAATTCCAAAACCTCCTCTAGTGACACTTCAGTCTGTGACAGTTCCTCAGATTTGTCACCTACAATTTGGCAATGTTTATGCTCCTTTCTAGGATTTGACTTCCACTTTTTAAAGGAAGTCTTTTTGTCTCTCACTGCTTCTTTTACATGGTTGTTAAGCCCCGGTGGCTCTTTTTTAGTTCTTTTACTGTGTTTCTTAAATTGGGGTATACATTTAAGTTGGGCCTCTATTATGGTGTCGTTAAAGTGTCCATGCAGCTTACAGGAATTTCACTTTAGTCACTGTACCTTTTAATTTCTGTTTAACTAACCCCCTCATTTTTGTATAGTTCTCCTTTTTGAAATCAAATGCCACAGTGTTGGGCTGTTGAGATGTTCTTCCCACCACAGGGATGTTAAATGTTATTATATTATGCCGTTTATTTCGAGCAACTGCAGTTATTCGGGAGAGTACAGACAGGCAGAGTTTCCCCTCCCGAGGTAGGTCTCGGTTAGATAAACAATTAAGGCAAGCATTTATACCTTTTGTGACATACAGTAAGGAGCAACAACTACATTTTGTTTGTACATATTCCTTTCTGATAGCTTACTTCTCTCAGCAATTTCTGCTACAATCTGCATTCTATTCTTATCTAACACAAGGTCGAAAACCAGCGTCTCTTACAGTTCTTTTCTGCTTGCCCACGCCCTGCTTGGAAGTCTCCCGTTATTAGCTGTTAGTTAGCCTGGTAAATATCAAGTCCCTGAGAAAACACAGTTATACGAAGCAAAACAAAATCACAAACAGAAATGTCATTGGAAATTCACAAATTAAAAAGGAAAATGCAATTCCCATCACTTCATTGTATCTGGGCCATTCCTGTATCGAGAGTACCTGCTAAGGGCCCTGTGTGCTTAAGGGAAACCTGGAGGAACTCATAGCAGAGCCTGAACATGAAACTCAACTGCTCCCAGGTGCCGCAGTAAAACCATTTCCCTGCTGTGATGTTGATGATTTTATGAAAATATGCTAATGAGTGTGAATATAATGTAACTGGAACATGCTTCATGCAAAAGGTCTCTTGTGCAGTATCATTACAAAGCTTATTATCTACTGTGTGTGTTCAGCCTATTTGTATGAACCGATCTTTCCTGTATCTGAAGCTAGAAATATGAACTATAACTCTGAGGTCCTGTTGTAATGATGCAAAGTGTGGGCCATTAATAGTGGTTTGGACTCTTGATGGCTCCCATTAACCAGGACAATTGACTGGAGATGGCTATGTCCTGCACCATCTGTGAGTCAGGCCAGGAACAATGAAGGCTTGGGGGGGGTCTCACAGGGCATGTGACCATGTCACCTGGTACAGGAATCTATCTTAAACCTGGGGCTTTTCCCCAGGAGAGACACAAAAGATTCCTGCCTTGTACCAAAGCTGTTTAAGGGGGTGGAACAGAAAGAAAGGTGGCTGCAGTCATGAGAAATCCCCTAGCTACCACCTGAGCTGGAACAAGGACTATACCAGGTGAAAAGATTGGACCCAGACAAGAAATAAGTCTAGTCTGCAAAAGAAGCTTATTGGAAGATCTCTGAGGGTGAGATTTTATCTGTATTGAGTTTCATACTGTATTAGTCTTAGACTTGCATGTTTTTGTTTTATTTTGCTCTATGGAGAATACAAACTCCACAGAGAAGGAAAAGTTAATGCCTTAGAAAAATCTGTGTGTGTTAGAGTGTCTAGGAACCACTCTCCTATAGCTTCTTTTGTCGGATTTCCTTTAGAAAATCTGAAGCAGGGAGCAGAAAACCATTGTCTTTTCTGAGGTGTGAGCTCAGGACCTACTGAGTATGAGACTGACATGCTGCCAACTATGCTAAGAAGGCCCAGGAAAATGTTTAGGCTCAGTGCATATAGGATCCTCCTATAGCAGTGACTGGAGCAGGGAAGGAACTGGAAGAAGCAGAGATCTGGTGCCCACAGACCTGTCCTGGCCTCTTTCTCAGCGGCAAAGAAATCAATTTGCCCTTCCAGTGAACAATCTGCTGGAACTAATGGCAGCACAGGGGGGATGTTTCTAAAGTATGCACCCACCTTTACATTTTAGAACTTACTCTCCTTTTTCTAGTGTAGCACTTTGTATATGAATTAGGCAAAACAAACTACACAGGTAAGAGAAACAAGGGCTTGAGAGAAAGCTTGAACTCATAACCCCAACAGATGGCCCCTCTGCACTAACCAGTTGCACCCCTGAAGATGTTTTTTAAACACATTTGGGAAGCAGGCAGTTATCAGTCTCTGTGGTTCACACCTTTGCCTGGTAATTGAAAGGCTGCTGGTTCAAACTTAACTCAAGATGCGGCTTTTCAGCGATGAGACTCCAGTACATTTTAACAGGAATGTGGAGGCCAAGAATTAATTAATAAAGGTTTGAATAAAGGTTTGAAGGGATCTTAATGTATGTTAGCTAATTTAGCAGAAGTTAGGATGTGACCCTGCATGCTGTAAGATAATGTGGTACAGAGTGAATTGTGTGAAAAGTCATTACGACCTTGTGAAATGCAGTTTTGTTTTTGTTCTAGTAATGAAGACAAATAAGATAGCGAATAGGCTTATGTATAAACAAATGCAAATGTTTATCTTCAATGTCTCCAAGATTACTAACCATTGTCTGTTACAAAGGTATAAATGATTGTTATGAATTGCTTACTAATTGAGAGAGATCCGTCCGGGACAAGGGGCAACCCAGTTCCTGACACTCTCTCCCTCTTGTGTTCACTAGAGTAATTAATAAAGTATTTTGATTTTGCTGCACCCAAACAAAAGCGAGAACTTAGTTTTTCTTCGACAATTTGGGGGCTCGTCCGGGATGGCAACGCCCACGGACACACAGACGGCTACTACGGATCGTTCCCCTTCGAACCCCATGGCGCCACAATGAGGTAAGAGACCTTTTGAAATCTCTATTGGGGTATCGGAGGAGGACTGTCTGTGGGGGACGTCTGTTTCTGCTGGGCTCACGCCATCTGAACTTATTGACTGTGCAGCAGGATCAAATGCAGAGTGGTATTGGGGAGAGGCCCCGATAAGGTTAGTTTATAGCAGTACTGGGAACTGCTGAGTTGGCCAACAGGTAAATGCATAAGGTAATGCATAGGTAAATGCATTAGAATGCACCGGTGCTGAGGGGTTTTTACCGCCTCAAGAGGGGTTGTCATACCGCCTCATAGTATTGGTCCGGACCAGGTAACGATGCATTGTGGTTAAAAAAAAATAAAATAAAATAAAAAAAATTTTAAAAAGGTTAAAAAGGGTTAAAAAGAGGCCTTGTTGTGTGTGTGTATGTGTACACCAGTGTGACTGATCGTTATCGGAAGACGCCCAGAGTACCCTGTGAAGCGGAAGCTAATGATCAGGACTACTCTAACGCAAGCCCGGTAACTAGTGGATCTTTAGGAGATCCGACCCACGGTGGGCTGACTCAGCCTGGCATAGTCCGGCGAGGAAGCTGCCTAGGTCTAGGAGTGTGTGAACCCATCTTCCCTCCCCTTTCCCTTCTGAGTGGGCTACTGACAATCTGATCGTCTCACTGGATGCAATTAGAGTATGCGGCTTCATCTCCCAGAGACTAGCCGACGCTCTTTGCTGAAAGGAGGTGTAAGAGGGTCGTAGTTTTCCTTGTGAGTCTCTCCTGTTTGTGAGTACCCTGTAGGGAGGGATTCTTAGATTCTGATCCGCTAGCGCGGACAGGGACCCCCTCAGTTGGTGTGACTGGAAAATGGGGGGGGAACAGTCTAAACTTTCTACCTTACCCCCTAAGGGTACCCCAGCATATTACATGTACGTACATTATGGTCCTCAAACCTGCAGGTATTTAAATGATTGGAATCTGTACACGCGTGACAATTCATTTAAACAATGCCCATTAGAAGGTACCTTTGAGTTAGATAAACTTACATATGTCAGAGAAACCCTTAAATCACATGCCTCTGCTGCGCAGTGCGAGCAGTTTCTGTCTTGGTGGGAGGAAGCAACAAAGAGACTCCATGAGTCTCGGGTGCGGAGTCTGAAGGACTCCCAAGAAAAATTAAAAACTGAAGTACAGGATTTAAAACTTAAATGTAAGACATCCAAATGTCTTCCTGCCCCAGTGCAGCCCTCTGCTTCTCTTTATCCCCAGTTAGTTAAGCCTGAAAGTGAGGAGGAGACTGCTGAGGACATAGTGGATTTTTTTAGCAGCATTCCACAGCCGCAGCCAGTTCCTCCCCCTGCTCCCCCTTCTCGGAATGTGCAGGCAGTGGTAATATCCCCGCCGCCGATAGCAACTGCACAAGTTGTTCATTCTCCTTCTTCGGAAGAATTATCTTCTTCCTTACTGACTGATTCCAGTAGTCCGGTTAACCCTGCTTCTACTGATAACAATGCCGGCTACTTTCTTAGAAGCACGACACAGGCACTCCAGGCTCCTTTAAGAGACTTGCCTGGGGCTGGAGCTGTAGGGGGGTTAGTTAAGGTACATGCCCCTTGGACACCTGGAGATCTTAGAAACTTGGTGAAAGAATTTCCTAAAATCAGGGAGGAACCGGTAAAGTTTAGAGAAGAGCTCCAGACAGTGATTCAGTGCTATAATCCATCTTGGGCAGATATTAATCAGCTTTTACGAGCGGTACTGCCAGCTGAAGTTCAGCAACGGCTTAACAGACAGGCAGCTTGGCCTGATGCCGACCCTGGTATTGAGCGTGATTTGACAGAAGCTAGGAACCGTCTCTTGACCTCTATTTCAGAAGTTTGTCCTAAGAAAACAGATTGGACTAAAATTGCAAACTGTAAACAGAATAAGGAGAATCCTGCTGATTATCTTGATAGACTAACAAAGGTCTTTGAACAGCATTCGGGAATTACTGATCCAGCTGATAATGCCAGGAAGCGGTAGGAGCTGCTTTTGTTCAGGGACTCTTGCCAAAAGTTCAGCAACCATTGAGAACTATTTGTATTGGCTGGCAAACTAAACCCCTTTCAGAATTGGTGACAGTTGCCAATCATTGTACAGCTTGCATAGACCAGAAGAAAGAAACTAGTGAAACAAAACTTATGGCTTTACAGTTACAAACTTATCAGCACAGGGGTCGTGGGGGAATGAGAAGAGGACGGGGACGAGGTCGTGGGCGAGGTATGGGAAGGGGTTCCTCATATCCTGCCCAGAGTCCTGCCCCGACTGGGAGCACTGCATGCCACTTTTGTGGTCAGGAGGGACACTGGAGAAATGAGTGTCCAAATTGATTAGCTCAAAATCCTACTCAGTTCCCAAATCCTGAAGCGCCTGTTTTTCCCCACAAGGAACCCCTTACTAGGACAGCCTGAGGAACGTAACTGCATCATGAATCCTTTAATTCCTATTAATCAAGAAGGCCCATATGTTGATTGTAAAATTGCTGGAAAATCTGTTACTTGTCTTGTGGACACGGGGCCAGCAGGTCTGCTCTGAGATCCTCAGAGTTTCCCTCTGTTCCTTTGTCCGCTTTGTCTGTTAATGCTGTGGGCATTTCAAACTGTCCTGTTTCGCACCCTGTCACAGTACCCCTTGCAGTTTTTCTTGGCCCTTTGGAAGATAAGCATTCCTTTTTGCTTAGTCCTTCTTCTCCTGTGAATCTGCTGGGAAGAGATCTGTTGTGTAAATTGGGGTGTACCATTTATTGTACACCAGATGGCGTATTCTTACCCGTGGAAATGCTCTGGCAGACTCTGCTGCCAAGGCCGCGGCCTTTTCTGCACCTCAGGCTGAACATTCCTGTGTACTGATAGAGCAGCCTTCACTGGCCTCCCTTGAGGATCTGGCAAAGATCCAGGAGGCAGCATCGAGAACTGAGAAGCACTCTTGGAGTGCTGCTGGCTGCATTTTACATTCTGATCATCTTTGGCGTGCCCCGGATGGTCGCCTGGTGGCACCGAAGATGTTATTGCCCTATCTTGCTCACATATACCATGGAATGGCACACGTGAGCAAAGGGGGGATGGTTGCTGCAGTTACCCGAGATTGGTTTGCACCCATTTTCCCTTCTGTCGCACATTCCTACTGTCAACACTGTGTGATTTGTCAACAACACAACATTGGTAAAGCTGTTAAAGCTAAGCAGGCAGCCCACCCTCCTCCTTGGGGACCTTTTGTAAATATTCAGATTGATTTTATTCAAATGTCTAAATGTTGTGGTTATGAATATGTATTAGTTTTAGTTGATGTATTTACCAATTGGGTTGAAGCTTTTCCCTGCAGGAAAGCAGATGCCAGGACTGTTGTGAAATTTCTGCTTAAGGATTTTGTACCACGTTTTGGCATCCCTGTGAGTATCAACAGTGATCGTGGAACTCACTTTACTGGACAGATTGTAAAGGAGTTATGTGCAGCTTTGCAGATCCAACACAACCTTCACTGCCCTCATCACCCACAATCTGCTGGGACAGTGGAACGCCAGAACGGGATTTTAAAAAATAAACTGGCCAAGATTTGTGCTGAAACAAACTTAAAGTGGCCAGATGCCCTTCCTTTGGCACTGATGAGTATGAGAGCCATTCCCAATCGAAAGACTGGACTCAGCCCTCATGAGATTTTGACAGGATGCCCAATGCGACTACCAACTGCACCCCCACTGACCTTAGCTCAGATGGACATTCATTTGATGGATGACATAATGCTTAAGTATTGTCAGGAACTAATGAAATGTGTTAAGTCTTTTTATACACAGGTGAAGGAAGCCTTACCGAAGGATCCTGTGCAACCTTGCCACTCGTTGGAACCAGGAGACTGGGTCTACATAAAGGTCCATCAATGAAAGACTGCCCTGGCTCCACGCTGGAAAGGCCCTTTCCAAGTCCTGTTGACTACCAACACTGCTGTGAAGTGTCAAGGACTACCTGCCTGGACCCATGCATCGCACTGCAAAAAGACCCCTCCACCTCAGGAGAACACACCTACTGATGATCAACATACTTCTTCTAGCCCTGCTGTACCTGCTGGACAGCGGAAGAAGAGGACAAGGTGACGTACTGGTGACCTCTCCCTTGTCCTCTGACAGACCTACTGTGCCTTTGGATTTTTCTAACGGAATTCCAACATTACAACCCTCTTCCCCTTATCGTGCTAGACCACAATTGTTTTTGGGGAAGAAAAGAAGATACATTCGTTCTGCAAACACCTCCAGAGTCCAGGGATTCCTGACTAAAAGAGACATTATGAACTGGCCCTGGTGGAAGAAACGAAGCATCGTTTATTGGCAACGAGGGAACTGTGGGGAGCGTGCTTGGGAATGTGGGGTTGAATGGTGGCTTGGATTTCTTCCAGGGGCAGGGCTCTGTGCTTATGGACAAGTACCCTGGGGATGTACTGCCCTCCCTAATTGGCTTTCAGATGATGACTACCGAAAGCGCCTTGCTACCACAAAGGTTACCCCCACTAGCCCCTCAACCCTGGCCATCACTTCTGTAATTTATCCAGATGTAAACGAAATCGTATATTCTAATGAAATTCATTGGCCCAGACCTTCCCATCTTAGTGATTTATTAGAATATTGCTCAGAAAGCCTATTTTTTAAGGTTCAACAGAATTCATATGAGCGAACAATTAAGTGGACAACAAATGGATCAGTGGAAATAGAGATCCATAATATTACTGCAAATCAGCCCCAAGAATTTATTAATGAAACTGATGGGTTCCATGGTGACGTAGATATGATGGTTATTCCTGGAATTTGTGCTATGTTACCTGAAAGAGGCCCTTATTGTTATTTGGTTACCCAATTAGTGAATAACAAAACGACTACCCAAAGAGTTTGTTCTGCTACTGGAAATTTTACCTGCACTGAGACCATTCCAGTGACTGATAATGTGACCTGTACTTTATTGCAATACACTCCCTCTTATGCTATTAATGTTAATGCCTCTCGGACTTATATGAAGGTCTACAACCAACAGATGTGGTATAGACCTACACTAAGGGGACATATGGCAGAATATCGGTGGACTGTACTTAACACTACACTAGGGACTGTGAAGTTTACATTGCCTTTATCTAGTTTTCAGATCACCTCTACATATCCAAATTGTTCACAAGGGGCTGCCATTAGATTAGCACAACAGAGGGCCTGGGTTATTTCCTCTAGAAAGAAGAGGGATCTGGCCGGATCCTTGTGGGATGGGGCCAATTCTGCAGCTGCTGTTTGGAATATTTTTAAGACCCAGGAACATGATGAGAAATTGGGCCAATTAGAGAAGGCCACCGGCCTGATTTCAGGGGCACAGCTGACCCAAGTGCAAACCGGAGTGGGTGAGTTACATGTCATTTCCGCCCTTAGTTCTATGACCCAGAATTTATTGAGAGAGATGGTACTGCATATCACTGAGGCTGGGAAGGCATTGCAGTGGGATCTAGCATGTTCGCAAATTCAGGATTTCCTGAATGACCAGCTGATGGCCATTCGGAATGATCTAGTGCACCAAGCTTGGCCCACTGCCCTTACAGACACGTCAGGAGTACCATCTGATCTGTGGCCATGGAGACATACTTGGAGACTTTCTGGATGGAAGTGTGGACGTTCACAGTGCTCCTTCCAAGCATATGGACCGGTTAAGGGTGTGGGCTCCCACATACCGAATCCTGCCGGGTATGCATGTGGGATTGGGTGCTTCACCGAGATATCTGGGAAGTGAGACCACCTGATTCTCCTAATCGATTTTTAGTTAGTGCTCCTGGGATTACAGCTGATATTTGGATGGGGTTAGGGAATTTATGGACATTTTGGCCGTTAGAACCACCACAGCTTCAGTGTGTACGGAAACTGGAGCCAGGGGAAGTTGTCACTGTTTATGACAATATTTGCTGGGAGGGTAGAGGTCAAGGAACTACCCTTACAGGACACCCACTTTTTCAGGCTAATGATAGCTGTGTGTACGTTAATACCACCACATTACAAGATATACATATTAATCTTACCACTGCTGCAGGCAATCATATCATTTACTGGCCTGCAGATAGAATGTTGCATGTAGCTCTTAGATTTCAGGTATATTTTAATTGCATTAGAATAGTACCTGATCGGTTTCAGAATTTGCTTTCATTGTTGCCAGAGGTTCGCAGGATCTCTGAGTTGCAAGGGCAAATTCACATGCTTCAGAATATATATCATGCTGAAAAGAATGCCTTTCATACAGCTTATAGAGTGTCTACTTAATGTACTAAGTATGATGTATTGTGCTTTGTTACCAAAACTGTACGACAACCCCATTATTTTATTCCTATGGGGATGTTATTGTTTGTAGTGTTGTTAGTTGGTGTGGGATTATGTTGTTGTTGTTGTAATAGACGTAATGATAGTAGTAATACTTTTCATGTTCATACTAATCATGCATTGTCATTAAATCCCATGAAAACCCCTGGGGTTGACATGTCTCCTGTAGACTCTGAAATCCATGGTTTAATGCAAATTGAGATTTGAGGTATTTGTTGTACTAGAAGTACAAAAGGGGGGAGTGTGGAGGCCAAGAATTAATTAATAAAGGTTTGAAGGGATCTTAATGTATGTTAGCTAATTTAGCAGAAGTTAGGATGTGACCCTGCATGCTGTAAGATAATGTGGTACAGAGTGAATTGTGTGAAAAGTCATTACGACCTTGTGAAATGCAGTTTTGTTTTTGTTCTAGTAATGAAGACAAATAAGATAGTGAATAGGCTTATGTATAAACAAATGCAAATGTTTATCTTCAATGTCTCCAAGATTACTAACCATTGTCTGTTACAAAGGTATAAATGATTGTTATGATTGTTTACTAATTGAGAGAGATCCGTCCGGGACAAGGGGCAACCCAGTTCCTATGACACTCTCTCCCTCTTGTGTTCACTAGAGAAATTAATAAAGTATTTGATTTTGCTGCACCCAAACAAAAAGCGAGAACTTAGTTTTTCTTCGACAGGAAGAAAATCTCCTATTCTGGCTTTGCCCCTTTTGACTCTTTCTGCCCATCTTCTCCCTCCCCAGTCTCTTTCCTTCCCCACTGGGGCCATGCAGAGAGGAGCCCCAGTCAGTCTCTGTCAGAGAGAGTCTGTATCCCATAAAGGGAGGGAGGGGTCTCTCTAAAACACTGATAATGGGGAGGAGAGTGGTGTGCGTGGTTAGGGGGAGACAGGATAGAGAACTAACAGTGGGGCACAGAGAGATTCCCCCAGATTGGGGAGATCCCCTGCTGCCCCCCATCAGCCAGCTGTGAGAAGAACAACTGTGGGGGTGAGGGGGTCTCCACATGCTGCCCCCGCCCCAACTGCCAACTCTGCCAACTGTGGCAATGGGAGCTGCAGGGGTGGAGTCTGCGGGCAGCAGTGCGCAGAGACGCCCCAGGCCCTCCAGCTTAGGGGCTGCGGGATGCTTTCGGGAGATGCCCGAGGTAAATTCTGCACCCCTCACCCTCTCCTGCAACCCCAACCCCCTGCCCCAGCCCAGACCCCACACCTGCACCCAAACTCCCTCCAAGAGCCTGCCCCCACACTGCCTCCTGCACCCCAACCCCCTGACTGAGCCCAGACCCTGCACCCAAACTCTCCCAGAGCCCAACCCCTCTCCCTCCCACAACCAAACTCCTTCCCAGAGCCTTAGGCAGGTGTGTGGGGCAGGACTTGGTCCCATTCTGGGCACCACCAAAAATTATACAAACCTGCCACCCCTGTCCAGCCCAATCTTCTGCTGATGCACCTCAGCCCACACCCATGCAGGGTTTGAAGCTTTCATTGCTTAAATTCCAGGACACGGAGGGATTTCAGCTCCCCTTTGCCCAGAGGGAACCTTCACTCCACTCCTAACCTGGTTCTTGTCCATGGGATCACTGTAGGGGGGCTGGGTCCCTCGGTGTCTTTTCTCTCTCTAGGACAGGCCGGGGTGCAATAACTGGGGGCATCTGAGCACCGAGGACCTTCTGTGGGGCTGCCATTCCCCTTCCCCTTCTGTGGTCCCATCTGCCATTGACTCCAGCCTTTTTTCTATCCATCGTCAGCACCATCTCAAGCCAGCAGCACTCGCCTCAAAAAGACAGAGTCCTGTGGCACCTTACAGACTAACAGACGTATTGGAGCATAAGCTTCCGTGGGTGGATACCCACTTCGTCAGGTGAATGTAGTGGAAATTTGCAGGGGCAGGTATAAGTATGCAGGCAAGAACCAGTCTAGAGATAACAAGGTGTTTCAATCAGGGAGGATGAGACCCTCTTCTAGCAGTTGAGATGTGATCACCAAGGGAGGAGAAACTGCTTTTGTAGTTGGCAAGCCAGTCACAGAATTCCCACTCCATTCACCTGACGAAGTGGGGATTCACCCACGAAAGCTCATGCTCCAATACGTCTGTTAGTCTAAAAGGTGCCACAGGACTCTGTCGCCTTTTACAGATCCAGACTAACACGGCTACCCCTCTGATACTCAAAAAGACAGTGTCCCTGTGACGGAGCGATTCTGGCGGGACCCAACTGAGAGTGCCAAATCAGGACCAATTGCTCAAACAGGGCAGTTACAGCCCTAGGCTGGGGTTTTTCCACCTCTAAGGCAAACCAAACCAGCCAGACAAAAAGGACTTTGGTCTCACCCCACTGGCTTACCACAAGTCACACAAGCAATTTCCTTAGACACTCCAGTCTCCCAGTATCACCACCAGTGCACTCGTCCTGGGGATAAATGGTTATGAAAACCAACACCCCAATAAAAGAAAAAGGTTCTCTCGATCCCAAAGGACCAAGCCCCAGACCCAGGTCAATATACACATCAGATCTTACCCACAAATCACGCTGTTGCCAATCCTTTAGAATCTAAAATCTAAAGGTTTATTTACAAAGGGGAAAAGGTAGAGATGAGAGGTAGAATTGGTTAAATGCAATCAATTACATACAGTAATGGCAAAGTTCTTAGTTCAGGCTTGCAGCAGTGCTGGAGTAAACTGCAGGTTTAGATTAAGTCTCTGGAATGCATCCCCCGCTGGGATGGGTCCTCAGTCCCTGGTGTAGAGCTTCAGTTTGTAGCAAAGTTCCTCCAGAGGTCAGAAGCAGGATTGAAGACAAGATGGAGATGAGGCATTGGCCTTATATAGACTTTTCCAGGTGTAAGAATCCCTTTGTCTTCACTGTGGAAATTTACAGCAAAATGGAGCCTAGAGTCACATGGGCCAGTCCCTGCATACTTTGCTGAGTCACAAGGCGTGTCTGCCTTCTCTCCATGGGTCAATTGTGTAGCCGATGGCCCTTTAATGGGCCATCAATCCAGCTATGCCGGGCTAACATCAGCTTGTCTGGGACACTTCCCAGAGGCAGAGCAGAATACAAACTATAGACATTACAGAGCCAATACTTATAACTTTAACTACAAATGATACAGACATATAGACAGCATAATTATAATCAGCAACCCATAATCTGGTCTTAGACACCTTAGATGACCCCCTTTATCTAAGATTTGGTGCCACTGCAGGACCTTGGTTGCAACCCATGTTCTATATGGTCCCAATTTATATCAATAACGTCACAGTCCCCTGCTGGGAGTAAATCATTGACCCCTCTCCTCCCTGAGCACTGACTGCCCCTCTGTTTCCTTGCCTCTCAGTCTGTTCAGATGGGACCTTTCCCTCCAGTGCTGGAGGATTCGCCCTTCTCATCTACCATTGTCCCAAGCAGACAGCAGGTGGGAATCTTAAATGTACTGAGGTGACTTAGGAGCAGAACCCCCCCAGACCTTCCATGCAATTGTCACTTGCCCCTCACTGAGCAGGACTGAAACTGGTGCAGGAGACTGGTGGGCCACATCCTCTGGGCATGAGCAAAGCAGCAGGGTGAAAAAATGATCATGGAGATGCTGGGGATTGAACCCAGGGCCTCATACACACAAAGCATGTGCTCAACCACTGAGCTACATCCCCTAGCAGGTTGTGTTTGCTATGGGTTACACTCAGAGCCCTCCTGTTTCCAGAGCATCCAGTGACCTATAAGCTTCACGAGAAGCCCATTCCCCTCTCTGAGGACTAATCCTGCTTTCCTGGAGGTGACTTGTTCATAGGGGTCACTTTTCAGCAGGGCCAGATTCTATGTGTGGGGCAGAGAGAGTGGCTGCCCTGGTTTCAGGGTGCAGAGATACACTCAGCCATCTCCCCTGCATTGGGTTGGGGGTGCGGCAATCCCCTGCTGCAAGGTCATAGTGGGGGATGCTGTGAGCAGCTCAACACCTCACCCTGGTGGCAGCAGTGGTGTGGGAAGCTCCAGGTATTTCTAGGATCTACTATTTCCACTTGCCTGTGAAGTCCAGCCTTCCCCAGCACATTCACTGCAGTGCAATTGGGTCACCGTTTCCATGGCTGAACAGCAAAGAATCGCTCCCAGTTTCCCTTCTATCAGCAGCAGGATTAGCCTGTGTCGGTGGTTAATGAGGTGGATCTAGTTGTAGATTGTTATTCATTCCCCACCTTGACAATTCACACAGTCCCTTTCCCAGGCAGATTCCCAGCACCTCAGTGATCCTGGTAGCAGGGGTTGGGTCCTGAGATTTTCAGGGTTCTTTTCCCCTCCACCTGGAGTGAACTCAGCTTTTTCCTCATCCCAGACAATCCATGAAATAGCAGCAGCAGCATAAAGAAAGAGGGGAGGGAACATTTCACGGCCAGGGCTGGATGTGCCCAGAGCCCCCTGCTTGTCCATTGTTTCCATGGAATTTGGCCCCCTGCTTTGCACAAGGGACAGAGAAAGATCTTGCTGTTCCTGTGTCTGTGCAAGGAAAATTGTGCTTCTGTATGAAAGAGAGGCGGGAAATGGCCCCAATGATGGGGCAATAGCCTCAGGGTTAAGAGCAAAGGACAATGATGGGAAGGTTCACAATTGACTCAGTAGTTGCATACAAAGGTGCAGGTTTGGCAGTGACACTGGGAAATTCTGGCTCCTTCTCAGGCTCAGGGTGGCCACCCCGGTCTAGATGTAGAAGTTACAACATTTAAACTTGAAAGAGGGGCCAATTTCCCCATCATTTCACACCTTTACACCCAAACACGATGACTTTCTGAATGAACCCTCCTCGTTCAGCCAGAAGATCTTGGGGTGGATGTTCTGAATCAGGTCAGAGCAGAGGTACCTAGTGATCTAGTCTGGCTGTAAAATCTATAGATCAACACCATTAATATGAAATTAATCCTCAGAAATGGCTGTTCCCCACCCATACCCCAGCAAAGGGCTCTCCAGGGAAGGGGGCTGTTGAGGAAGGGAAGAAGGAAGACGTCCTTCTCCCCCTGGAGGAACTGGGCTCTGCACTTTGGACAGAAAGGAGGGGAAGGAAATGGCCACACGATGGCAGCAGAAACTAAGAAATGAAACACAATAGGCTTATGTCCACACTGCAATGTAACACCCACGGCTGCCCCATACCAGCTCAGGCTCCCGGGGCTTGGGCTGTGGGGTGGTAAATTTGCAGTGTAGACATCTCGGCTCAGGCTCAGTACTGGGCTCTGAGACCCCACAAGGCTGGGAGGGAGTTTAGCAAGTAAAAAAGGTAGAACGGCAGTGGAGTATTACCCTGGTCTCAATGGCATTTCTCCATCGGTCTGTCTGCTTTGGGGCAGGGACAATAACACGTCCTGCTGCTTTTGTTATTTCAAAGGGTGGTTTAGGATTTTCATTCTCACACATGGTGCACGAAGCAGGACTCAACCCTCCGTGCAAACTAAACGAGCTGCACACAGATTCTGGCAGCCACAATGAGCATTTGGTGTGAGAGCTCAGACCTGCCCCTGTCCCAGAGGGACGGGATCATCTGTGAGGGGACCGGACCACTGACCTATCAGCTCCTAACTCCCAAACTTTCAGTAACTATCCTCAGTGCCCGTGAGTGTAATTTAAACCATCAAAAGAGTCATAGTGGGCTAGACCATAGTCTGGACTTCAGGTCTGGAAAAGAACTGGCACAATCCATAGACCAGGTTGTTATATAAAATGCACATGGATTTTAACCCTTCACATACAGTAATGGGAAAGTTCTTGGTTAAGGCTTGTAACAGTGATGGAATAAACTGCAGATTCAAATCAAGTCTCTGGAGTCAATCCGCAGCTGGGATGGGTCATTCAGTCCTTTGTCTAGAGCTTCAGTTTGTAGCAAAGTCCCTCCAGAGGTATGAAGCAGGATTGAAGACAAGATGGAGACGAGGCATCAGCCTTTATAGTCTCTTGCCATGTGGTCTTTGCTTTCTTTGTCCCAAGGACACTCTATCCAGCACGTGGCATAGAAAACCTTAGAGTTCTGTCCATAGGCAGGTCCCTGCAGACCTTGCTGAGTCACAAGGCGTATCTGCCTTCTCTCAGTGGGTCAATTGTGTAGCTGATGTTCCTTAATGGGCCATCAAGCAGGCTAGGCAGAACTGACACCAACTTATCTGGGGTGTTCCCAGAAGCAGAGCACAAGTTTGAACTATGGACAGAACAGAGCCAATACTTATAACGTCAACTACAAAATGATACACATCTAGAGATGGCATCATTATAATCAGCCAATCAGAACCTCTCCATAGACCCCTTACACGACAACCTTTCTACAATATTGGCTGCAAATATAGAACAGTGGTCGCAACGGTGATCTATAGAGTTACAGATTATGTCAATAACGTCACAGGAGGTGACACGGCATCAGCGAGACTGATAGTGGAATACTGCCTCCAGTTTTGGTGTCCTCAATTGAAAAAGATGTTGTGAAACTGGAGCTGGGGCAGCAAAGAGCCACTAAATGTCCTGAGGGCTGGAGAAAAATGCCTTCTAGTGAGCTATTGAAAGAGCTCAACCTGTTTAGCTGATCAAAAGAAGATTGAAAGGTGACTTCATTGAAGTGTTGAAATGCCTTAATGGAGAGAAAAGATTGGGTATTAAAGGGCTCTTTAATCTAGCAGAGAAAGGAATAACAAGACCCAATGGCTGGAAGGTGAAAAGAGACAAATTCATATTACAACTAAGGCACAAATATTCAACAGCGAGGATGATTCATCACAGGAACAAGCTACCAAGGAAAGTGATGGATTCTCCATCTCCTGATGTCATTTCATGAGGACTAGATGCCTTTCTGGAATGTGTTTGCCCCAAAAGTAGCTATTGTGTCATGCAGGAGGCCTGTGATATGCAGGGGGTCAGATTAGATGCTCTAATGGTCTCTTCTGGCCATAAAGTCGACTCATTTCTGAAAAACTGAGTGTAGCATTGGGAGCAGCATCTGATGTTTCCCTGTCTAGCCGGCTTGCTGCCTAGAACGAATGCTCCTTGAGTGGGGTGATCCTCAGGGAGTAGCTCAAACCTGCAAAGTGCCTGGCCAGGGGCAGGACATTGGCACAGCGAGGAGGGGTGCGGCAGTGACATCACAAAGTCATTTGGCAGGACCTCAGACTATTGGTCCAAGGTGGTGGGGAGGTGGTGACCTCACAGAGAGATGCTGACATCAGCCAGGCAGGACAGGGGCAAGGGGCCAGGGAAACCTCAGAGACCCCTGTGGCTTTGCTGCAGCAAGTCTCCTTCTCCAGGTCTCTCTCTGAGGACTGAGAGAGTATTGGGGTTCACGGACGTGAGCGCCAGGAGGAACCTCTTTCGAGTTTTCTCCTTCCCTTTTAGTGATTTTACTAGAAAACAGCCGTCCCTGTTTAGAAGGTAAGAGCCTCCTGGAGGTTTGAAACCTGTTCAGTCTGATCCATCTGGTGAGAGTTGAATTCTAGGCATGGAAAACACGAGCTTAAGGAGGCAGAATTTTTTTACGCACCTAGGATTTTGGCCCTTAGAATCACGGGACATTGGGGATTGTCCTTTGTGTTTCACCTTTTCCTCCATCCATCCCTCTCTCCTTTTACTTTGTCTCTTGCTTCCTTTGTCCTTTCTCCTGTTCCCCTCCCAACACCAGGAGAGGGTGTGTGTGTGTGTGTGTGTGTGTGTGTTGCATCGGAGTGCTCTGCAGTTCCCACTGTGGGAGGTCCACCCAAAAATGTGGGGCTGAAATAGTGCTCAGGCAGTGATCCCCACCAGTGACCTGGTCCATCCTTTGGGCTCTCTGGTGAGAACCCTCAGCCTCCCGTCCTCAGTCTCTCCCCTGATTGGCTGAGCAGGGGGTTATTGACAGGGAGGAGACTCAGGTCCTTGTTGGTCTCTTTTAAGACCAAGAAAATAAGTCAGAACCAGTTCTATGTTTGATGAATTTTGCTGCTTCTCTGCATTAATGGTCTCTGAGCAGTTCATGATTCTCTCTAACACTGCAGTTCTCCTCAAATACCTGCTGAATAATTCCTGTGCACTGTTGCTTGTCTGGAGCTCATCTGAGTGCACTTTATTCAGGTCATTCAATGTCTGAAATTCAAGATCCGACGGTTAGTTTGAAAATCAGGGCTCTTGGGTCCTATTCCCAACTCTGCCACTGACTGGCTGTGTGACCTAATACAAGTAAATTCTCCTTTCTCAGCCTCAGCTTCTCCCTCTTTCAAGTAGGGATAATAATGATCCGCTCCTACCTACGTCACGGTGGGTGGAGGCAGGTCCGGCTCTAGGTTTTTTGCCGCCCTAAGCAAAAAAACTTTGGCTGTCCCCACCCCAGCCCTGGGCCCCCACACACTCCCTGCCGCCCCAGACCTGGGCTCTGCCCCCTCCACCCACACCCCCTGCCATCCCAGCCCTGGGTCTCCCCTCCTGACTCTCACCACCTGCCATCCCAACCCTGGGCTCCCCCCCACCTGCACCCTCCTTCCGTCCCAGCCCTGGGTCACTGGTAACTTGCTCCCAGGGCGGGTCATTCAGGAGGAATTTTGGATGTGCACAGAACACAGACAGGACTGGTTCCCGCATGGTTATAGAACTGCAGTAAAGTGGAACAATTTTCAGCTTGTGTGATTGGAGGAGATCTGGATGCATATTGTAAGACTGTCCTCCATAAATGAGGAAAAGTTGAGGTGCCTTTATTATTCTTTGTTTCTATGGGGAATTTGCCAGTGCAATATCAGTGTCTTCCTTTTAAACAAATAAAACTAGAAGAAAAAAGGCAATGGCTGTTGAAAATAGCAATTCCAGTCCTAAAAACCACTGGGAAGCATTTCTTGCTCAATTTTATCCTACTTTTTCTACAGCAAATGACAGTAGATCAGCATATTTGATTTGGGAGAAATGAAGTAACAGCTGCCCAAACTGAGCTCGAGCGCTCCTGAATGCTGAGGTGTTCAAATCTGGAAGGCAGGCGCTAGATTCCCTTTCTGAACATTAGCTAAATCTGGAAAGGAAAAGTCAATTTCTGCTTCCATGGCTCAGGAGTGGAAATCCTCCTACATGCCTGGTGCTGTATCTAGAGCTGCCCAGGTCCAGCAGAGCCTCCCCTCCCTCACTTTTCATTTTAACTTCTGGTGGGATCCACGTACCTCCCTTGCCAGGCTTCAGCTAGAGAGGGGCCCTGTCCATTCAGTCCCCCCAATTCCTTCTTTGGGGGCTGCCAGGTGAGGTCACACCAGTATCCCTCAGCCTGTCTGGGGATGTCTTCTAAAGGGGAGATCTGGGGGAAAGCTTTCCAGTCCAAAAAGTCAGTGGCTGGAGGGGGAGGGAGGGCTCCATTTTCAGTAGTTTAATGTTTGGTACTGCAGTGAGTGACTGCTGGGTGCAGTGATATAGTGACCCCTGGGTCTCTGAATGAGGCTTTACACTTGGTGGGGGGTGAGGAGGTAAGTGGCGAGTCGGTGGGTGGAGAGGGGCAAATCTCCCAGATTCAAAATCTGGGACAGTGTCTGTTGGTCCTTTTTGCTGCTTTTCTCTGGGCTGGGGGTTGTCCCAGTGCTGCACAGAGGGGGTTCCCACAGGAAGGTGCTTGCTCCTAACCCCGAGGCTGTCAGTGTGTCAGTTCTTCTCTAGCCAGCCCACTTGCCAGGTCTGATTGGCCTTGGTCGGGCTCCCAGCCCCTCTCCATGGGGTGCAGCTGTCTGGAGGTGCTGCCTTCCACGCCTTCCTCAGTCCCACCTCATTCACTCCACAGGGCGACGGGTTACCAAGTGGGGAGAGATCTTATTCTACTTCTAGCAAAAAGACATTTTTCTGTTACCTTAATTACACTACCTTAGGGGCCTCCTATAACATATTACCAAGGTTCAATACAAAGTCATGTAAAAGTTATACAAAAATGCAAAATGCAGAGATTTATCTACAACGCACTGAGTGACTGGGTGCAGTGATATGGTGACCCCTGGGTCTCTGAATGAGGCTTTACACTTGGGGATGTGTGGGCAAGTGGGGCGCAGGGGGGCACGTGGCAGGTGGGCACCGAGGTGAGCAGTGCGCCAGCAGGGGCGCGCGGGGCCGGCAGGGGGGTTTCTGGCAGGGGAGGGAGGAGGTGAAAGGAGGTGAGTGGTGGGTGGGGGACTGACTAGCAGGAGATGCAGCAGGCCAGTGGGGGGATAGGGGGGGGAGAGGGGTGTGATGGTGAGATCTGGTCCCCCTATGGGGGCTGTTTCTTCTCCTCCTCTCCCCAAACCTTCCTTTTCGGCCCACAGCGGTTTCGGTGGGGAGGCGCAGGGGACGGAGGGTTTGTTTCTGCGGGGCGGGCAGTGCTGCGGGGGGGTTGTTTCCACAGGGATGGGTGGCTCTGGGGGGGTGTTTCAAGGGGGCTGGGTGGCCGAGCAGGGGGCGCAATTTTATATTCTTGCCTTGGGTGTAAAAATAGCTAGTTATAGCTCTGGGACCCCATATTGCGCTAGGTGCTGTACAATCCCTGGCCAACACTGGACACCCAGGGGTTCCTCAATCTCCCTGAGCCTCTGCTGCCCAACTGCTTCTGACTCCTTCTGGATTACCCCCCCCCCCGCAAAAAACCACCTTTCCAAACAGTCCTTCTTTCCCTGCCCCCTGGTTCTGCTTTCACACCCTGGGACCATCTCCTCTCTTCATCCCTCCCCTCCCCTCCTCTCCCCCCCAGGTGAGCAGAGATGGAGGCACCTTCAGCCACTGGAGCCAGCCCCAGCGAGCGCTGCAGCCCGCCCGGGGCCTGTTTGCAGACACAGGAAGGGAGCAGCTGGGAGCGAGGGGAGGGGGGGGGAGTGCTGGGAAGAAGGAGGCAGGAGAACAAATCCAGGTGGGGGGCAGCTCCTGGGGGCGGAGCTCTGGCTCAGGCTGGGGCGGGGCATCTCCTGGGGGCGGGGCTCTGGCACAGCCCGGGGCGGGGCAGCTCCTGGGGCGGTGCTCTGGCACAGCCCGGGTGGGGCAGCTCCTGGGGCGGGGCTCTGGCTCAGGCTGGGCGGGGGGCATCTCCTGGGGGCGGGGCTCTGGCACAGCCCGGGGGCGGGGCAGCTCCTGGGGGCGGCGCTCTGGCACAGCCCGGGGGTGGGGCAGCTCCTGGGGGCGGGGCTCTGGCACAGCCCGGGGGCGGGGCAGCTCCTGGGGGCGGGGCAGCTCCTGGGGGCGGGGCTCTGGCACAGTCCGGGGGTGGGGCAGCTCCTGGGGGCGGGGCTCTGGCACAGCCCGGGGGCGGGGCAGCTCCTGGGGGCGGGGCTCTGGCACATTGTGACGCAGGAGCCCGGGCCCAGCAGCAGGGCCGTCCTTAGGCATAGGCAGAATAAGCAGCCGCCTAGGGCACCACAAGGTCTGGGGGCACCACTCTGCCAGGAGCCCAGACAGAAGGGAAGCAGTGGAGCATGTAAGAGCAGGCTGCTGGGTCCTAGAGAGAGCCAAATGCAGCATAGGCTGAGGGAGGGGATTGGCTGCTGGGGTCTCTGGGAAGGGGAGGGGGTAGGGGTTGGGGAAGGAGCTCACCTGTGAGTGTGACTCTTCCCCGCTGAGGTGAGGTGAGGCAGGCTCAGAGGCTCTGGAACCAGTATCCTTTGTTGTCCCCATAACATCCAGTCTCCCCCCCGGCCCCATGGCGCACCCCCTCCTTTCTCCCTCCCCCCCAGAAGCATCCCCCTCTCTCGCCTCCCTCCCCTCCGTCAGGGCTGGGTTGGGTGAGGTGCTGGGGGGTAGGTGGGGGGAGGAGGCTGCCTGCCTGCTGAGGAATGAAAGTGAAAGTAACTCACTTCCTGGGCAGTGAGCCAGGACTGGAATGTCACACAGGGCTGGGCTGGGGTTAGCCAGATGTGTAAAACATCAGGACAGGGGGTTGGGGTAGGGTGAGCAGATATCCCTATTCTATAGGGCCAGTCCCAATTTTGGGGTCTTTTTCTTATATAGGCTCCTTTACCCCCGGTCCTGATTTTTCACACTTGCTCTCTGGTCACTCTAGGTGGGGTAATTGGTGCCTATATAAGACAAAGCCCCAAATATCGGGACTGGCCCTATAAAATCAGGACATCTGGATCTGGTCACCCTAGCTGGGGAGCGCTTCTCCCCCGGGGCTGGCAGCTGCCAGCGATCCACCTCATCCGGGGGGAGCTACACAGGCAGGATGAGCTGCTGTGGCTCCATGGGTGACCTGTCCCTGAGATCAGATGCTGCGCTAACTTCACCATGGTCCGTAAGGCTGGTGGTGGTGCCCATTGGTGTGTGATTGGACCTGAGGGTTTGCTGCTGCTGTTGCCACTCTGCACCCCAAGAGGTGGATTTTGGGGTCTACTGCAGCTGTTGGACCAGCAGGCTGGGGGGTGAGCCAAGCATGAAAGCAGTGCTGTGGTGCCATTTAGATTGTCATTTAACAACTTTGTTTGCCAAAAATTCTTGCTAACAATCCTGAATCCAATTTCAATATTTTTTTAAATCAATATCTTAGCCAAAAACAGAAAATTAAGTTGTTGACAATTATTAGTGATAATTAAGGTTTGCTTTGAGGCAGTGGGCCAGTTTTCATCAGAGAAACAAAAAATGTTGACTGACTTTCCTATAGCCTGTTACTCCTGATAAGAGCCCTCCAACAACTGTAATATGCTCATCTCCTTACTAGTGTATAAAGCAGGGGTCGGCAACCTACGGCACACGTGCCAAAGGTGGCAGGTGAGCTGATTTTTGATGGTACGCAGCGGCAGTCTGAGCAGCTCAGCCCATCACTGCTCTGGGGTTCCGGCTGCTGCCCTATTGCCAGCTGGGATACCGGCCACCAGCCCCACTCAGCACCCGCTGCTGGCCTGGGGACCCCCAAGGAACCCCAGGCTGGCAGCGGGCTGAGCAGGCCGGCTGAACCACTCAACCTGCTGTCAGCCTGGAGTTCCATTCACTCAGCCGGCAGCGGGCTGAGTGGGCTGGTGGCGGCTGAGCAGGGCCGGTGGAGGGTTGAGTGGCTCAGTCTGCTGCCAGTCTGGGGTGCCGGCAGCACTCAGCCTGCTGCTACTCCGGGGTTCCAGCTGTCAGCCCCTTGCCAGTCAGGAGCCCAGCCGCCGGCCCCACTCTGCCTCCTGCCAGCCTGGGTGAGCAGAATCCCAGGATGGTAGCGGGCTGAGGGGGGTTGGCAGCTGGAATCCTGGCTGGCAGGAGTTGGTGGTCAGAACCCCAGACCAGCAGCGGGCTGAGCAGGGCCTGGGATCCTTGTCTAGGGTTCCAGCCACCAGCCCCGCTCAACCCGCTGCCGGTCTGGGGTTTCATTTACTCAGCTGGCAGTGGCCTGAGCAGGACCAGTGGCCAGGACCTCAGATAATAACAATAGTTTATTTATTTAATATAGACATAGAGACCTTCTACAAACATTAAAATGTATTACTGGCACGAGAAACCTTAAATTACAGTGAACTTGGCACACCACTTCTGAAAGGTTGCCGACCCCTGGTATAGACTGACCATATGTTGTACTAAGATTCTCCTGTTTTTTTTTTTTTTCCTGTGAGTCAGTATAGCTTTTGCCAGCCCAGAAGTTGGGCAGCCAATGTTTTACGTTTTCACAATGTTTTCTTCAACTTTCATAAAGTAAATACATAGTTAATATGAGTTAAAAAGGCCAGGGACACTTCATTGTGAAGAATCTGTACAGCAGATCATGCTAGAGCTGTGAAAATGTCAGTTTTTGATGGAACTTTAGAGGCAGTGATTTATCATGTATTTTATCATGTGAATGTGCTGCTATTGCTAATGTCTTTCCAAACAAAAATAAGGCACAATAGGACTTCTGTAACATTTCTGTGCTACCTTAATCTAGATGAGATGATTCTGTGCTGACTTCATTTTGGTCACTTTGTGCTTTACCTAGCAGTAAAACTAGGGTTATATTTTCCCACTGTTTGGAAACCCAGCTTATTAAACTGATTTTGCAGCCAAAAAAGCCAGAAAGATTGCTTTTAATTAAAAACAAATCTTTGTTTCAATACCTCTTCATATAAATTTCCAATAAAATTTTGACAAATTAAAAATTATAATATTTGCATCATTCTGTCAAATCAGAATTTTTTCTATAGTGCTACTTCTTTAGTGCTAGTGCATCAGCATTACAGTGTGCTTCATTAAGTTAAACTGGTTTTAATAACGTGAATGTGGCAAGTTTTCCAATACTGTATGCTTATATTTGTGTTGCTAAGAGCAGATCAGGCACAGGGGCACCAGTTTAATAATCTCGCCTAGGGCACCAGAAATCCTAAGGACGGCCCTGCCCAGCAGCTGCTCCCTGGTGGCCACGTGCTGCCAGCAGTGCTGGAGCCGCCCGGGCCGGAGCGGAGCCGCTGTTCTCAGCTGCAGCAGGAGCTGCCCCCGGCCCCGCTGGGATCCAGGTGGGGACAGAGCCTGGGGCCCGGGGCTCCCCTGGGTGCGGCTGGCGGGAGGGGAGGGGAGAGGCCGGAGCTACAGGCGGGGAAGGGTGGTGGGGTTGATCGGTCTCTGGGCACCAGGGGAGCCCCGGGGCAGAGTGTGTGTGTGAGTGTCCAGGGCCCAGGCATGCGCATGGGGGGAGCCCCGGCTGGGGCGGCTGCTCCCCCCCTCCCTTGGGGGATCGGGGGGGGAGGCTGCGGCGGCTGCAGGGGGGTGCTCGGCCCCCCCGGGAATGTCCCGCTGCCGTGGGGGCGGGAGAGGAGCCAAGCTGGAGTGGGGAGGAGAAGCCCCGGGCCCCTGCAGGAGCTGCAGTGCGGGGGGGGGAGAAGCCCCGCTGGGTTGGGAGGTGGGGGGCGGAGCCCAGACCCCAGCAGGAGCTGCACGGGCGGGGGAGGAGCCTCCCTGGGGCAGGGAGGAGAACCCCCGACCCTGGCAGAAGACGTGGGGCTGAAGTTGCAGGGCTGAAGCCCTGACCCCCCTCTGTGTGGAGCTGGCCTGAGCCCCTCTCGCTCCCATCCCCCCAGTGGAGCTGGCTCTCACTCTCCGGCTGTGGAGAAATTCAGCCCAAATCTCCCCATGTTGGTATCTCCATTTCCCCCCCATCACCCAGCCATGGATGGATTTAGCCCAGGAGGCAGGGTCAGTGTTGGCCCCATTGGGCAGGTGGGATCTAGGGCACAACGAGGTGAAGTAACTTTCCCAAGGCTAAGCAGGGAGTCTGTGGCAGAGCAGAGACTCAAACCCAGAACACCTGAGCCTGAGTCCGGTGCCTTAACCACTAGGCAACCTTCCCCCCGAAGGAGAGGGAACCTCCTCTGCCGCTTTGAGTGTGTGGGTGGGACCAGGCACTAGACAAAGCTGCCAGGAGGTGGGGAGGGGGGTTGGATAGTTGGGGGGGGTGATTAGAGGGTGGGGGGAGTCTCTGGAGGGGCGGTCAGGGGACAAGGAGCAGGAGGGTTGGATGGGTTGAGGGTTCGGGGGGTGCCTGTCGGGCGGTGGAGCGGGATTGGAGCAGGCAAGGAGCAGAGGGGGTTGGATGGATCGGGAGTTCTGGGGGCCTGTCAGGGGGCGGGGAGCAGTTGGATGGGGCGTGGGAGTCCCCAGGGTCTGTCTGGGGGCAGGGGTGTGGATAAGGGTCAGGGGGACAGGTAGGGGGTAGGGTCCTAGGGAGGCAGTTACAGTGGGGGGGGTCTCAGGAGGGGGCAGTCAGGGGACAAGGAGCAGGGGTTGGGGGTCCTGAGGGGGGCAGCCAGGGGGCAGGAAGTGGGAGTCAGTGGATGGGGTGGGGCTAGGGCGGGGCTCCCTGGGTGCACACCCTAATGAAATGTGCTGCACACACCTATGGTCACGGGGGTGAGCCACTTGCATCCTTTTCCTGTTTGTGCCATTTCTTTCTGTCTCAAAACCTGAGAACAATTCTCTCTAGTTCTTCCCCTTCTCTCTCCCCTCCCCACATGTGGCTAGAAAATCCAAGGAGATTCCCTCGTTTTCCCTAAAATTATTGACTCTCTAGTCTCTTATTTTCCCTATTTTCTCTGTAATTCTTAAATTCTCCTCAGCTTTGGGATGTGAACCCAGCCCGTTTATCTGCAGCAATTTGTCCTTGGGTAGGTGGAATTTGCTGTCCTGTGTCACTCCCCCAGCGTGGGTGGTGGTTAGTGGGTGCTGGCTGGGGGAGCCCGCAGACACGGCTGCCTCTGGGGGGAAATGGGGGGGCCGATCTCTGCCAGCGACAGGACATGGCCGCACAGGAGGGGGAGGGAGGAGCCAGTGTCCCTATGGAGCCTGCCCAGCCCCTTTGGTTCTGCTCCTTTCCAGCATTTTGTTCAGAGACTTTATTACTGGGGAGGCTGAAAAATCTCCCTGTGGGCTTAGCCTGGCAGGAGGGGCCAGGTCTCCCCTGCAATAAAGAGCTGGAGCATGTTCCCAGCATGGCAGAACCTAGGCTGTGTCTCTGCAGGGAAAGATCCTGGGAGAATCGTGATGTGACATGAACTAAAGCCTGTTCTGAAACCTCCACAACTGCCCTTCTTGCCCTGCCAGGCTGCAGGATGTCGTCCATGTTTCGCTCCAGCTCATCCCATCCTCCCATGGGACAGGGAAGGGAAATGGCTGCAGTGGAGCCAGCTCGGGTAGGGATTATTGTGTGTGTGTGGGGGAGATCCTGGTGGGTTCCTGCTAAGGGACAGCATATACACAGGAGGTGGGAGGCTTGGGCAGTCTGGCTTGGAGGTTGGAGTAGCCAAAACATTCACGGGTGGAGAATGGGAGGAGGCCATAAGAACATAAGAACATAAGAACATAAGAAAGGCCGTACCGGGTCAGACCAAAGGTCCATCTAGCCCAGTATCTGTCTACCGACAGTGGCCAATGCCAGGTGCCCCTGAGGGAGTGAACCTAACAGGCAATGATCAAATGATCTCTCTCCTGCCATCCATCTCCATCCTCTGACGAACAGAGGCTAGGGACACCATTCTTACCCATCCTGGCTAATAGCCATTTATGGACTTAGCCACCATGAATTTATCCAGTCCCCTTTTAAACATTGTTATAGTCCTAGCCTTCACAACCTCCTCAGGTAAGGAGTTCCACAAGTTGACTGTGCGCTGCGTGAAGAAGAACTTCCTTTTATTTGTTTTAAACCTGCTGCCTATTAATTTCATTTGGTGACCCCTAGTTCTTGTATTATGTGAATAAGTAAATAACTTTTCCTTATCCACTTTCTCAACATCACTCATGATTTTATATACCTCTATCATGTCCCCTCTTAGTCTTCTCTTTTCCAAACTGAAGAGTCCTAGCCTCTTTAATCTTTCCTCATATGGGACCTTCTTTAAACCCCTAATCATTTTAGTTGCTCTTTTCTGAACCTTTCTAGTGCTAGAATATCTTTTTGAGGTGAGGAGACCACATCTGTACACAGTATTCGAGATGTGGGCGTACCATGGATTTATATAAGGGCAATAATATATTCTCAGTCTTATTCTCTATCCCCTTTTAATGATTCCTAACATCCTGTTTGCTTTTTTGACCGCCTCTGCACACTGCGTGACATCTTCAGAGAACTATCCACGATAACTCCAAGATCTTTTCCTGACTCGTTGTAGCTAAATTAGCCCCATCATGTTGTATGTATAGTTGGGGTTATTTTTTCCAATGTGCATTACTTTACATTTATCCACATTAAATTTCATTTGCCATTTTGTTGCCCAATCACTTAGTTTTGTGAGATCTTTTTGAAGTTCTTCACAATCTGCTTTGGTCTTAACTATCTTGAGTAGTTTAGTATCATCTGCAACTTTGCCACCTCACTGTTTACCCCTTTCTCCAGATCATTTATGAATAAATTGAATAGGATTGGTCCTAGGACTGACCCTTGGGGAACACCACTAGTTACCCCCTCCATTCTGAGAATTTACCATTAATTCCTACCCTTTGTTCCCTGTCCTTTAACCAGTTCTCAATCCATGAAAGGACCTTTCCTTTTATCCCATGACAGCTTAATTTACGTAAGAGCCTTTGGTGAGGGACCTTGTCAAAGGCTTTATGGAAAACTAAGTACACTATTTCCACCAGATACACCTTGTCCACATGTTTGTTGACCTTCAAAGAACTCTAATAGATTAGTAAGACACGATTTCCCTTTACAGAAACCATGTTGACTATTGCTCAAGAGTTTATGTTTTTCTATGTGTCTGACAATTTTATTCTTTACTATTGTTTCAACTAATTTGCCCGGTACCGACGTTAGACTTACCGGTCTGTAATTGCCGGGATCACCCCTAGAGCCCTTTTTAAATATTGGCGTTACATTAGCTAACTTCCAGTCATTGGGTACCGAAGCCGATTTAAAGGACAGGTTACATTCCTTAGTTAATAGTTCCGAACTTCACATTTGAGTTCTTTCAGAACTCTTGGGTGAATGCCATCTGGTCCCGTGACTTGTTAATGTTGAGTTTATCAATTAATTCCAAAACCTCCTCTACTGATACTTCAATCTGTGACAGTTCCTCAGATTTGTCACCTACAAAAGCCAGCTCAGGTTTGGGAATCTCCTAACATCCTCAGCCGTGAAGACTGAGGCAAAGAATCCATTTAGTTTCTCCGCAATGACTTTATCATCTTTAAGCGCTCCTTTTGTATTTTCATCGTCAAGGGGCCCCACTGGTTGTTTAGCAGGCTTCCTGCTTCTGATGTACTTAAAAAACATTTTGTTATTACCTTTGGAGTTTTTGGCTAGCCGTTCTTCAAACTCCTCTTTGGCTTTTCTTATTACACTCTTGCACTTAAGTTGGCAGCGTTTGTGCTCCTTTCTATTTGCCTCACTAGGATTTGACTTCCACTTTTAAAGGAAGTCTTTTATCTTTCACTGCTTCTTTTACATGGTGGTTAAGCCACGGTGGCTCTTTTTAGTTCTTTTACAGTTTTTCTTAATTTGGGGTATACATTGAAGTTGGGCCTCTATTATGGTGTCTTTAAAAAGGGCCCACGCAACTTGCAGGGATTTCACTTTAGTCAATGTACCTTTTAACTTTTGTCTAACTAACCCCCTCATTTTTGTATAGTTCCCCCTTTTGAAATTAAAGGCCACAGTGGTGGGCAGTTGGGATGTTCTTCCCACCACAGGGATGTTGAATGCTATTGTATTATGGTCACTATTTCCAAGCGGTCCTGCTTTAGTTACCTCTTGGACCAGCTCCTGCGCTCCACTCAGGATTAAATCTAGAGTCGCCTCACCCCTTGTGGGTTCCCGTACCAGCTGCTCCATGAAGCAGTCATTTAAAGTATCGAGAAATTTTATCTCTGCATTTCGTCCTGAAGTGAAATGTTCCCAGTCAATATGGGGATAATTGAAATCCCCCACTATTATTGGGTTCTTAATTTTGATAGCCTCTCTAATTTCCCTTAGCATTTCATCATCACTATTACTGTCCTGGTCAGGTGGTCGATAATAGATCCCTAATGTTATATTTTTACTAGAGCATGAAATTTCTATCCATAGAGACTCTATGGAACCTGTGGATTCGCTTAAGATTTTTACTTCATTTGAATCTACACTTTCTTTAACATATAGTGCCACTCCTCCCCCTGCACGGCCTGTTCTGTCCTTCCGATATATTTTGTACCCCGGAATGATTGTGTCCCATTGATTGCTCTCAGTCCACCAGGTTTCTGTGATGCCTATTATATCAATATCCTCCTTTATCACAAGGCACTCTAGTTCACCCATCTTATTATTTAGACTTCTGGCATTTGTGTACAAGCACTTTAAAAACTTGTCCCTGTTTATTAGCCTGCCTTTTTCTGATGTGCCAGATTCTTTTTTATGTGACTGTTCATCATCTGATCCGGCCCTTACATTATATTTCTCATTCCTCTGCTCCTGACTATAACCTGGAGATTCTCTATCATCAGACTCTCCCCTAAGAGAAGTCTGTGTCCGATCCACACGCTTCTCTGCAGCAGTCGGCTGCAGAGTGTAGAGGCCAGGGTGTAGCAAACCTGTTGGGACTTGTTCAATATGCGGCTTCCATTCTAGGAACAGACCCAAGTAGCTCTTGTGTCATACAGGAGGCCTGTGATATGCAGGGGGTCAGATTAGATGCTCTAATGGTCTCTTCTGGCCATAAAGTCGACTAATTTCTGAAAAACCGAGTGTAGCATTGGGAGCAGCGTCTGATGTTTCCCTGTCTAGCCGGCTTGCTGCCTAGAACGAACGCTCCTTGAGTGGGGTGATCCACAGGGAGTAGCTCAAACCTGCAAAGTGCCTGGCCAGGGGCAGGACATTGGCCCAGCAAGGGTGTGGCAGCGACATCACAAAGGCCTTTGGCAGGACCTCAGCCTATTGGCCAAAGGTGGTGGGGAGGTGGTGACCTCACAGAGAGATGCTGACATCAGCCAGGCAGGACAGGGGCGAGGGGCCAGGGAAACCTCAGAGACCCCTGTGGCTTTGCTTCAGCAAGTCTCCTTCTCCAGGTCTCTCTTTGAGGACTGAGAGAGTATTCGGGTTCACGGACGTGAGCTCCAGGAGGAACCTCTTTTGAGTTTTCTCCTTCCCTTTTAGTGATTTTACTAGAAAACAGCCGTCCTTGTTTAGAAGGTAAGAGCCTCCTGGAGGTTTGAAACCTGTTCAGTCTGATCCATCTGTCGCAGGGGAGTGCTCTGCAGTTCCCACTGTGGGAGGTCCACCCAAAAATGTGGGGCTAAAATTGTGCTCGGGCAGTGATCCCCACCAGTGACCTGGGCCATCCTTTGGGTTCTCCAGTGAGAACCCTCAGCCTCCCGTCCTCAGTCTCTACCCTGATTGGCTGAGCAGGGGGTTATTGACAGGGAGGAGACTCAGATCCTTGTTGTTCTCTTTTAAGACCAAGTAAATAAGTCAGAACCAGTTCTATGTTTGATGAATTTTGCTGTTCTCTGCATTAATTGTCTCTGAGCAGTTCATGATTCTCTCTAACATTGCAGTTCTCCTCAAATACTTGCTGAATAATTACTGTCACTGTTGTTGGTCTGGAGCTCATCACAGAGCACTTTATTCAGGTCATTCAGTGTCTGAAATTCAAGATCTTATGGTTAGTTTGTAAAAGCAGCAAAGAGTCCTGTAGCACCTTATAGACTAGCAGATGTTTTGGAGCATGAGCTTTCATTGGTGAATACCCACTTCGTCGGATGCATGTAGTGGAAATTTCCAGGGGCAGGTATATTGAAAATCAGGGCTCTTGGGTCCTATTCCCAACTCTGCCACTGACTGGCTGTGTGACCTCAGACAATTCAATTCTCCTTTCTCAGCCTTAGCTTCTCCCTCTTTCGAATAGGGATAATAATGATCCGCTCCTGCCTACCTCACGGTGCGTGGAGGCAGGGCCAGCTCTAGGTTTTTTGCTGCCTCAAGGAAAAAAAATTTTTGGCTGCCCCCACCCCAGCCCTGGGCTCCCCCCCCCATAACCCTTGCTGCCCCATCCCTGGGCCTCCCCCCCACCCGCACCCCCCCTGCTGCCCCAGCCCTGGGCCTCCCCCCCACCCGCACCCCCCTGCCACCCCAGCCCTGGGCTCTCCTCCACAAACACCACATGTTCCCCCAGCTCTGGGCTCCCCCTTCCCCACCAGTGCTCCCCCACCCACACACCCTCTGCTGCCCCAGCCCTGGGCTCCCCCCACCACCTGCACCCTCCTTCCGCCCCAGCCCTGGGTCACTGGTAACTTGCTCCCAGGGCGGGTCATTCAGCAGGAATTTTGGATGTGCACAGAACACAGACAGGACTGGTTCCCGCATGGTTACAGAACTGCAGTAAAGTGGAACAATTTTCAGCTTGTGTGATTGGAGGAGATCTGGATCCATATTATAAGACTGTCCTCCGTAAATGAGGAAAAGTTGAGGTGCCTTTATTATTCTTTGTTTCTATGGGGAATTTGCCAGTGCAATATCACTGTCTTCCTTTTAAACAAACAAAACTAGACAAAAAAATGGCAATCACTGTTGAAAATAGCAATTCTAGTCCTAAAAACCACTGGGAAGCATTTCTTGCTCAATTTTATCTAGTAGGATGCCCCTGGAACAATGGGATCAAGAAACCTGCATCACTGAAAGTGCAGCCATGGAGACACCACACAGCAGCCTTCCCTAGCAGGGGCAGGGGGGCGAGAAGGGACATCATCCGAGCTCCCTGCATCCAGGTCACTTTCCTCAGCCGGGCTGCGTCAGGGGAGGGCAGAGAGCAGCAGCTTCTGATGCTCCCCTCACAGCCCAGCCCAGGTGGGGAAAGTGACCAGGACGCATGGAGCACATAGTGTTGCTCCTTGCTCCCCCCACCCTCTGTGGGGCCACGGAGGAGCACTGGGGCAGGGGAGAGCAGTGAGCACCTTTGCACGGCCACACGGTGCCCTTTGACCCCCTGGAGCCCTGGGCGGCTGCCGGGGGCCCCACCCCTAAGGCCGGCCGGGCTCCCCAGCACGAACAGCAGAGACACAGGGAGACTGGCCACCCACTGAGCAGAGGTAGCCTGGGCGGCTCGTAATGGAGGCTCGGGGGGGGCTCAGCCTCCCCAAACCTTGCGTTGCCAAGGGGGCAGTGGGGCCCATGACTAGGGGCCCTGGCCAAATTCGGCCCCCCTGGGAAAGTCTCCCCCATGGGGGCCTCAGGGCTGGAGGAGCTCCCACTCCCTGCTACGGCCCAGGGGCTGCAGCAGGGGCACAGAGCTTCTCTGGTCTCGGGGCCGCAGCGGGGCTGGGTAAAGGAGTGACAGGGTGGGGCCAGTGGGGGAAGGGGTGGAACAGATGTAACAGTGGGTGGGGCCATGGGTGGAAGGTGTGGAAGGGGGCGGAGCCACACACAGAAGTGTGGGGGTCATGGTTCCGGTGCTGGGGCCCCCGCACTTGTTCTCCCTTTCCCTGGGCTTTGGCATCACTAGCCCCTGCTTAGCGAGTAGGGGTCAGTGGTCCCCAAAATGTGGGGCATGACTCCTAGGGGGACACAGAGGAACATTCATGGTCGCACCTCAGGGCCTGAGCCAGCCCCCATGGAGGGCGGGGAGAGAGCAACACTCAGCCCCACTCTGTCCCAGCTCTTCCCCAACCCCACCCTCAGCCTGGGCCCCTGGCTCCCAGCCCGGCCTCGACCCCCTTACCCCTGTCCGCACCGGCCCCACTCCCAGCCCTGGTTCTCGACCGCGGCTTCCGAGGGGCCACAGCCATGGGTACGAGGGCGCAGTGTGAAATGTTTGGGGACAACTGGGTTAGGGTGACGTCCTCAATCACTTCTCTGCAATCCAATGAAAGCGATTCCTCACCCACCCACCCCTCCGTCAGGACGGCCTAGGTACGTTCTGCTGCCCTTCACTCGTACAGGAAGGAGAATAACATTTCATTCCACTCAATCCTACAGTGATTTGCAACCCACCACCATCCCAAACTGGTCATTTTGGGGAAGCGGCACCACCATGCTGCATAGCTAGGCAGAGTAGGGGTGTCTGTGCAAACACGGCCTGTTCCTGAAGTCTTCCCCCAGCTCCTCACTAGATGTGAGCGGGGAGCTCATTCAGACCCTGCTTATGCTTAGTATTAAAAAACTCCTTATTGTCCCTATCTCTGCTGGCCTTAGATTTCTCCTCCCGTCCACTTCTTGATAGCTCAGATGAGGTGGCCGAGTGGTTAAGGTGCTGGACTGCTAATCCATTGTGCTCTGCACTGTCCATGCTCTGGGTGTGTGAGTGCTGCCTAAAGAGAGTCCCAGAGACCTTATCTATCTAGGAGCTCTTCTGCTCTTCCAGCTGTTCAACCAGCCCCTTCATCCCACAAGCATTGCAGGAGGGGGGTGGAGGGGGAAAGCCACTTCACAGGCATTCAGAGAGGGAGAGGACTCAAGCAGGGGGACGGGGGGAGTGTAACAAACCTTTTGGGCATACAGATTATACACAGCACACAGATCACTGCTGCTCCTACAGCAAGGTAAGTTCTCAAGCAGCATGTTTCTTACTTTGCCCATCTGCCAATTTTGATGATTATCAATGGAAATATTTTGCCACTGGGTTCTGTGTTTACACAGAAATTGACATTTACCAACAAATAGGTAATTCTTCCAGTCCTGCCTAGTCTGCAGTTGGTGGGTTTAGAGGGACACATTCACTCTCCCCACCCCCCATGCCAGGCCTGTGCTCTCAACTTTCCACACTGCTGGGATCCTTCCCTGGTCTCCCCCCAGACCACTGCCCCACCCCCACTTCTGGGATCCCCTCCCCACACTGTCCAAATCCCCTGCTGGCAGGATCCCTTCCTGTTCCTTTTATTTCCTGTCTCCACTCTGGGCAAAAGCTCTGCACAGTGTGGAAGCAGGGAAATAATTAACAAAGATTTGAAGGGATCTTAATGCATGTCAGTTAGTTAGCAAGAGTTAGGCTAGCTGTGACCCTAATGACGTGAGATTTGTAGAAGCGAAGATAGTGTGAGGCAGAGAATAAACTGTGTGAAAAGTTATTACGACCTTGCAATAGATAACCAAATATGCAGGCTTGCTTTTTTCTAGTAGTGAGACAAATAAGATAGCAGAAAGGCTTATGTATAAACAGATGCAATTGTTTCTCTTTACTGTCTGTATTATTGTTAGTTATTGTCTGTAACAAAGGTATAAATGCTGGCTGTAATTGTTTACCAATTGAGAGAGACCTGTCCGGGACAAGGGGCAACCCTGTTTCCTAGGACACTCCCTCCCTCTATTGTAATTACTAGAGAAAGAATAAAGTATTTGATTTTGCTGCACCCAAACAAAAAGCGAGAACTGAGTTTTTCTCCGACAATGGTTCCTACAGCGGAAGTTGAACCCAGGCCCCCTGGGTGAAAAACCAGGAATCCTGACCACTAGCCCATATGGGAGTCTGTGTAGTGAATCCCAGTGGGTTCTCTCAGGCACTTACAGTTTCTGGGTTGTTTTGTTAGGCTATAAGGTGCCACAGGACTCTCTGCTGCTGTTATTAGCACAACTCTCTAAGCCAACCCCTCATGAGCGCAGCAGGGACTAGCGTGACCGGATGTCCCGATTTTGGGGCCTTTTTCTTATATAGGCTCCTATTACCCCCACTCCCTGTCCCAATTGTTCACATTTGCTGTCTGGTCACCCTAGCAGGGGCTGCACACAGGGCTGCATTAACCCTTCAGGTGCTGAGGTTTCCCTCACTCCATCCCCAGTGCCTGTGATCAGGAAACAGACATCAGGGCTCCCAGGTGCTGCACAGACTGTGACTGAGATCAGACCCCATATTGCGCTAGGTGCTGTACAATCCTTGGCCATCACTGACACCCAGGGGGTTCCCCTCAAGTTCCCCGAGCCTCTGCTGCCCAACTTCTTCTGACTCCATCTGGATCACACACACACCCCCCGCAAAAAACCCACCTTTCCAAACAGTCCTTCTTTCCCTGCCCCCTAATTCTGCTTTCACACCCTGGGCCCATCTCCTCGCTTCGTCCCTCCCCCCGCCCTCCGGGTGAGCAGAGAGGGAGGCAACTTCAGCCACTGGAGCCAGCCCTAGCGAGCGCTGCAGCCTGCCCAGGGGGTGTTTGCAGACACAGGAAGGGAGCAGCTGGGAGCGGTGGGTGCTGGGAAGAAGGAGGCAGGAGAACAAATCCCAGAGACCCAACATGGGGCAGCTCCTGGGGGCGGGGCTCTGGCATAGCAAGGGGCGGGGCAGCTCCTGGGGGCGGGGCTCTGGCACAGCCCGGGGGCGGGGCAGCTCCTGGGGGCGGGGCTCTGGCACAGCCCGGGGGCGGGGCAGCTCCTGTGGGCGGGGCTCTGGCACAGCCCGGGGGCGGGGCAGCTCCTGGGGGCGGGGCTCTGGCACAGCCCGGGGCGGGGCAGCTCCTGGGGCGGGGCTCTGGCACAGCCCGGGGCGGGGCAGCTCCTGGGGCGGGGCTCTGGCACAGCCCGGGGCGGGGCAGCTCCTGGGGCGGGGCTCTGGCACAGCCCGGGGCGGGGCAGCTCCTGGGGCGGGGCTCTGGCACAGCCCGGGGCGGGGCAGCTCCTGGGGCGGGGCTCTGGCACAGCCCGGGGCGGGGCAGCTCCTGGGGCGGGGCTCTGGCGCAGCCCGGGGCGGGGCAGCTCCTGGGGCGGGGCTCTGGCACAGCCCGGGGCGGGGCAGCTCCTGGGGCGGGGCTCTGGCACATTGTGACGCAGGAGCCCGGGCCCAGCAGCTGCTCCCTGGTGGCCACGTGCTGCCAGCAGCGCTGGAGCCGCCCGGGCCGGAGCGGAGCCGCTGTTCTCAGCTGCAGCAGGAGCTGCCCCCGGCCCGCTGGGCTCCAGGTGGGGACAGAGCCTGGGGCCCGGGGCTCCCCTGGGTGCGGCTGGCGGGAGGGGAGGGGAGAGGCCGGAGCTGCAGGCGGGGGGTTGATCGGTCTCTGGGCACCAGGGGAGCCCCAGGGCAGAGTGTGTGTGTGAGTGTCCCGGGCCCAGGCGTGCGCAGGGGGGGAGCCCCGGCACCCCAATGCCCTGAGCCCCGGCTGGGGAGGCTGCTCCCCCCCTCCCGTGGGGGCTCCGGGGGCGGGGAGGCTGCAGCGGCTGCAGGCGGGTGCTCGGCCCCCCCGGGAATGACCCGCTGCCGGCAGCTTGTGGTGCCTCCTCCGCGGAGCTTTTCCCCGGGGGCGGCCTCACTGAGCCCCCCCCCCTCCAAACAGCCCCCGGGGTCAGTGGGGGGGCGGGGCCAGCAGCTCCAGCCCGAGGAAGCTGGAGCAGTTGGGAGCGGGGGGTGGTTGCGGGGCACGGGAAGGGGCTGGGGCAGCTGGGAGCGGGGCAGCCGCGGGGAGAGAAAGCCCCCGGGAACGGGGCGGTGACCCCGGCTCCCAGCCCGGGGCAGGGCGCTAGGGGAGGGTGTGAGGAGAAATTAGAGGGGGGGGGAGGTTCCCAGATCTCTGCCCCCCCCCCGCACACTCACTGCAGCGTCCCTGCCCAGGGTCACTGCCCTGTGACCGAGGTGAGGAGCAGAGAGAGGAAGAACCAGCCCCGGACTCTCCCTGCTCCCCCTGCGGCAGGAGTGCGCTGCCCTGGGGGCAGGGGCAGGGGGACCCCCCCAAAAGGGGGCTCCTTTGGGTCTGGTCTGGTCCAGGGTTTGATTCACACCCTGTTGCTGGGAGGGCTTCAAAATGTCTTGGTTTGTTGCTGCTGCTGGGGGGAGCACAAGGGGGAAAGGAGGGGCCGGGGGCCAGGTCTGTGCTGCACTGTGGGGACTGAGCATGTTCCCAGCCTGGCAGAATCTACAATCTCTGTCCCCAGGGAAAGGGCCTGGGGGAATCGTGATGTGAAATGATCTAAAGCCTGTTCTGAAACCTCCACAACTGCCCTTCTCGCCCTGCCAGGCTGCAGAATGACGCCCACCTCTTGCTCCAGCTCGTCCCAGCCTCCCATGGGACAGGAGAAATGGCTGCAGTGGAGCCAGCTCAGGTAGGGGTTATTGGGGGGTTGCTGGTGGGTTCCTGGTGGGTCCCTGCTGGAGGGAGAGGGGTAGGAAATACTGAAGAAGTGGCAACTTCTGGGGAGTTAGGGCTGGAGGGGGGCAGGGAATACCCTGGGTGAGGATAGGATTGGGGACAGAGTGTGACAAACCTGCTGGGACTTGTTAACATGGGCCTAGATCCTTGGAACAGACACTTGGGTGTTGGGGGAGAAAATTCTCTAGTTTGTGAAACAGGAAACAGACAAAGCAACTCCCTGGGCGGGACTGGGAAAACTGACCAGATTTCCAGGGCTGAACCCTCAACCTGCTAGCCAGGGGCTGGTGTGACATGGAAAGGGGGCACCCGGCAGGGAGCTGTAGGGAAGATGTCCCGGCCCCTCACATCCAGCTGCTGGCAGTGGGGAGGGTGTTGGGTTCTCTACCATGGGGCTGTACCTGGACCCTACTGGGGGCTTCATCTCCTGTATCAGCCTCTGGCTAGTAGGTCTGTGGTGGATCTGCTGGGAGAGACAAGGGGCTCTCACTTCGTCCCCTCACCCAGATGTCTCCTGGCTGCTCTCAGCAGTGTGGGGATAGGACTCTGCTGACTCTCAAATAGAGCTTCCATTTGATTGGCTCCTTTCCTCCATGAATAGTGGGGCTGTGAGTGGGGCAGCAGGTACTGAGTGTTGGACTCTTGCTCTTTCAGGAGCCGGTGACCTTCGAGGAGGTGGCTGTGTATTTCACCAGGGAAGAGGGGGCTCTGCTGGACCCCGCTCAGAGAGCCCTCTACAGGGAGGTCATGCAGGAGAACTGTGAGAATGTGACCTCGCTGGGTAAGGGTTCCTGTCCCCTCGGTTTTTAGAAGGAGAAATGCAGAGTTAAGGTTCATGCCACTCCCCCAATGCACCTCTGCTCTGCCCTGTTTCAGCATCACCCCGGTGTGCCAGAGACACCCACACTAGCCCTCTCCCCTCCCCTGTTACAGAGCGCTCTGGGAACAGAGCAGTACAGCAGAATGTCTAACATGTTCTTCTCTTTGCTAAGATAATATTCGGGTTCAACTCCATCATAGCAAACAGCAGCTTCCTCCCCCTGGCCTGCTCTCCAGTACTGAACCTCCTGCACACAGGCCAGCTGAGACTTGCACAGCGTTACTACCCCCTTGCCCTCAACCTGAGTTTTCCTTGTGAGTCGCTGCCTTCACTTACCCCTCACTAAGCCCCACAGGTCACTCGAACATACGCCACCAGGGTGCTGACAACCCCCATGGCAAGAACATACCCTTGGGCACCTTTGCTGACAAAGCCTACAACACTCAGCACGGAAATGAGGCAGAATTGCCCCCCAAGTTTCACATGCACCTCTCTGCATAGCACAGGCACAGCTCTGCCCAGCTGCTGCAACCCATCCCTCCATCAGCCAGTCACAGCTACAGCTGGCCCAGTGCACACAGCTGGAGGCATGCGGATAAATGCTGGGATTCCCACCTGTGAGCACAGCACAGACAATGTCTTAGTCTTTCCTCGGATCGATTATAGGTTCATAGCTTTGAAGGCCAGATGTGACTATTAGGTTGTCTACTCTGACGTCCTTTATACCACAGACCATAGAATTCATCCCGTTACTGCTGCATTGAGCTGAATACCTGAGTCCCTGTGGCAGTTGGTTAACCTTTGCACGGCCCACGCAGAACCATTCTCACTGGTTCTGGCCAGCTACAGGGTTAAGGGTTGGGGGAAAGTTTACATTAACTTTTCATTTCCTGGTCTGCAGAGGTTTAAGTTTACTCACCGTCCATATGCTGCAAGGCAGGAGACAGCACTGGGCAATCTTAACTCTGCATTAATGTAGCTTATGAGCATTTAGTTTCCTGTTTTAAAAAATGGATGCTTTTGCCACTATAGCTGTGTCTGTAATTGAGCTTTGGCCAGCAGAGCCATGTTGGATGGTGTGCGTGTGTGTGTGTGCATGCGTGTGTGCACTTTTTCACAGCCTTAAACAATAGAGCTGGACTGGCAAAGCTTTTAAGAGCTACCTAAGACCTACCTAACTAGTTCCTCGACAGACACCTGACACGCCACCTTTGGGTGAACGAATATGCATGTACCTGGTCTGTGGGATCCCAGTAAAACATTAGGCACCCTGTGCCCTCTGCCAGGTGGCATCAAGAGGTCCATGATGAGTGTCATCCTTCTCCTCCTGCAGTTGCTGCATTAGAGTGTCTTTAGAATGAGCTGGCTGACCCCCGTTCCAGCCTGCTGTTTGGGTTCCACGGGGCTCTGTCCTTGGGCCTCTTCTTTTCTTCCTCTGCACCTTATTTCTGGGGAATCTCATTCGCGCACACACATTCAGCTACCATCTCTGTGCTCCTAACTCCCAGTTCTGCCTCTCTGCTCCTGGCCTGTCTCCTTCTGTCGCAACTGAAATCTCGGCCCCTCTCTCTCTCTCTCTCTCTCTCTCTCATCTCCTCACTGATGTCCAGCCATCAACTAAAGATCAACAGCTGAAGCAAAGCTCTTAATATTTCCCCCAAGCCCTCCCCCCACCTTCTTTCTCTACCGCTGCAGACAGCACCATTGTGCTGCCTGTCACTCAGGCCCATAACTATGCACACGGAGCTCCCTCTGGGGCCTCCTATCCAGGCTGTGCCTACACCTGGCATTTTCTTTTTGCGTAACATCCTTAATAATTGGCCTTTCCTATCCATCCGCGCAGCTAGAGCTCTTAGTCATCCTCTCCTGTCTCAGTTATTCCAACATCCTTTTCTCTGACCTCACCTTGCGCATCTCCATTCAGAAGGAAAAAGTGCCCTCCTGGTCCTCGAACATGACTTATGAGGGAAGGTTGAAAGAACTGAGCATGTTTAATTTTGAGAAAAGAGTGAGTGGGGAACTGAGAACAGTCTTCAGATATGTCAAGGGTTGTTATAAGAGAGCAGTGATTAACTGTTCGTCACGTCCACTGAAGGTAGGAGGAGAAGTAATTGGCTTGATCTGCTGCAAGGGAGGTTGAGGGTGGGTAATACAAAAACCTTTCCAGCGATAAGGATAGGGAAGTGCTGGAATGGATTACAAAGAGAGGTTGTGGAATTCTTGTCCCAGGAGGGTTTTAAGAACAGGTCAGACAAACTTCTGGCATATTTACACCTGATCCTGCCGCAGGGCGATGGGAATGGAGTAGATGACTTCTTGAGGTCCCTTCCAACCTATATTAGAAAATTTTAGGATTCATTGCCTTAGCCCTTTGCTTTGATCACGTCTCCTGGTGGAGAATTCGGACCATTTTTGTGGATCGGCTGCGGGTACAAATTTTGTTCCTAGAGCCCTGAAAATCTGCAGATATCCATGGGCCATTTTTGCGGATCGCAGATCGGATGCGGATATAAATTTTGTATCCATGCAGGGCTCTACCTGTCTGTCTTCTGTCTATACCTACAACTTAAATCTATTTCGTACACAGTGACTACATCTGAAATAACATATGAGATCACCATAACAATGATCAATGAATGATAAAACGAACTAATTGGCTCCATGAACCACGGAGACTCTTCCTTTTCCATCCCCACCTGCAAGAGCCGCCGTCTCTCTTCTCTGCATGTTCTTTGGATCTTCAAATTTGTCCCTCCTGAAGTCACATGGCCTGATTCTTATTTTTCACATTCTCCTTTGGCAGAAGAATTGGTCTGTGGCTCTTGAACTACACCATCTAATTTGCCAGCTTTCTCCACACACAGTGTTTTTTATGCTCCTCCCTTTATACCTGACTCACTAGGTTCCCTAATGCCGCAGGATGTGCTTTCCTGACATCTACTGCTGCTGAGATCCTGCCTTCAGTGATATCCCTGCCCTTCCTAGTCCTTACTCCACTGAACCCCCCAGCCCATGCTTCCTGTTCCCAGCTTCCCCTGGACTCTCTCTTTGGCTCTGGACCTGTCTGTCAGCAAGAAGCAGTGCCAGGGACACTTGCCCTCTGTCTGGAGTCTTCACTTTCTGGGAAATGCAGTTCCAGTCTCTGTTTTTTAGGAGCCTCTTTGATAATGAGTGTCTGGCTGTGTGTGTTCCCAGCAAAGATGGGGATAGTTAAATCCCTCCTAAGCAGAGTGTTCTGCACCTTTCAGTCCCTGGGGAGTTGGCCCTGCGATTTTATTGTTTAAAATGGACTGGGGTTAAACTAATAGAATGTTTTTATGATGATAAATGGCCTATGAATTCCCCTGATCTCCTTTGTTTTCTTTCCCTTGAGCAGGGTTTCCAGTTTCCCAACTCTCTGTGATCTTCCAGCTGGAAGGAGGGGAAGAGCCGTGGGTCCTGGATCTCCCTGGTTCAGTGGAAAGCGAGATCCTGGGAAGTCCCTGCACAGGTGAGGAAACATTAAAAAACCCAGAAACTGTAAGTGCCTGAGAGAACCCACTGGGATTCCCCACACAGACTCTGTGAGCTCAGGACAGTCCCCAGCAGATCTCACTCCTGGCTTCCTACAGATGATGATTGACACCTTGGCTGGAGCTCCCTCCCTTCCTACTGAGTGTTTGGATGGGATGTGGGCAGGGCTGGCCTTGGGGAAATGGTACCCTGGGCAAACTTGCATTTTGGTGCCCCTGGCTCCCATGGGCTCCCTAGGCAACCCACGTTCCCCTCCCCCCAACCTCTGCACTGTGTCCCTTTGCCCCAAATGCCTGCTCCCTCTCCTGCACCCCTAATCCCTACACACCTTCATTCCTAACCTCTGCCCCCCTCGTGCACCCCAACACCTGCCCCCTCCTGAGCCCCTAACCCCTGCACTGTGACCCCTTCACCCCAGCCCTTGCACTCCACTCCTGTGCCGCAATCATTAATGGTCTGGAGGATGGCGTGGACTGCACCCTCAGCAAGTTTGCAGATGACACTAAACTGGGAAGAATGGTAGATACGCTGGAGGGTAGGGATAGGGTACAGAGGGACCTAGACAAATTAGAGGATTGGGCCAAAAGAAACCTGATGAGGTTCAACAAGGACAAGTGCAGAGTCCAGCACTTAGGGCAGAAGGATCCCATTCACTGTTACAGACTAGGGACCAAATGGCTAGGAAGCAGTTCTGCAGAAAAGGACCTAGGGGTTACAGTGGATGAGAAGCTGGCTATGAGTCAGCAGTTGCCCTTGTTGCCAAGAAGGCTAACGGCATTTTGGGCTGTATAAATAGAGGCATTGCCAGCGGATCGAGAGACGTGATCGTTCCCCTCTATTCGATATTGATGAGGCCTCATCTGGAGTACTGTGTCCAGTTTTGGGCCCCACACTACAAGAAGGATGTAGAAAAATTGGAAAGAGTCCAGCAGAAGGCAATGAAAAATGATTAGTGGGCTGGAGCACATGACTTATGAGGAGAGGCTGAGGGAACTGGGATTGTTTAGTCTGCAGAAGAGAAGACTGAGGGGGTATTTGATCGCTGCTTTCAACTGCCTGAAGGAGGGTTCCAAAGAGGATGGATCTAGACTGTTCTCAGTGGTGGCAGATGACAGAACAAGGAGTAATGACCTCAAGTTGCCATGGGGTAGGACTAGGTTGGATACTAGGAAAAACTATTTCACTAGGAGGGCAGTGAAGCACTGGAATGGGTTCCCTAGGGAGGTGGAGTCTCCTTCCTTAGAGGTTTTTAAGGTCAGGCTTGACAAAGCCCTGGCTGGGATGATTTAATTGGGAATTGGTCCTACTTTGAGCAGGAGGGTGGACTAGATACATCCTGAGGTCCCTTCCAACCCTGATATTTTATGGTTCTATGCACCCCTTCACTGTTACCCCCTGCACCACTCTCCTGTGCCCTCAACCCCTGCACTGTGCCCCCTTTGCCTCTAACCCCGGCATCCCCCTCCTGCACCCAAGTGGGGAACCTGACCTGGATGCACAAAGCAGCTGGAATTGCTGCTCGCTCGCTCCCCCACTGGACTGCTGCTCCCCTGCCCCACACAGCCCTGGGGGGCTGGGAGAGGGGAGCAAGGAGCGACGTCAGGGCTTCCTGCACCCAGGTCACTTTCCCTGCAGGCTGTGTAAGGGGAGGGCAGGAGAGCAGCTGCTCCTGATGTCTCAGCACAGCCCAGGTGGGGAAGTGACCTGGATGGTGTGTGTGTGTGTGTGTGTGTGCGCGTGCGAAGGTAGTATGTGCCTGAGTGAGTGAGTGCGCTGTCTCTTTAAGAAAGTTCTCAGGGTCAGGAGCCTGAACTAGGCTTGTTCAGTCACAAGCAGCTGCCGGCAGCTTTGGCCCCAGAGAGGCAGCAGCATATGCAGATTCCCCCTGTCCCGTCACCCCAGCTCAGTGGAAATCGGCTACCTGGGTGGGGGGGAGGGGATCACCCTGCCATCAATCAGCACCTCCCCCCTGCAGAGCAGTCAGGAGGATGCTCCCAGTCGGGGGTGAACGGAGGGTGGGGGGTTGGGGGGACAGGAACAGCAGCAGCTGCACAAGTGGAACAGGGCGGAGAGGAGCCCCTCTGCTCCGGAGCAGTCACCTGACTCTGACGGCTGGTGGTCCAGCTGCCCCCTGCAGCTCGGGTCTCTCCCACTCCCCCACGCAGCTGCTTATCTGCTCCCTGTGCTGCTTTCATCAGCCCAGCGAGCCTCTCGGCAGCAGGTCAGGTGGGAATCCAAACCCTGCGCCCGGCACCCCCTTGGGTGGGGCACCCGTACGGCCCCCCCCAAAGGCCGGTCCTGGGTGGGGAGCAGAATTGATCCCCTCCACTGTCCCCTGTGGGGAAGAGTTTGGGGGAATTCAGTCCCTGATTTTTATTTTCTGTCTCTCCAGCACTTACTTGGGTTTGTTCTCTGCCTTTCCATCCCCAATTCTGAGATTTCTCCTCTCTTCTAGCAGGTGATGGGGTGGTGAGGGAGAGCGAGGAGCAGAATCCTCACCAGGAAGATGCTGAGCTCGCCGAAGCGCATGGGGAATTACTGCGAAGAGCCAAAGGGAGTGTGTCCAGCCCCCGTGAGCAGGGAAAAGCTGGTGAAAGTTACCCCAGACCAGAGAGAGAGCAGGGAAACCACTCGGAGGAGAGAGTGGATGAACCCATTAATTGTCAGGGAACTCACAGGGACCTCAAGGAAACTACGTCCCAGGAGAAAATCCTCACGGAAAAGCGAGAAAATACATGTAGTGAGTGTGGGAAAAACTTCCATTACCGCTCAGCCCTTATTCGACATGAGATAATCCACACGAAAGAGACACCCTACAAATGCTGTGAGTGTGGGAAAAGCTTCAATCGTACCTCAGCCCTTAGCAGGCATCAGCGAATACACAGAGGAGACAAACCCTATGAATGCTGTGAGTGCGGGAAAAGCTTCACTCAGAGATATACCCTTAACTCTCATCAGAGAATCCACACAGAAGAGCGACCCTACAAATGCTGCAAGTGCGGGAAAAGCTTTACTCAGAGATCAGCCCTTATCTCTCATCAGACAACACACACAGGAGAGAGACCCTATGAATGTTGCGAGTGTCGAAAAAGCTTCTCTCGGAGCTCAAACCTTACTGTGCATCAGAGGATCCACACAGGAGAGAGACCCTATGCATGCAGTGAGTGCGGGAAAAGTTTCAGTCACTTCTCCTCCCTTATCTCTCACCAGAGAGTCCACACAGGAGAGAAACCCTATGAATGCAGTGAGTGTGGGAAAAGCTTCTCTCGGAGCTCAACCCTTGTTACACATTACAGAGTCCACACCGGAGAGAGACCATATGAATGCTGCGAGTGTGGGAAAAGCTTCACTCATAGTTCAGGCCTTTCTAAACATCAGAGAATCCGTAAAGGAGATAAACTTCATAAAAACCTTCTCTAGAGCTGTCAGGAGATTTTTTCTTTAATTCTTTTGACAGTTCCCAGGTAGTGAGTGTTGCCCACTTTTGAAGCTCGCCCGTCTTTGGGGTGGATCCTGTGGTCCTTTGTATCAACTCCATTGTCCTTCGAGTCATTGGAGTGTGTGACCTTTCTACCAGGAATGTCATCACCCCAGGTGGGGGAGATGGGGGGTGTCTTCAACCAGCTACGTTGAGATAAAATCTACCTGGGTCTCATCACTGTGGTTGTCATGGAGTTAGCTAGCTTGAGTTCACTTTCCTGACGTAAAAAGAGAACTATTCTTGCACTAAAGACATGGGCCATGGATAGTTGGTGGAGTTATCTTGCACATTTCCTCCTGTCTGAGCTAACCATCATCACATTTCCTTTTCTAAACAAACCTGGAGATTCACATTTATACTCCTCCTCCCAGTGCAAAGTTACTGTTAGAGACGTCAAGTTCCTCTTTGAGGAGACATTGTCTCATTCCCAGTTGTTCTCACATTACCCTGGATTGTGCAGAACAGCAGTTATTTTGTTGACTTTTTTTCTCATTTAAAATATATTTAAATATGATGAAGAGCTGGAGCAGTGTCAGTGAAATAAGGGTCAAATAAGGATCTCACACTAGAAGGAGATGGGGCGACTCAGACATTCCATCCTTCCCCATCACCCCAGAACTGTTACCTTGTGCCTGAGCCATGCACAGTTCACCCCTTTGTATTCCTTCGCTTCCCAACGTGTCTGGTGGGGTCATGTTCTTGGCTGTCCATGCTTGGGAATGGTGCTTGTACACGTCTTTGATCCTAAATCAGAGTCAGTCTGGCAGGAGATGAAAGTGTCAGACTTGGAAGGGGATTTCAAATGGATCCCAAGCACCGTTCAAATCCCCTTTTCCCTCAATGGCAAAGCTGCTTCTGGGAAGGTTGGCTGTTTTTTCTCCCGTTATGAAGGTGCTAAAACTCCTGTAAATAACACTAATGAGAGAGGTATCAGGGGGGTAGCCGTGTTAGTCTGGATCTGTAAAAGCAGCAAAGAATCCTGTGGCACCTTATAGACTATCAGACTTTTGGAGCATGAGCTTTCGTGGGTGAATACCCACTTCGTCGGATGCATGAGAAAGCGCTGGGTGAAGCAGGTTTCAGTGGATCATGGGAGAATCTCTCATCCTGATTCTGAGACATCAGATGTAACCTAGTCTGGAATTTCACTTTTAAATTAAAATGAAAGTGTCTTCTACCTCTCTGTGAGATGGGTTTTCTATCTTTCATGAAGGCTCCTTGGTCATATAACTGCATGTTAGTTTTGTTTGACAGAATGTAGCTCAGATTTTTTTGGGAAATTTCAGACGAATTACCATTTTTTTACTTCAGGTTTGTTTTTCCCCCTATTCCTGCATGATGACATGGAGAAAATTCAAATGCAGTTCAGTGAACAGGAGAGAATACTCCAAGCTGTTGGACATATTATCAAAGAAACAGTCGTATGTTTAAATCTCCACTCTGAAAAGGTGAACAGCAGCTGACCCCAAATGGGTGCAACTGACCGAAGTAAGTGCACAGGGTAGTTCAGTTGTTTAAGTCAATATTGTCTCAGATGATCCAGGGATAGAATTCCACAGCAAGTGATTCGGAACTAGGAAAACGCCCAGGTATTTGGTTCCCAAGGTATGTGTGACCCAGTCCCTACAGGAGGTTACTGCTGAAGAGATCTCCTAGCTAATCCCAACGTTTGGGAAATGCTGTCTGTGATGAGGTGCATCCACCCCTGGCACTGCTAGGGGTAACTGCGCCATGTGGGCTGAAGAGGCCACACTCCCTCACCCTCTCTGGGTATGCGCCGACTGGAGATGGAGTATAAACGGGAGCAGCTCAGCCTGGGCGGACAGGGAACAAACCTATGTTGTTGGCTCAGGGGGCGGGGGGAGAGCCCAGGGCTGGGGTGGCAGGGGGCGGGGGGGATGGGGGGAAGCCCAGGGCTCAGTTAGCAGGCTCCTCTGGCGGGGGACCCCAGGGCTGAGGGTGGGGGCAGCCAAAATTTTTTTTGCTTGGAACGGCAAAAAACCTAGAGCCGACCCTGCCTCCACGCACTGTGAGGTAGCCAGGAGCGGATCATTATTATCCCTACTTGAAAGAGGGAGAAGCTAAGGCTGAGAAAGGAGAATTGACTTGTCTTAGGTCACACACCCAGCCAGTGGCGGAGTTGGGAATAGAACCCAAGAGCCCTGATTTTCAAACTAACCATCGGATCTTGAATTTCAAACATTGAATGACCTGAATAAAGTGCTCTGATGAGCTCCAGACCAACAGTGATAGTAATTATTCAGCAAGTATGTGAGCAGTTCACGATTCTCTCTAACGTTGCAGTTCTCCTCAGAGACCATTCATGCAGAGAAGCAGCAAAATTCACCAAACATAGAACTGGTTCTGACTTATTTCCTTGCTCTTAAAAGAGAACACCAAGGACCTGAGTCTCGTCCCTGTCAATAACCCCCTGCTCAGCCAATCAGGGTACAGACTGAGGAGGGGAGGCTGAGGGTTCTCACCAGAGAGCCCAAAGGATGGCCCAGGTCACTGGTGGGGATCACTGCCCGAGCACTATTTCAGCCCCATATTTTTGGGTGAACCTCCCACAGTGGGAACTGCAGAGCACTGCCCCGCAACACACACACGTGCACACACCCTCCTGGTGTTGGGAGGGGAACAGGTAAAAGGACAAAGGAAGCAAGAGAAAAAGAGGAGGGAGGAAGAAGGGAAGCAAAAAGAACAAACCCTAATGTCCCCAGTGATTCTAAGGGACAAAATCCCAGGTGCAGAATAAAGTTCTGCCTCCTTAAGCTTGTGTCTTCCATGCCTAGAATTCAACTGTCACCAGATGGATCAGACTGAACAGGTTTCAAACCTCCAGGAGGCTCTTACCTTCTAAACAGGGATGGCTGTTTTCTAGTAAAATCACTAAAAGGGAAGGAGAAAACTCGAAAGAGGTTCCTCCTGGCGCTCATGTCCGTGAACCCGAATACTCTCTCAGTCCTCAGAGAGAGACCTGGAGAAGGAGACTTGCTGAAGCAAAACCACAGGGGTCGCTGAGGTTTCCCTGGCCCCTCACCCCGGTCCTGCCTCCCTGATGTCAGCATCTCTCTGTGAGGTCACCACCTCCCCACCACCTCTGACCAATAGGCTGAGGTCCTGCAAAAGGCTTTTGTGATGTCACTGCCACACCCCTCCCTTGCTGTGCCAATGTCCTGCCCCTGCCAAGGCACTTTGCAGGTTTGAGCTACTCCCTGTGGATCACCCCACTCAAGGAGTGTTCGTTCTAGGCAGCAAGCCGGCTAGACAGGGAAACATCAGACGCTGCTCCCAATGCTACACAAAGGGCTTGGCTACACTTACAAATTTGCAGCGCTGCAGCAGGGTGTGAAAACACACCCTCTGCAGCGCTGCAAATTGCGGCGCTACAAAGCGCCAGTGTAGTCAAAGCCCCAGAGGTGGGAGCCGCGCTCCCAGCGCTGTCCGTTATTCCCCACAGGGAAGTGGAGTACGGACAGCGCTGGGAGAGTTTTCTCCCAGCGCTGGCGCTTTGACTACACTTAGCGCTTCAAAGCGCTGCCACGGCAGCGCTTTGAAATGCAAGTGTAGCCAAAGCCTCAGTTTTTTCAGAAATTAGTCGGCTTTATGGCCAGAAGAGACCATTAGAGCATCTAATCTGACCCTCTGCATATCACAGGCCTCCTGTAGGACACAATAGCTACTTTTGAGGCAAACACATTCCAGAAAGGCATCTAGTCTTCATTAAATGACATCAGGAGACGGAGAATCCACCACTTTCCTTGGTAGCTTGTTCTTCTGGTGAATCATCCTCACTGTTTGAATTTTTGTGCCTTAGTTGTAATATGAATTTGTCTTTCTTCACTTTCCAGACATTGGGTCTTCTTATGCCTTTCTTTGCTAGATTAAAGAGCCCTTAAATACCCAATCTTTTCTCTCCATTAAGGCATTTCAATTAAGTCACCTTTCAATCTTCTTTTGATAAGCTAATCAGGTTGAGCTCTTTCAATAGCTCACTAGAAGGCATTTTTTCCAGTCCTCAGAACATTAGGTGGCTCTTTGCTGCCCCAGCTCCAATTTCACAACATCTTTTTCAAATGAGGACACCAAAACTGGAGGCAGTATTCCAGTATCAGTCTCACTGATGCCGTGTCACCTCCTGTGACGTTATTGACATAATCTGTAACTGTATAGATCACCGTTGTGACCACTGTTCTATATTTGCAGCCAATATTACAGAGAAATGGTAATGTAAGGGGTCTATGGAGAGGTTCTGACTGGCTGATTATAATGATGCTACCTCTAGATGTGTATCGTTTTTTTGTAGTTGACATTATGAATATTGGCTTTATGCTGCCTGTATTTCAAACTTGTGCTCTGCTTCAGGGAATGATGCCTTTGTTTAATTGATGAAAACATAAACTAGACACTTAGAGGATTGGAACTGATTTCAGCTGATGGACAGGTTTGCTAGGTTTTTATGCAGTTGGACAGCAGAATGTTGAGTGTTCACATTCATTTCAAACATCCTCGTATGGTGGAGCTCCTGAACATAATGGAGAATGGAAATGAATTTTTTTTCTTTTTTTTAAGAGGGCACCTGGGTTTGAACAAAGGAGCACTTGATCTGCAATCAAACACTCTATCACTGAGCTATACCCCCATGTTAACAAGAGCAGGGAATTGTGATCTCCAGGACTTTGAAGGACAGACCCTGCTTCATCGAGCTCCTTTGCCATTCCCAGACCACAGGTGGTTTTAAAAATGGGGTTTGATTAAACTTCTTAAATGTGGTAAACACCACAGCTTGTGCACCCACTGATATAGCTTCTCCCCATGACAGAGCTGCCACCTCCTGGGGAAGTGGATTGACTACACCAACAGGAAAACTCTCCCCCCTCAGCATGGAGCAGTGGTTCTCAAGCTGTGGGTCAGGACCGCAAAGTGGGTCGTGACCCTGTTTTAATGGGGTCACCAGGGCTGGTATTAGACTTGTTGGGTCCTGGGGCTGAAGCCAAAAGTCTGAGCCCCCCCACCCAGGGCTGAATCCCTCAGGCTTTGGTTTTGCCCTCCCCGCACTGGGGCTCAGTCTTTGGCACTCTCCCCCGCCCAAGTGGGGGGGCTTGGTGCTTGGTCCCTCTTTCCAGGGCTACGTATTAAGTTATTTTGGCAGAAGGAGGTTGCAGTGAAAGGATGTTTGAGAAACCCTGGCATAAAGCATCTCCATTACTGAGCTGCAGCAGCATAGACTCACTGTTTTGTCGAAGAAAAACTAAGTTCTCGCTTTTTGTTTGGGTACAGCAAAATCAAATACTTTATTACTTTCTCTAGTGATCACAAGAGGGAGTGTCATAGGAAGCTGGGTTGCCCCTTGTCCCGGACGAATCTCTCTCAATTAGTAAACAATCATAACAATCATTTATACCTTCGTTACAGACAATGGCTAACAATCCTGGAGACATTGAAGGAAAACATTTGCATTTGTTTATACATAAGCCTATTCGCTATCTTATTTGTCTTCAATACTAGAACAGAAAACAAGACTGCATTTTACAAGGTCGTAATGACTCTTCACACAATTCACTCTGTACCACATTATCTTACAGCATATCACAGCCTAACTCCTGCTAAATTAGCTAACATACATTAAGATCCCTTCAAACCTTTATTAATTAATTCTTGGCCTCCACACTCCCCCCTTTTGTACTTATAGTACAACAAATACTTCAAATCTCAATTTGCATTAAACCATGGATTTCAGAGTCTACAGCAGACATGTCAACCTTAGGTGTGGTTATGGGATGTAATGACAATGCATGATTAGCATGAACATGAAAAGTATTATTACCATCATTACGTCTTTTACAACAACAACAACAACAACAGAATCCCACACCAACTAACAACACTACAAACAATAACATCCCCATAGGAATAAAATAATGGGGTTGTCGTACAGTTTTGGTAACAAAGCACAATACATCATACTTAGTACATAAAGTAGACACTCTATAAGCTGTATGAAAGGCATTCTTTTCAGCATGATATATATTCTGAAGCATGTGAATTTGTCCTTGCAAGTCAGAGATTCTGTGAACCTCTGGTAACAATGAAAGCAAATTCTGAAACCGATCAGGCACTACTTTAGTCCAATTAAAATATACCTGAAATCTAAGAGCTACATGCAACATTCTATCTGCAGGCCAGTAAATGATATGATTGCCTGCAGCAGTGGTAAGATTAATATGTATATCTTGTAATGTGGTGGTATTAACGTACACACAGCTATCATTAGCCTGAAAAAGTGGGTGTCCTGTAAGGGTAGTTCCTTGACCTCTACCCTCCCAGCAAATATTGTCATAAACAGTGACAACTTCCCCTGGCTTCAGCTTCCGTATACACTGAAGCTGTGGTGGTTCTAACGGCCAAAATGTCCATAGATTTCCCAACCCCATCCAAATATCAGCTGTAATCCCAGGAGCACTAACTAAAAATCGATTAGGAGAATCAGGCGGTCTCACTTCCCAGATATCTCGGTGAATCACCCAATCCCACATGCATCCTCCCCACAGACCCGGCAGGATTCGGTATGTGGGAGCCCACACCCCCTTAACCGGTCCATATGCTTGGAAGGAGCACTGTGAACGTCCACACTTCCATCCAGAAAGTCTCCAAGTATGTCTCCATGGCCACAGATCAGATGGTACTCCTGACGTGTCTGTAAGGGCAGTGGGCCAAGCTTGGTGCACTAGATCATTCCGAATGGCCATCAGCTGGTCATTCAGGAAATCCTGAATTTCCGAACATGCTAGATCCCACTGCAATGCCTTCCCAGCCTCAGTGATATGCAGTATAGAATCATAGAATCATAGAATCATAGAATTCAAGATCAGAAGGGACCATTATGATCATCTAGTCTGACCTCCTGCAAGATGCAGGCCACATAAGCCGATCCACCCACTCCTTAGCAAGCGACCCCTGCCCCATGCCGAGGAGGAAAAACCTCCTCCAGGGCCATTGCCAATCTTCCCTGGAGGAAAATTCCTTCCCGACCCCAAATATGGCGGTCAGCTGAACCCCGAGCATGCGGGCAAGACTCTCCAGCCAAACCCTCTGGAAAAGGTTATATCATACCATTGACCCATTGTACTATTTACCAGTGTGGCAATTAATTGACCTATTGACTAAACCCGTTATCCTATCATACCATCCCCTCCATAAACTTATCTAGCTTAATCTTAAAGTCATGGAGGTCCTTCGCCCCCACAGTACCATCTCTCTCAATAAATTCTGGGTCATAATACTAAGGGCGGAAATGACATGTAACTCACCCACTCCGGTTTGCACTTGGGTTAGCTGTGCCTCAGAAATTAGGCCAGTGGCCTTCTCTAATTGGCCCAATTTCTCATCATGTTCCTGGGTCTTAAAAATATTCCAAACAGCAGCTGCAGAATTGGCCCCATCCCACAAGGATCCAGCCAGATCCCTCTTCTTTCTAGAGGAAATAACCCAGGCCCTCTGTTGTGCTAATCTAATGGCAGCCCCTTGTGAACAATTTGGATATGTAGAGGTGATCTGAAAACTAGATAAAGGCAATGTAAACTTCACAGTCCCTAGTGTAGTGTTAAGTACAGTCCACCGATATTCTGCCATATGTCCCCTCAGCGTAGGTCTATACCACATCTGTTGGTTGTAGACCTCCATATATTTCCGAGAGGCATTAATATTAACAGCATAAGAGGGAGTGTATTGCAACAAAGTACAGGTCACATTATCAGTCACTGGAATGGTCTCAATACAGGTAAAATTTCCAGTAGCAGAACAAACTCTTTGGGTAGTCGTATGATTATTCACTAATTGGGTAACCAAATAACAACAAGGGCCTCTGTTAGGTAACATAGCACAAATTCCAGGAAGAACCATCATATCTACATCACTATGGAACCCATCAATTTCATTTACAAATTCTCGGGGCTGATTTGCAGTAATATTATGGATCTCTATTTTCACTGATCCATTTGTTTTCCACTCAATGGTTCTCTCATATGAATTCTGTTGAACTTTAAAAAATAGTTTTTCTTCGACAATTTGGAAGTTTGAAAACAGTTTGAAACATTGACCTGGCCTTAGCCTCTGAATATGTCTAGGCTTGGCTCCCTATGGCACTGTTGTGATCAGACCCTGGAAGTACAGCCATGGAGACACCACACACCAGCCTTGCCTAGCTGGCAAGGATCAGACCTTCACAGAAAGACACCCATGGTTTTCTAGCCCAGCTACCTAAGGCCTCAGCCACAGCCACTTAACACAGGGGCATTTCTACACTCTGGTTCTGTTCTCACTGAAGGGTCATTACAAATTGTTTGTTCAGACCAGCTTCCCCAGCACACTCACTGCTGTGCAGCTCTGTACGTGTGGCCATGGCTGAACCACAAGAATTCCTGCCCATTTCCCTACTGGCTGGAGCATGGCTAGAGTGTGTTTGTGGTTAATGATGTTGCTGTAGATTGTTCATTCCCTGCCTTGGCAATTCAGACAGTCCCTTTTCCCGTTGTATTGCCAGCACCTCTGGGAGTCCAATAACAGAGGCAGGTTTTCTCTGGGCACTGAGATTTTTAAGGGCGTTGATGGCTCCGTTCTTTCCTCACCCTGGAGTAAACTCAGCTTTTTATTCCATCCTTGATGACTCATGGAATAACAGCAGCAGCATGAAGAGGAGAGTGAATATCTCACTGCCAGGGGGAAGGTGGATGCATTCCCTCTGTCTGACCATTGCCATTGCAGGAGAGAAGGTTTCAGTGGAATCGAATGCCCTGGCTCAGACAATAGACACAGGGAGGTTTTGCTGTTCATGGATCTGTGCAAAGGAAACTGTGCCTCTGTGTGAAAATGAGGAGGGATATGAAATGCCCACGTGGTGGTGCCTAAGGCAAAAGGGAACCCTAGAGGATTAGAATAGGATAAGTTCTCAAGCAACATGATTCTTACTTTGTCCATCTGTTAGTTTTGATTATTATCGATGGAAAGATTTTGCCATTGGGTTGTGTGTGTGCTGACCTTTCTTTGGCAGGTTCTTCTAGCAGTACTTGCCAGTACCCCTTGGTTAAGTCTAGTGTAGAGATGAACTGGGCACGTCCCAGTTTTTCCAATAGCTCATTGGTGCGTGGCATTGGATAGTTGTCGGGACGAGTTACAGCATTTAGCTTACGGTAGTCCACGCAAAAGCTTATTTCCCCATCTGGTTTGGGTACTAGAACCACTGGAGATGCCCATGCACTGTTAGAGGGGCACATTATACCCATCTGTAGCATGTTTTGGATCTCCCGTTTTACAGCAGCTTGGGCATGAGGAGACACCCTGTAGGGTGGGGTTCTAATTGGGTGAGCATTACCTGTGTCAATGGAGTGGTACGCCCGTTTGGTCCGTCCTGGGGTGGCTGAGAACACTGGGGCAAAGCTAGTGCACAGCTTCTTGATCTGTTGCCGTTTGCAGACGTTCCAGGGTTGTGGAGAGGTTTACCTCTTCCATGCCCCCGTCACTTTTTTCTTTGTAGTAGACACCTTCAGGCCACTCAGCGTCATCTCCTCCCTGGGCTGTAAACTGACAAACCTGTAATTTTCTGGAATAAAAGGGCTTTAGAGAATTAACATGGTACACTTTAGGGTTGAGGTGAGGAATGCTATGAGATAGTTAACAGCTTCCAGGCGCTCTAGGACCGTGAATGTCCCTCCCCATGACGCTTCCATTTTATGGGCCTGTTGCGCCTTCAAGACCATAACCTGGTCCCCTACTTTGAAGGAACGCTCTCTGGTATGTTTATCATACCAGGCCTTTTGCTCTGCTTGAGCATCCTTTAGGTTTTCTTTAGCAAGGGCTAAAGAGTGTCGGAGGGTGTTTTGTAGGCTGCTTACAAAGTCCAGAATGTTAGTTCCTGGAGAAGGCGTAAACCCCTCCCATTGCTGCTTCACCAATTGTAATGACCCCTTAGCCTTGTGGCCATACACAAGCTCGAATGGTGAAAACCCTAAACTGGGATGTGGTACAGCCCTGTAGACAAAAAGCAACTGCTGCGACACTAGATCCCAATCATTGGAGTGTTTGTTTATGAATTTACGTATCATGCCCCCCAAAGTTCCATTAAACCTCTCCACCAGGCAATTGGTTTGATGGTGGTAAGGGGTGGCAACCAAGTGATTCACCCCATGTGCGTCCCAAGATTTTTCATGGTCTCTGCCAGGAAATTAGTTCCCGAATCTGTAAGGATGTCGGAGGGCCAACCTACCCTGGCAAAAATGTCTGCTAAGGCCTGGCACACAGTTTTAGCCTTGGTGTTGCTTAGAGCTACTGCTTCTGGCCATCAGGTAGCAAAATCCATGAAAGTCAGTATGTACTGCTTTCCTCTGGGGGTTTTTTGGGAAAGGACCCAGAATATCCACAGCTACTCACTGAAATGGGACCTCAGTTATGGGGAGTGGCTGGAGAGGGGCTTTGACCTGGTCTTGGGGCTTTCCCACTCTTTGGCACACCTCACAAGACCGGACATAATTAGCAACGTCCTTGCCCATTCCCTCCCAGTGGAAGGACTTTCCCAACCTGTCTTTGGTTCTGTTCACCCCAGAATGGCCACTGGGATGATCATGGGCTAAGCTTCAGAGCTTTACCCGGTACTTAGTTGGAACTACCAACTGTTTTTGAGGATGCCAGTCTTCCTGGTGTCCACCAGAAAGAGTCTCCTTGTATAAAAGTCCTTGTTCTATGACAAAACGGGATCAGTTAGAAGACCTGAGAAGCGGTGGGGTGCTCCGTGCCACCGCCCAAGCTTTCTTGAGGCTGTCATCTGCTTCCTGCTCAGCCTGGAACTGTTCTCTTGAGGCTGGAGACACCAGTTCCTCCTTAGACTGTGGACTTGGGCTTGGTCCCTCTGGAAGCGATGTAGGTGATGGGGTTGTTTTCGTTGATTGTGAACCGCTTTCGCTGGTGCACTTTGAGATATTTCAGGCTCTGCTGAGCCTCTTGGGTAGGGTTGTCTGCTGTTTCTGCCAGTTCAGGCCCGCTGGTGCCCTCTGGCACTGGAGTTGTAGATGGGTTTGCAAGCGCTGGTGTCAGTGCTGGCAATGGTTCTGGTGCTGGTTGCTTTTCCAGTTCCGGTTCTGGGACTGGATGCATTATGGCTGTTGCAGTCGTTGGTAGGGGATCCGGTTCCACCGCCTCTGTCTGGGTCTCTGGTAACACAGACGGGGCCCTGTGGACGGCTCAGGAACAGGGATGGGAGTGGAAGCTTGGTTGGCCTGGCTGATGACCATTCCCACCTCTTGGCCAGCTTCACCTGGTTGGCCAAGACTTCCCCCAGTAGCATGGGGATGGGATAGTTGTCATAGACCGCAAAAGTCCACATTCCTGACCAGCCCTTGTACTGGACAGGCAATTCAGCTGCAGGCAAGTTTAAAGATTTTGACATGAAAGGGTGAATTGTCACTTGGGCCTCTAGGTTGATGAATTTGGGGTTCACTAAGGATTGGTGGATAGCTGACACTTGTGCCTCGGTGTCTCTCCACGCGATAACCTTCTTTCTGCCCACTCTCAAGGTTTCCCTTTGCTCCGAGGGTATTTGAGAGGCATCTGGGCCTGGGGATCTTTGGTGTGATGGTGGTGTAATGAACTGTACTCAGCTGGGGTTCTTGGGGCAGTTGGCCTTTATATGTCCCAGTTCATTACATTTAACACATCACCCAGCTGATTGGTCACTAGGCTGAGGTGAGTTGCTGGAGACTGGTGAGGTGGGACAATAGGGTGTCTGGGGCTTTCCTTGGGTTGTGGGTGGGGTCTTGGGTTGCCCCCGGTGATAGGGTTTATTTTTGGTTTGCCCCCTCTGATATTCGCTCCCCTTGCTAGTAGTTTTTTTCTTTTCTGCCACTTCCACCCATCTGGCTCCAATCTCCCCTGCTTCGGTTACAGTTTTGGGCTTCCCATCTAGGATGTACCTTTCTGTTTCCTCAGGAACACCCTCTAAGAACTGCTCCATTTGCATTAGGAAGGCCAGCTCTTCCAGATTTTTAGCATTTGCTCCTGATATCCAGGCCTCCCAATTCTTTCCAATGTGGTAGGCGTGTCGGGTAAATGACACATCTGGTTTCCACCTTAGAGCTCTGAACCGCCGATGGGCATGCTCAGGTGTTAGCCCCATTCTGATTCTGGCCTTGGTTTGAAAAAGATTATAATAGTTTATGTGTTCCTTAGGCATTTCAGCCACCATCTCTGCTAAGGGTCCACTGAGCTGTGGCCTCAACTCTATCATGTACTGGTCTGCAGAGATGCTGTACCCAAGGCAGGCCCTTTCAAAATTTTCCAAGAAGGCCTCAGTATCATCACCTGTCTTGTAGGTGGGAAATTTTCTGGGATGGGAAACAGTGCCTGGAGAAGGGTTGTTAGGGTTGGCTGGTCCATCCTGCTTAGCCTTTGCTAAGTCCAGTTCATGCTTTCTCTCTTCCATCTCTTTTCTCTCATCTCCATCTCTTTTTGTTTCATCTCCATAGCTCTTTTGTGGTCAGCTTCTTTGGCTTTCTCTTCTGTGTACAGTCTAGCCAGTTCCTGTTTAACTGCTTCCTTGGTACTCATTTTTCTGCTTTCTTGTGCTGGCCACACCCTCTGCAGCTCACTGACTGGAATGCACTCAGCTCAGGGCTGCTTGGTTAACAGAGATTTTCTAACTAGTGTGGCAGAGCTCTGACCTTGCTCCTGTGGGTCCTGCATTTCTAGGCGGTTTATGCTGCCTCAGTGGCTCACTGTGACCCTCCACGTAGCCCTTCTCTCTCTAGGGCCAGGGTTACAGTCTACTGAGCCCTTTCATCATAGGCTGCAAGGAGGTTGGTGAGAGAACTCCCACAGTCTCTGTTCAGCCTCCTGTCCTGACAGGGACCTGACTTCCCCTCCCAGGAGATGTTCCTGTAGTGGTGGGTTGGGGGGAACCCGGGCCCGCCCTCTACTCCGGGTTCCAGCCCAGGGACCCTAATGGTAGCAGTTGTTGGCAGCCAACCTTTCACTGCCAGAGTTGCTACATTTCCCTGGGCCACTTCCCCACAGCTCTCCTGCTTCTCCCTTCTTCACCCTGACCTTAGAGCTCCCTTAACGATGGTTTGAGGGTGTCTTCAGTAACCAGCCCTTCAGCCGCACTTCCTCTCCTCTGGCTCCCTGGATCCCCTGCCTGACTGGAGTGAGCCCTTTTTATAGTATCAGCAGGGCCTTAATTAGAGTCAGGTGGTCACATTAACTGAATGGCCTCACCTGACTCTTTACAGCTTAATTAGAGACAGGTGTTCTCATTAGCCTGGAGCAGCCCCTGCTCTGGTCAGTCAGGGAACAGAAAACTGTTAATCCAGTGGCCAGTATATCTGCCTTCTGCTATACCCACCTGGCCTGGGTCTATCACACTAGCTATACCCAAGAAGTAGAAAGAAAAAACAATTCAGCTTGTAAATTCCTTTTGCTGTCTGCTTGCTCACAGCTTGAAGCCTCCTCTTAACAAAGACCCTTGTTAAAAAACTTAACACCTCTGCCCTCAGGCAGCTTTCTAAGCAGCTAGAAAGGAGAGAAAAAATAATTCACACCGCTGCTCACCATGTGAAGGTTTTTCCCCCCCACTTTGAACTTTAGGGTACAAATGTGGGGGACCTGCATGGACACTTCTACGCCTAATTACTAGCTTAGATCTGGTATACTGCCATCACCCAGAATTTCAGTGTCTGGGACACTCTGTTACCCCAAAACTTTCCCCTCCCTTGGCAGCCTTGAGAGGCTTCACCAATTCCTGGTGAACACAGATCCAAACCCCTTGGATCTTAAAACAAGGAGAAATTAACCATTCCCCACTCCTTTCCCCTCACCAATCCCTGGTGAGTCCAGACCCAATCCCTTGAATCTTAAAACAAGGAAAATCAAGCAGGTTCTTAAAAATAAAGCTTTTAATTAAAGAAAGAAAGGCAAAAATCATCTCTGTAAAATCAGGATGGAAAATACTTTACAGGGTACTTAGATTCATATAGTCCAGAGGAAACCCCCTCTAGCCTTAGAGTCAAAGTTACAGCAAGCAGAGGTAAACTCATTTCAGCAAAAAAAAGGGACATTTACAAGTTGAGAAAACAAAGATAAGACTAACACGCCTTGCCTGGCTAATTACTTACAAGTTTGAAACATGAGAGACTGATGCAGAAAGATTTGGAGAGCCTGGATGGACGTCTGGTCCCTCTTAGTCCCAAGAGCGAACAACAACAAAACAAAGAGCACAAACAAAAGACTTCCCACCACCAAGATTTGAAAGTATCTGGTCTGGTCCTCTGGTCAGGTGTCAGCCAGGTTTAGTGAGCTTCTTAACCCTTTACAGGTAAAAGAGACATTAACCCTTAACTATCTGTTTATGACAGGCCCAAACTCTCCAGCGCTTGGATTCTTTACATGCTTTCACAGAGCGAAGAGCACATGTTCCATGATTTCATAGGGCAGAGTTTTAGGGCTATTTTGAGTCAGGGAGCTATGCTATCGGGAGCTTTCCCTGTGTGGATCTGACGGGTGGATCAACATAGATGCACACTGTGACCATTCTAAGGGTGCTGAGGGCTGTGAGTCTCCTTGTTGCCACCTGCCACTACTAAGGACTTTTGGCAGCTGGATGTTAGCGACCAAGCTCACCAGCCTGTCAGACACTCAAGCACCCTCCTCTGAGCCACAGCAGCCCAGACAGTTGACAATAGAGACACCTTAACCCCTGAGTTCCTTCAATGAGTCCCCTCCGGGTCTAGCTCCGATCACCAGATACTCGGGTATGTCTATACTACCTGCCGAATCGGCGGGCAGCGATCGATCTAGTGGGGGTCGATATATCGCATCTAGTGTAGATGCACTACATCGAGTGCTCTCCCTGCTGTATTCCAGCTCAGTGAGAGGCGCAGGCAGAGTCTACCGGGGAGCTGCAGCAGTCGACTCACCGCGATGAAGACACCACGGTAAGTTGATCTAAGTATATTGACTTCAGCTACATTATTCATGTAGCTGAAGTTGCATAACTTAGATCGATCCCCTCCCCGAGGCTAGACCAGGGCTCAGAAAATCCCAGATCCTCTCTGCCCAAAGCAATGGTACATCCCAGGTTACCAGTTTTACTGGTATCACACACAGCACTTGAGCACAGTTATCGAACAAATGGAAGTTCCTTTACCACAGGACAGAGATTTAAACAGAAACAAATGTGAGTGATGGAAACCAACCATTACCAACAAAACAAAATCACAAAATGCAACCTACACTTTAATAGCTCCTTCCTATCTAAATAGACTGACGTGTGAGGTGACAGTCTATTGCAGTGATTGCTAGTCCCTAGGAGCCAGGCCTCTGCCTTTCTTGAAGCACCACTGGTCATTAGTGATCTCCTTGGTGAATGGACCCAGAGTGTTTCTCTCCCACCCTGTCATAAACTGAATCAGTCTTTTGTGTATATTCACAGAATGGACCATTTCCTCATTGTCATATTGTCCTTTTCACTTCCACAGGGTTTCGATGTCTATAATTTGTCTTTGATAGTTTTCCATTGGCTTTTCTGGGCTGGTGCAAAGGCTGACAATGCAGCAATACATCGCATAACTGGCTGGCAAGGGACGGGTGACAATTCCTCCCACTTGAATGGGCTGTCCCCAACAAGACCTGTGACTGGGGTGACTCACTTTCATGACAATATTATATGGGCATAGTGTTCCATATACTTACATTACTCCTTCAATAGGACTCATACCCACCTCTTGAAGTGATCAGGAGTAACAATAATTTACAAGGTTTCAGTACAGATCTCACTGCTATGCTTCCTGGATAACTATCATAAAAATCAGTGCATTAGGTGGGATGAGTTTGTCGGGTCTGAGACAGGAGTTTCTTGTGAATTACTTTGACCTCTTTGCCAACTGGCACCAAAGAGCATTTATCACACATACACTGAGCTATACAGCCACACTCTGATATAACAGAAAGGCCAGCACAAAAAACAGAGAGAGGAACAATAAAATACTAAAATGACAATGGTTGGAACGCTCCATTTCCCTCAGTCTTTGGACTGATGGGTATTAAGAGCTTTCCCCTCAATTGAACCAGGTGATCGGATACCTGGCTCAGCCCTCCATACTAGCAGCTCTCTCACATACAGGGAGATGGGTCAAAATTGGAACTGATGTCACGACTCGCTTCCCAGAGGGGATCAACCTGTCTAAGGCTATGTCTACCCTTCAAACACTGGAAATATTCTTCTGACAACCTAACACTGTCTACACTGGGGCTCAGGTCACATTAACTACTTCTCTCAGAAGAGTGGATTTTTCACACCCCTGAGAGATGTGGCCATATCAACATAGCTTTTCAGTGTAGACCAGCCTCTGGATGGCTTTTTGATATGAAAGGCAATGGACTTCAGCCTTTTCCTTCGTATTGATGGTTGACAACTGCAGCTTTCCTACCTGCTGGACACATCCTATGACAGATGTCAGGCCTTTCCTTTGCAAATTAGAGAAGTGGGGAAGTCAGTGACCCTTACAGTGTAAGCCGGTAAAAACTTATACAACTTGACTCCTCGAGTAGTTTTCCTTTAATAGAAATTGACTTTGAAGCTAAGTAAAATATGCTCTATTTGAAATACAAAAAAATAAAATCTATATGGGCCCAATATTCTCTTCTACACGCTAACACCTATTCTCCCACCCCAACCTTTGGAGTGAGGTTTTCTACCAGAACTCCTTACACTACAGGGGGTAAATTAAATCAATTTAACTTTTGAAGATTAGCCATCATTTCATGTACGACTAAAAAAAGAAAAAAAACAAGACAACTTTCAGTTTTCCAAAATAATTCAGATTATCAAACAATTAGTCTCTTACTCTTTAACCAATAACTTCACCTATAATTTCATTTTCACTAGTAACGGTAATATATTCAAAGATCACAAATCCTTGTCGTATATGTTAGTTTTCTTTTAATCCCCATTGCCAACAACTGAACCCTGGCTCAAGTTGTGGTTTGTCCCAACACTTCTGAGAGTTCATATATCTCTGGTTCTTCTGCCATGCGTGTTGGTGGAAGGCATCTCCTATGTGGGAATGTTTGCATCATGAGGAAAAATACCTCTTTTCACACTTTAAATCTTTCCAAGAAGTAGGAGGTAAGGGAGAAGTGATGTAAATGCATAAAACACAAGAGAAAACTGTCTGGTCTTCACTACAGACATTTATCGGTATAATTATTGCTCAGGGGTGTGAAAATCAACACAGCTGAGCAACATAGTTACACAGCTCTAATCCCTGTGTAGATAGCGCTACAACAGCAGGAGAGCTTCTCCTGCCAACATAGCCATCTGAGACAATATTGATTTAAATAACTGAACTACACTGTGCTCATATGCACTTCCTCAGTTAGTGGGGGGTCTGCTGTTCACCATTTCCGAATGGAGATTTTAAATCACTGCTGTGTCTTTGTTACCATGGCCAGTAAACTGGAGAGTTCAAGTGCAGTTCTGTCAACAGGAGAGAATTGTCTCCATGTCATCATGGAGAGATGGAGAAAAAGCAAAGCTGAAGGGAGAAACGATGACTTTAGCAAATGGTCATTTGTCTTAAATTCTCCAATAAATCTGAGCTGAACTAATATCTAATTGTGCGACCACACAGCCATCAAGAAAGATAGAAACCCAGATCACAGAGAGATAGAATACATGACAATGAAAGTGTAAATTGAAATTCCAGAGCAGGTTACATCTCATTATTTAGAATCAGGACAAGAGATTCTCCCATCACATTATCCTCTGATCCATTCAAATCTGCTTCGCTCAGCACTGTCTCCATAGTCAGTTATGTTATTTACAACATGTTTAGTATCCCAGCATCCCCAAAATGGAGGAAAAAACAGCTACCTTGCCAGAATTGGCTTTACCAATAGATGGAACCTGGGATTTAAACTCTAAATGATGACACTGTATTTAGGATCCATTTGAATTCCCCTTCCAGGCCTTTGATACTTTCATCTCGAGTCATAGCAACTCTGGTACAGGATTAAATAAGTCAAAGCATCATCTCCAAGCACAGACAACTGAGAACACTTCATCATATGACATTTTGAGAAGTGGAGGGGTAGAATGTGATGACGATAAACTCTGCCTGGCTCAGTCAAAAGGTAAAAGTTTTGCCGTGATGGGGAAGGAGAGAATCTCTGAGTCACCCCATCTCCTTTCAAGTATCAGAGGGGTGGCTGTGTTAGTCCAGATCTGTACAACGTGACAAAGAGTCCTGTGGCACCTTGTAGACTAACAGACGTATTGGCGCATAAGCTTTCGTGGATGAATCCCCACTTCATCAGATGCATGGAGTGGGAATTTCCAGAGGGGTGTATAAATATGCAAGCGAGAATCAGACTAGAGATAACAAGGTTAGTTCAATCAGGGAGGATGAGGCTCTTATAGCAGTGGAGGTGTGAACACCAAGGGAGGAGAAACTGCCTCTGTAGCTGGCGAGCCAGGCACAGTCTTTGTTGAATCCTGAGCTGATGGTGTCAAATTTGCAAATAAACTGAAACTCAGCAGTTTCTCTTTGAAGTCTGGGTCTGAAGTTTTTTTGCTGCAGGATGGCTATTTTTAAATCTGCGATTGTGTGTCCAGGGAGACTGAAGTGTTATCCTGTAGGTTTTGGTATATTGCTTATGCTCCAAAACATTTTTTAGTCTATAAGGTGCCACAGGACTCTGTCGCTTTTTACATCTCCTTCCAGTATCACAGAAGCGGAAATGACACTTTTTTCCTGCCCCTGCTCCTCCTCTTTTAAATGTAATATGAAAAGTTCCCATGATAACTGCTCTTCAGCACAACCCAGAGCAACGTGAGAACAATTGGCAATGATACAATATGTATCATTGGTGACTCTAACCATAACTGCAATAGGAGGAATGGTATAACTGTGATGCTCCCTTGTTTGTTATGGGAAGGACACACTTGAATTACTCATGGGACAATGGAGTTGATAGAAAGGACAAATGGGTCCACCTCAAAGAGGTCAAACTGCAAAATGCAAAAATGGGCCACTCATCTGGCCAAGCTGAGGGATATCGGTGCTTCATGCAGTTCAAACAGCTTTTAAAAGTTACTCTGTGGGAATCAGGAAAAGTATGAAAGTATCAATAGCCCTAGAGGGTTTGTGGTGTTGATCCCCCTTGCAGATTCTCTGATGGCTCACATGGGCTCAGTGGCAAGACAAGGTTTTCCCACACTCACTGCTTCCATGGGGGTCTCATACCTGTGTGGATTCTCTGATGGCTGATAAGCTGCTGGCGGTAAATGAAGTTTTTCCCACACTCACGGCATTTATAGGGCCTCTCCCCTGTGTGGGTTCTGAGATGGGTAAGAAGGTGCGAGCTGTGATTGAAAGTTTTCCCACACTCACGGCATACATAGGGCCTCTCTCCTGTGTGGATTCTCTGATGCCCATTAAGGTGAGAGCTGTGAGTGAAGCTTTTCCCACACTCACTGCATTCAAAGGGCCTCTCCCCTGTGTGGATTCTCTGATGTTTAGAAAGGGCTGAGCTGCTACAGAAGCTTTTCCCACACTCACTGCATTCATAGGGCCTCTCATCTGTGTGGATTCTCTGATGAGTAATAAGGTTTGAGCTGCGATTGAAGGTTTTCCCGCACTCACGGCATTCATAGGGCCTCTCCCCTGTGTGGATTCTCTGATGAACAGAAAGGGCTGATCTGTAAATGAAGGTTTTCTCACACTCACGGCATTCGTAGGGCCTCTTCCCTGTGTGGATTCTCTGATGCTGAGAAAGGCCTGATTTGTAAATGAAGGTTTTCCCACACTCACTGCATTCATAGGGCCTCTCCCCTGTGTGGATTCTCTGATGCTGAGAAAGGGCTGAGCTGCTAGAGAAGCTTTTCCCACACTCACTGCATTCATAGGGCCTCTCGTCTGTGTGGATTGTCTGATGAGTAATAAGGTTTGAGCTGCGATTGAAGGTTTTCCCGCACTCACGGCATTCATAGGGCCTCTTCCCTGTGTGGATTCTCTGATGCTGAGAAAGGCCTGATCTGTAAATGAAGGTTTTCCCACACTCACAGCATTCATAGGGCCTCTCCCCTGTGTGGATTCTCTGATGCTGAGAAAGGGCTGATCTGTAAATGAAGGTTTTCCCACACTCACAGCATTCGTAAGGCCTCTCCCCTGTGTGGATTCTCTGATGTTTAGAAAGGCCTGATCTGGGAGTGAAGGTTTTCCCACACTCACGGCATTCATAGAGCCTCTCCCCTGTGTGGATTCTCTGATGCTGAGAAAGGTTTGAGCTGCTAGAGAAGTTTTTCCCACACTTACAGCATGTATTTTTCCTCTTTCCCATGAGGATTTCCTGCTGTGCTGTGGTTTCCTTGACGCTCTTCTGAGTTCCCCGACAGAAAATAAATTTACCCATTCTCTCTCCTGGCTGGTTTCCCTGCTCTCTTTCTGGTCTGTGCTGAATCTCACAGGAGTTTCCCAGCTGGTGACTCCTGGACACATTCCTTTTCGATCTTTGCGATAATTCTCTGTGTTTATCCACTTGCTCGGCATTTTCCTGATGAGAATTCTGCTTCTCTTTCTCACCTACCATTTCATCACCTGTTGCGATAGAAACAGACACCTCAAACAGAGATGGAAAGGGGAACATCAAACCAATACAACTGCTTGAGAGAGGTCAAATAAAAACAAAGAACTGAACTCCAAACTCTTCCCCTAAATAGGAGAGAGGAGGGGATCAGTTTGGCCTTCACATCCCATCCAAATTCGCAGGGGGAAGGAAGGAAGCCACGGCCTGGTGTCTGCTAGGATCTACAGGAAGCGACCCTTTCTAGGGACAATAATGAACTGAGAGACCTCCCAAGGGCTTTGTAGGGCATCCCAGATGTTTCCTTCAGGCACTTACAGATTCTGAGTTGGTTTAATGTTTCCTCACCTGTGCAGGAAGCTCTCAGGATCCGTCTTTCCTCTGACCCCTGGAGGTCTGGGATCCATGGCTCTTCCCCTTGTTCAAGCTGGGAGATTATATGAGGTTTGGAAACTAGAAACCCTGCTCAGATGAAAGAAAACAAAGGAGTTCAGTTGATTTCATATGACTGTGTCATAAAAAACACTCTGTTAATTTAACTTCAGTGCTTAGTGTGACCCAGTGTGCCTGGGACAATCCTCACTGAAAATGCCAAGACCAGGGCAGGCTGAAAAAGGGAGAGCAGATGCTCCCAAAACTGGTGGTTAACATGGAAGTTAAACTCACCGACCAGTCACCAACTGTGCTTCTGATCCCCCACAGTGGTTATTGAGAAATTTAAAAAAGAAATCACACAGCCCCCTTTATTGCATCTCAGTTCTGACTCCCAATCAGCACCTAGGTCCAGCACAGTGAGAGGTTATTTAAAAACTCTGCTCACATAAACAAAGTGTTCCTCTGACCCCAGAGTCAGCCACATTACCAGGTCAGTATAGGTTTGGATCTTACCCAAAATACTATGATGCCAGCCAATCCTTAGCACCTAAACTAAACGTTTATAATCAAGAAAGCATCTAAATTAAAGGTTTATTATAAAAGAAAGAAAGAAAGAAAAAGGGAGTTGTTAAATGAGAAAGCAGTCAGACACATTCAGAAATCTATACATCTGGTTCTTAGCAGTATTGGTGAGTTTCTGGCTTGAAAGGCTCTCTGGTACACATCCACATTATTCAGTTCTTTGTTGAAGCCTTCAGTTTGTAGAGAAGTTGCTCCAGAGGTAGGAAGAGGAATTGAAGACAAAATGGAGCTGATGCAGCTGCCCTTTATATTCCTTTTGCCATGTGGCCTGTACTTCCTGTGTCCCAAACACAAGCTTCACAGCACATGGCATAGAAAAGCCTTGGAGTTCTCAGTACACAGGCATACCCCTGCATGTCTTGCTGACTCAATAGATGTATCCCCTTAATCATTTCAATAGGTTTATTGTATGGCTGGTGACCCTGGATGGGCCATCGAACAGGCTGGGCAGCGCTGATGCCAATATGTCTGGGAGTGTCACTCAGAAACACTGCACAAGTCTGGAAATACAGATATACCCTACATATCTGTAACTCACAATACAAAGATAGAAACAAGATCATAGTACTTGGAAAACCATAACATTTTCATTGATACCTTACATGGCATATCTAGCACGATATATTGCAATTTCATCATATTGGTATTTATGATGAAATAATAATAATAATATAAAGTGTCTCTCGATTCCATACAGTGTCACTTAATAAACCAGTCAATTCCCAGGACCGGTTCCCCGGGTTCCACCTTGCTTGTCAGGGACTGAAATCCCAACATATATGTTGGGAACACACAGACAGACCCTGTGCAAGTCTGTACCCCTATGTTCACTCTTGTACAAAATTATGATCAATTTTGTACATAGTCTCAGGGCCGAATCCCCACTCTGTCACTCCGAGTGCAGAAAGTGGGGGCCCGACAGGATTCTAAAGATTAATTCCTGCCATTCTAGGCTTGTATTAAAGCCCCAACGGTACAGCTTTTCTCTGACCTTGGCTTGGTAAATGCTGCCACCACCCAAATGCAAAATCCCCCAAAACCCTTGGACCCAGGAAGGAGCACTTGAGAATTCTTCCCTCTGGGGAACCCTCAAGCCCTTTCACCTCCCCTCCGGGAAGGAGCTGAGAAAGAAAACAAAGGAAATTAGCTGTGGCTACCAGCTAATCAAACAACACACACAAACCTCTTAGGCCACCAAAAATCCAATCCTGTTCTTGAAAGAGGTACATTTTATTAAAATTGAAAAGGAAAACAATACATCTGGAACTTAGGCTTTTGCTAGATCTTAAAAGAAACTATTTTTATGAGCACCCAAAATAGCTTTCTTGGGGGTTCAGCTTAAAGCTTACAAGCAAACACACACATCTGGGATAGCGTAGAGGAGATCCAAAAGCCAAAATAAAAAATAAACCTGATTGTGTCTGTCTAAACGTTCCCTGGCCAAATCATTTCTTCTAGATGTGGAAGATGAATTTTCATACCTGCTTCAAGCCATACACAGCATTGTTACTCTGTGTCGCCTTCTCCGGAGAACAACAGACAAAGGGAAAGTTACTTTCCCATTTAAAAAAGTTCTAGCCTTTCCATTGGCTCTTTTGGTCAGGTGCCCAATACTTTTCTTTTACCTGTTGGCATGTTAACCCTTTACAGGCAAAGCAAGCAGAGAAGTCGCACCAACAAGGATTTTACAGCAATCTGCCTGGCTGGGTGTTTATAAAAGGGAGAGCCCTCCCCTCCCCTTCATTTATCACTGTAGGGCTTGTGAGGTACCATTTAAATATCCTCCTGTTAAACTGTGTAGCAACATTGTATGGAAAGTGATGAGATTTTACGGTATGATATTACTGAAAAAGCTGCAACCCTAACCCTAAGTTCCTCAGAGACAGCAAGGCAAACAGCTGGTCAAATAGCCATTCTCCACCAGGGGGAAGGTGTGAAGATGACATTTACATTCCATCACAGGGACACTTGAAGCTCGTATCTATGACAGCCTGTCACCATGACTCAGCTGAGAACTGAAGTGGTTTCTAGTACAAAGGACTGAATTATAAAAAGAGGTGAGGAAAATGCATGAGACTCTCTCTTTCCCCCCCCCCTTTTCCCTCTGCTCATGACAACTCCTCAAGAACTGAATGTGGGCAGCAGGGGCAGGTTAGGGGGAGTCCTGGCTGAAAGGAAAACCAGCCTGTCTCAGCACATGGTGAGAGAAACGTTTGTTTTAAATCCCTTTTAGCTTGTTAGGTTAAACATTAGTTTGTGTTTTATCTTGCATTTCTTTCGTAAACAATTCTGACTTTTATGGCTCATTACTTGTAGTCACTTCAAATCTTTTTTTTCAGTAGTTAATAATTTTGTTTCCTTTTTTTATCAAACCAGTGCGTTTGGATTAAAGTGTGTTGGAAACTCCATTTGGAATAACAAGTCTAGTGCATGTCATTTTCCACTGATGTGACAACATATTTCATACGAGCTCCCATTGTTCAGGAGTGTGCTGGACAGTGCAAGATGCACATTTCTGGGGGAAGTCTGGGAGGAGAGAATTTTCTGGAGTTCTCCTGTGGGGTACTGTAATTTGTGAGTCACTGACTAGCAGCACTCAATACTGTGTAACTGGGAGCGAGTTACATGCTGGAGACTGTGTGTGAATTGCCCAGGAGTGGCTGCTCTCACAGTAGAGCAGTGTAAAAGGCACCCCAGCTTAGGGAAATGAGGGGACACAGCTGTTAACAGTCCAGATTGTACTGTGCTTAATGTCACAGACACTCAATTTCAAAGAGTTTCCTAAAACACACAGAAATCAAATCCACATCCCAGAAATCGAACTCTCCCTGGCACTGCTTCTTGCTGACAGATGGGTCCAGAGACAAAGACAGAGTCCTGGGGAAGCTGGAAACATAAGCGTGGGGCTCAGTGGAGAACGGGAACAGGAAGGGCAGGGATATTATTGAATGCAGGATCTCAGCAGTACTAGATGTCAGGATAACACATATTGCAGCCCATTGGCAAACATAATCCCAAATATACATATAAAATGATGGGGTCTAAATTAGTTATTTCCATTGATTTATACCAGGGCAATAAGATTCTCTGTATTATTGTCTGTCCCTTTTTAAATAATTCCTAACATCCAGTTTGCTTTTTTGACTTCCGCTGCACACTGCTGGATGTCTTCAGAGAACTATCCACAATGACAAAAAGATCTTTTTCCTGATTAGCCTAATTTAGCCCCCATCATATTGTATGTATAGTTGGGGTTATTTTTCCCAATCTGCATTACTTGACATTTATACACATTTGCCATTTTGTTGCCCAGTCACTTAGATTTGTGAGATCTTTTTGAAGTTCTTCACAGTTTGCTTTGGTCTTAACTATCTTGAGCAGTTTAGTATTGTGACGTTATTCATAGAATCATAGAATCATAGAATTCAAGATCAGAAGGGACCATTATGATCATCTAGTCTGACCTCCTGCAAGATGCAGGCCACATAAGCCGATCCACCCACTCCTTAGCAAGCGACCCCTGCCCCATGCTTCGGAGGAAGGCGAAAAACCTCCAGGGCCTTGCCAATCTTCCCTGGAGGAAAATTCCTTCCCGACCCCAAATATGGCGGTCAGCTGAACCCCGAGCATGCGGGCAAGACTCTCCAGCCAAACCCTCTGGAAAAGGTTATATCATACCATTGACCCATTGTACTATTTACCAGTGTGGCACTTAATTGACCTATTGACTAAGCCCGTTATCCTATCATACCATCCCCTCCATAAACTTATCTAGCTTAATCTTAAAGTCATGGAGGTCCTTCGCCCCACTGTTTCCCTCGGTAGGCTGTTCCAGTATTGCACTCCCTGATGGTTAGAAACCTTCGTCTAATTTCAAGCCTGAATTTCCTGACTGACAGTTTATATCCGTTTGTCCTCGTGTCCACATTAGCACTGAGCTGAAATAATTCTTCTCCTTCCTGGTATTTATCCTCTGATATATTTAAAGAGTGTAATCATATCTCCTCTTATCCTTCTTTTGGTTAATGAAAACAAACCGAGCTCCTCAAGTCTCCTTTCATACGAAAGGCCTTCCATTCCTCGGATCATTCTAGTGGCCCTTCTTTGTACCCGTTCGAGTTTGAATTCATCCTTCTTAAACATGGGAGACCAAAACTGCACACAATACTCCAAATGAGGTCTCACCAACGCCTTATATAACGGGACTAGCACCTCCTTATCCCTACTAGAAATACCTCGCCTAATGCAACCCAAGACCGCATTAGCTTTTTAATGGCCACATCACATTGCCTACTCATAGTCATCCTGCGATCAACCAGGACTCCTAGGTCCTTCTCCTCCTCCGTTACTTCCAACTGGTGCGTCCCCAGCTTATAACTAAAGTTCTTGTTAGACATCCCTAAATGCATAACCTTACACTTCTCACTATTGAATTTCATCCTGTTACTAATACTCCAGTTTACAAGGTCATCTAAATCTCCTGGAGAATATCCCGATCCTCTTCCGAATTGGCAATACCCCCCAACTTGGTGTCATCCGCAAACTTTATCAGCCCACTCCTACTCTTGGTTCCCAGGTCAGCAATAAATAGATTGAATAAAATCGGACCCAAAACCGAGCCTTGAGGAACTCCACTGGTAACCCCCCTCCAACCGGACAGTTCCCTCTTCAATACTAACCTCTGCAGTCTCCCATTTAACCAGCTCCTTATCCACCTCTGGATTTTCATTTCGATCCCCATCTTTTCCAATTTAACCAGTAATTCTTCATGCGGTACCGTATCAAACGCCTTACTGAAATCCAGATATATTAGATCCACCGCATTTCCCTTGTCTAAAAAATCTGTTACTTTCTCAAAGAAGGAGATCAGGTTGGTTTGGCACGATCTACCTTTCGTAAATCCATGCTGTAATCTATCCCAGTTGCCATCGGCCTCATGCTCCGGAACCACTCTCTCTTTTAAGATTTTTTCCATGACTTTGCATACTACAGATGTTAGACTAACAGGCCTATAATTCCCCGGGTCACTTTTTTTCCCCTTCTTGAATATAGGAACTACATTAGCTAATCTCCAGTCAGTCGGTACAATCCCCGAATTTAGGGATTTATTAAAGATTATCGCTAACGGGCTAGCAATATCCCTCGCCAATTCCCTTAATATTCTAGGATGAAGATTATCTGGGCCCCCCGATTTACTTCCGTTAAGCTGTTCAAGTTTGGCTTCTACCTCAGATACCGTAATGTCTACCCCCACATCTTCATTCCCATCGGTCCCTCTATCACTATTCCTTAGCCCTTCATTAGCCTCATTAAAGACCGAGGCAAAGTATTCGTTCAGATATTGTGCCGTTATTGATATAATCTGGGACCATATAGAACATGGTTGCAACCAAGGTCCTGTAGTGGCACCAAATCTTATGTAAAGGGGGTCATATAAGGTGTCCAAGACCAGGTTATGGGTTGCTGGTTATAATTATGGGGTCTATATGTATTTATCATTTTGTAGTTGAAGTTATGAGTATTGGCTCTATCCTCTCTGTATTTCGAACTTATGCTGTGCTTCTGGGAGACATCCCAGACAAGCTGGTGTTAGCTCTGCCTAGCCTGCTTGATGGCCCATTAAGGACCATCAGCTATTCAACTGACCCATTGAGAGAAGGCAGATACGCCTTGTAACTCAGCAAAGTATGCAGGGACTTGCCCATGTGACTCCAGACTCCATTTTGCTGTCATTTTCCACAGTAAGAACAAAGAAGTGTTCTTACACCTGGAAAAGCCTATAAAAGGCTGATGCCTCATCTCCATCTTGTTTTCAATCCTGCTTTTTACCTCTGGAGGAACTTTGCTACAAACTGAAGCTCTCAACAAAGGACTGACTGACCCATCCCAGATGAGGATGTACTCCAGAGACTTGATTTGAACCTGCAGTTTACTCCATCACTGCTACAAGCCTGAACTAAGAACTTTGCCATTACTGCATGTAATTGATTCCATTTAACCAGTTCTAGCTCTCATCTCTATCTTTTTCCTTTTATGAAAAAACCTTTAGATTTTAGATTCTAAAGGATTGGCAACAGCATGATTTGTGGGTAAGATCTGATGTGTATATTGACCTGGGTCTGGGGCTTGATTCCTTGGGATCGAGAGAACCTTTTTCTTTTATTGGGGTGTTGGTTTTCATAACCATTCATCCCCAGGACGAGTGGCACTGGTGGTGATACTGGAAGACTGGAGTGTCTAAGGGAAATGCTTGTGTGACTTGTGGTTAACCAGTGAGGTGAAACCAAAGCCCTCTTTGTCTGGCTGGTTTGGTTTGCTTTAGAGGTGGAAAAATCCCAGCCTTGGGCTGTAACTGCCCTGTTTAAGCGATTTGTCACTCTCAATTGGGTCCCACCAGAACCGCATCGTCACAAGTATCATCTGCAAACTTTGCCACCTCACTGTTTACCCCTTTCTCCAGATCATTTATGAATACGTTGAATAGGACTGGTCCTAGGACTGACCCTTGGGGGAACACCACTAGTTACTCTTCTCCATTCTGAAAATTTACCATTTATTCCTACCCTTTGTTCCCTGTCTTTTAACCAGTTCTCAATCCATGAAAAGATCTTCTCTCTTATCCCATGATAACATAATTCATGTAAGAGCCTTTGGTGAGGGACCTTGTCAAAGGCTTTCTGGAAATCTAAGTACACTATGTCCACTGGATCCCCCTTGTCCACATGTTTGTTGACACCTTCAAAGAACTCTAATAGATTAGTAAGACATGATTTCCCTTTACAGAAACCATATTGACTTTTGCTCAACAATTTTTGTTCTTCTATGTGCCTGACAATTTTATTCCTTTACTATTGTTTCAACTAATTTGCCTGGTACAGACGTTAGACTTACCAGTCTGCAACTGCCAGGATCGCCTCTAGAGCCCTTTTTAAATATTGGCGTTACATTGGCGTTACAATCTTCCAGTCATTGGGTACCGAAGCCGATTTAAAGGACAGGTTACAAACCATAGCTAATAGTTCCCCAATTTCACATTTTAGTTCTTTCTGAACTCTTGGTAAATACCATCTAGTCCCGGTGACTTGTTACAGTTAAGTTTATCAAGTAGTTCCAAAACCTGCTCTAGTGACACTTCAATCTGTGGCAGTTCCTCATATTTGTCACCCACAAAAAGTTTGGGAATCTCACCAACATCCTCAGCCATGAAGACTGAAGCAAAGAATCCATTTAGTTTCTCCGCAATGACTATCGTCTTTAAGGGCTCCTTTTGTATCTCAATCCTCCAGTGGCCCCACTGGTTGTTTAGCAGGCTTCCTGCTTTTGTTATTACCTTTTGAGTTTTTGGCTAGCCCCTTCTTCAAACTCCTCTTTGGCTTTTCTTATTACATTTTTACACTTAATTTGGTAGTGTTTATGCTCCTTTCTATGTACCTCACTAGGATCTGACTTCCACTTTTTAGAAGATGCCTTGTTATCTCTCACTGCTTCTTTTACATGGTCGTTAAGCCACGGTGACTCTTTTTTAGTTCTTTTGATGTGTTTTTTAATTTGGGGTATATATTTAAGTTGGGCCTCTAATATTGTGTTTTTGAAAAGTGTCCATGCAGCTTGCAGGGATTTCACTCTAGTCATTGTACCTTTTAATTTCTGTTTAACTAACCCCCTCATTTTTGCATAGTTCCCCTTCCTGAAATTAAATGCCAGTGATGAGCTGTTCTTCCCACCACAGGAATGTTATATGTTGTTATATTATGGTCACTATTTCCAAGCGGTCCTGTTATAGTTAGCCCTTGGACTAGATCCTGCGCTCCACTCAAGACTAAATCGAGAGTTGCTTCTCCCATTGCGGGTTCTTGTACCAGCTGCTCCAAGAAACAGTCGTTTAAAGTATCCAGAAATTTTGTCTCTGCATTTTGTCCTGAGGTGACATGTACCCAGTCAATATGGGGATAATTGAAATCTCCCACTATTATGGAGTTCTTTATTTTGATAGCCTCTCTAATCTCCCTTCACATTTCATCCTCACTATCACTGTCTTTGACAGGTGGTCGATAACAGATCCCTATTGTTATATTCTTATTAGAGCATGGAATTACTATCCATAGAGATTCTATGGAACATGCAGTTTCATTTAAGATTTTTACTTCATTTGAGTTTACATTTTCTTAAACATACAGTGCCCCCCCCCCCGAGGATGACCTGCTCTGTCCTTCCGATATATGTTGTACCCTGGAATGATTGTGTCCCATTGATTGTCCTCACTCCACCAGGTTTCTGTGATGCCTATTATGTCAATATCCTCCTTTAACACGAGGCACTCTAATTCACCCATCTTATTATTTAGACTTCTGGCATTTGTGTACAAGCACTTGAAAAACTTGTCACTGTTTATTTGTCTGCCCTTTTCTGATGTGTCAGATTCTTGTGTGTGTGAATGATCTGGCCCCTACTTTATCCTCTTCCAGCCTCTCTTCCTGACTAGAACTAGAAAATCTCTATCACTAGTCTCTCCTCTAAGACAAGTCTCTGTCCGATCCACGAGCTCCTCTGCAGCCATTGGCTTTCCCCCATCTCTTAGTTTAAAAACTGCTCTGCAACCTTTTTAATGTTAAATGCCAGCAGTCTGGTTCCACTTTGGTTTAGGTGGAGCCCATCCCCAAAGTTTCCCCAGTTCCTAATCAATCTAAACGCCTCCTCTCTACACCATCATCTCATCCACCCATTGAGACTCTGAAGCTCTGCCTGCCTACCTGGCCCTGTGCGTGGAACTGGAAGCTTTTCTGAGAACGCCACCATAGAGGTCCCAGATTTCAGCCTCTTTCCTCGCAGACTCAATTTGGCCTCCAGGACGTCTCACCTACCGTTCCTTATGTCATTGGTGCCTACATGTACCACGACCACCGGCTCCTCCCCAGCACTACACATAAATCTATCTAGATGCCTCGAGAAATCAGCAACCTTTGTACCAAGCAGGCAAGTCACCATACGGTTCTCCTAGTCATCACAAACCCAGCTATCCTTGTTTCTAATGATGAAATCTCCAATTACTAACAGCTGCCTTTTCTTAATGCCTGGGGTAATCTCAGTGCAAGAGGTTACCCCAACACCATCTGGAAGGAGGGTCCCAACTATGGGAAGGTTTCCCTCTGCTCCCATTGACAGCTCTCCTTCCCTGGGCCTTTCATCCTCCTCATCAGCGCAGTGGCTGTCTGACCGGAGGTGGGAGAAATCTACAAGTGTCCCGGAAAGCCTCTTCAACATACTTCTCTGCCTCCCTTAGCGTCTCCAGTTCCACCACCCTGGCCTCCAAAGCCTCTGAGGGCCAGGAGCTCCTTGCACTGAATGCACACGTAAGCCACCCGCCCACAGGGCAGGTAATCATACATGCTACATTGAGTGCAGTAAACAGGATAGCCCCCACTCTGCTGCTGGGCTTCTGCCTGCATTCTCTCTTACAGCTACCTAGGTTAACAATAGGGGTTTTGTTTCAATCAAGAAGTTTGTATTATAGCTTAAATGTTTTAAAGAATGGCAAGAGTACCTCGCCCGCTTCCCACTCCCCTTCCAAACTCCCTCACGAAACTCGCCCTGTTTGAAAAGCTCCCTGGTCACCTGCACACTGCTTTCCAAAGCACTCCCCTATCACATACCCCCCCTGCCCCCAGCCCCTGCTTGAGCCACTCAGGGTAGGGGGCTGGGAGCACCCCCAGTACCCCAGCCCACCCTCCCAGCCCCCAGACCTGACCCCTGCATCCCCTCCTACATAACGAGCCCTCACACCCCATGCTCTGACTCCTGCACCCCCCACACATCCTCAACCGCACCCTGAGCACCAAATGGGAGCTCCTGTACACCCCCCTCTACATTGCCATCTGCACCCCCCACACCAAATGGGAGGTGTCCCAGATAAGCACTTCACATCCCAACCTCCTGCCCCAACCCTGAGCCCCCACCTGCATCCTAAAATCTGGCCAGATCCTGCACCCCAATCTCCAGCTGCTCCTGCACCCTAACTCCCTCCCAGACCCTGCACCCCCAGCCCTGCCTCCTGCACCCTGAACACCCTGCCCTCCCTGACCCCTGCACCCCTCTCACACCCCAGCCCTTACTCCTTCACCCCTCTCAAACACACCCCAGTTCCCTGCCCTCCTGATTCCTGCAACCACCCATAACCCCTTCCCTCCCCACCCTTCTGCCCATCACACACCCCAGCCCTGACTCCTGCCCCCATCCCCACCTGCATTGCTCACATGAAACAGGAGCTGCTCCAGGTAAGTGCTCCACACCCCAACCCCCTGCCCCAACCCTGAGTACCCTCCCACACCCGAACACCTGGCCAGACCCTGCACTCCAACATTTTTAATTTTTAATAAAGGGCTCTTATCCAAAGCGCTTTACAATAGTTAGCTAATGGAACAAACAATATATGGAAAGATCATTAAGTGGTGCACCAAGACTCAGAAATTTTCAAGTGGTCTGTGGAAAAATCGGTTAGACGACAAAAACAATCAAGGTACCTCACTTGATTTTCAGTTACTTCCTATTACTTATAGGAGGAGGTGGAGGAAAGAAAAAAAGAATGAAAAATGGGGGTGGGAGGGAAATGAGAGAATGTTCTTTTTCTTGCCTATGTCCCAAGGAGGGACCCCTAAAATGGAGCTGAGCACAGGGCCCCACTAACGCTAAATCCGCCACTGAGCTTCCTTCTCTGGATACCCCCAGCCGGCATTCAAGGACACAGGGACTGTCTGTGTAATAAGTGACCCTGGGCCAGCAGCTCTGACTCCAGCAGCCTGCTCGTTACACCCCAAGCATTATTGTGGTCTGGGTGGAGAAGGCTCAGGGTTTGAGAGGTCAGGGGTAGGAAGCTTCTGCTGATTATGCCGCACCGAACCCTCAGTTTTACTTGAGCAAACAGGAGATATTTGACACTGTGCAATACGGCTCCTGTGCTCTCTTCCCAAACTGTTCTGCAGCAGGGGAAGGTCTCTGGTAGCTTGTGTGTTACTGGCATATTGGGGTGATGCTGAAACAGGGCACAGTAGAGGTGGCATTGGGGGGCTGCCGTGAACCATGTCCCTTTTTTTCCCCTTCCAAGAATAGAGGGGAGAGTAACCCTTACCCAGCGAGGTCACATTCTCATAGTTCTCCTGCATGACATCTCTGTAGAGGGCTCTCTGAGTGGGGTCCAGCAGAGCCCACTCTCCCCTGGTGAAATACACAGCCACCTCCTCGAAGGTCACCGGCCCCTGAAAGAGCAAGAGTCCAACACTCAGTACCTGCTGCCCCACTCACAGCCCCCCTATACATGGAGGACAGGAGCCAAACAGAAACTCTGGGTGGATTGCAGTCAACAGAGTCCCACCCCCACCCTGCTCAGAGCATTCAGGAAACAACAGGGAGAGGGGACGAAGCGAGAGCCCCTTGTCTCTCCCAGCAGAGCCATCACACACCTACTAGCCACAGACTGATTCAGGAGATGGGGCCCGTAGCAGGGTCCAGGGAGAGCTCGCTGGCAGGGAGTCCAACAACCTCCCCCATTCAGAAGAGCTGGATGGGAAGGGAGGGGAATCTCCCCTAAGCCTCACTGGTGGGTGCCCACTTCATATCTCACAGCAGCCGCTGGTTAGTCAGGTCGGGCTCCAGCACTATGAGTCTGGTCAGTTTTCCCAGCCCCATGTAGCTGGATTATTTTCTGTTCCACAAACTAGAGCATTTCCACTGCCGAACCTCCTGGGTCTGTTCCTAGAATCTAGGCCACATATTAAATAACTCCCAGCAGGTTTAGCACACCCCTGTCCTCCTCCCTTTCTCCACCCTGTGCATTTCCTGCAAACCAGACTGCAACCTCCAAACCAGCCTGTGCAAACCTTCCCATCTCCCACGTATTTGCTGTCCCTCTCCCGCCCTGGAGGAACCCACCAGCAACCCCCTGATAATACCTACCTGAACTGGCTCCTCTGCGGCCATTTCTCTCCCCTGTCCAACGAGAGGACGGGATGAACTGGAGCGAAACATGGACGTTATTCCGCAGCCTGACAGGGCGAGAAGGGCAGTTGTGAAGGTTTCAGAACAGGCTTTAATTCATCTCACAGCATGATTCCCCCAGGCCCTTTCCCTGCACACAGACACCCTAGAGTCTGCCATGCTGAGAAAGGCTTGATCTCTTTGTACAGTGTAGACCTGGCCTCTCCTGCCAGGCTAAGCCCACAGAGACATTTTTAACCTCCCGTCTCCCTCCCCTCACCCCGTAACAAAGTCTCTGAACACAAGGCTAGAAAAAAGCAGAACCAAAGGAGTCACCGTGGGGGATCCCCTCAGACACTGACCGCACGGCAGCCACACCCCAGCAGGAGGGATATGGAGTCAGGAACTGGATTTTCCTCTGTCTGATTCTCATCTTTTCCACAGGAAAGTGACTCTATCCAGGGTGCAGCAATACATCTGTCTGGGCAGATCAGAGATCTGGAAATCTCTCTCCAAACTCTTCTCTCCCACAGCCCCTTTCAGTCTCTCTTTCTCCTTCTATCTCCTTTTCCCCTCTCCCTGCCCATCTGGTAGGAAAGTCCCATTCCTGGGTAGTTTGCTCCCCCATGGCTGGATTTGCTCCTGCAATTGTTAATTGGGTGAGAAATGAGGGGGGGTCTGTTTGTGTAGAGTCATTTTAAGGCCAGACCCCAGCATTTTCCCATCGTTTCTTTCAGTTACCTGGAGACTCTGGCTCAGAATTTAGTATTAACAGGGCCCAGGGCTGCCCTAGGGGGCTAGGACCAGCTGGAGAAAGTCATCCCCTGGGCCGGGCAGAGAAGCAGCTTTAATTCAGGTCACTTCCCAGCACAGAACCCCGCTGGGGGAGCAGCAGCTGCTAAGCCTGGTCTCCCAGATCACTATGGAGGCTGCAGCGTCTGACCCAGGAAGCTGAACCCCAATATCCTGAGCAGAGAGGGACAGAGCGTCTGAGCAGCTTCCCTCCTTTAGCTCTCTGGGGAGAGCAGCTAATGAGAGCCCCTCCTCACAGGGAGAATTGCTGATCTCATTTGCCCCACTGTCCATCTGGAGTCACTCCTTGTCCTTCCATACAGTGACTCTGGATTAACATTGGTCTCAATGAAACCAGATTTCAGAAAGAATGAGTCCAGAACGCTGTGGAAGAGACCATCGTGTGGCAGTGCTGACCCCCTTCCTACCTCCCTCATACCCCAGATCTAGGACAAGGAGTGGGGGGGCACAATTTTCCAAATGGAACTGAAAGTTCCTGCAGTTTTCAAAAGAGGAGAAAAGCAAAATCTGTGATTTCACACTAACAGTGACTGATAAATGGACAGAAAGTTATCACAGTGACAGGGCATGTGACTGGGGAATGCCCAGCAGTGCTTGGAGCCAGGACTCTGACACAAGTTGATCAGAGAGAAGGATCATGGTTAGTAGTAGCCCCCAGACACTGCCCAGTACCCAGAGCCCAGACCCCACAGCCAGGGGCAACAGACACCCCCTAGCCAGGGTCCCACCAGATATTCCCTGGGACACAGCTCCCAGAATCCCTGGCCAGGGACCCCAGATACCCCTCAAAGCCCCACCAGCCAGGGAATCCCCACCAGACCATGACTGTCAGGTTGGGAATCCCAAAGGGTTCCCCCCACCAAGTGCCCCCAGCAGCCAGGGACACCCCGCCAGGAACTCAGTCCCTCACTGCCTGCCTAGGACACCCCCCTGATTTCCAGCAGGATCTGCCATGTCGTTTGTCTGGGACCCCCTCCTCTGCCCTGATGCTTTTCAGTGGGACCCTTCACTTTGCTTGCCTGGCATCCCCTGAGCTAGTGCCAGAGCTCCGCTCCCCCCCACCCCCACCCCTGGGCACGGCAGCGATCCCAGGAGTCTGCGGGGGAAGCCCAGACAGAGCCCCTGGCACAGCACCAGGCTCCCTCTAACCCCCTGCCCCACCCTCAAGAGATGCCCAACCCCACTGTTCTGCAGCCAACAGCGACACCCACCTCCAGGACCCAAAGCCTCAGGGCTGGGCACATCAGAACCAACCCCCCCAAACCTCCAGAACCCACCAATTTGATTAGGGTCCCACCTGCCCAGTCACCTAAACAACTCCCACTACCACAACACCCCTTCAGCTCCAGCTGAAATCTCCCCACACAGACACCCCTTCCCCCAGTGCAACACTGTTACCTCACAGTGCCTGAGAAGTGGATAGAAAGTGACCACCGCCCCCTGCTGGCCAGTCACACAGGCAGAGGGAGCCCTGGGGGATGTCTCTTGAACAGGAGAATGGAAGGCCTGGAGGGACAAAATAGGTAAGAAATGTTCATGCCTGTTACTAACAAATAATGGCCACCATGGATCCACCCCAGAGGTGGCTGCATCTTAGCACTGTGGGAAGCAACCCCTCACAGAGGCCATTTGTCATGGGGTTTGGGATACTTCTGGACCCACACTGCACTGAGTGACCTCCTCATCCCGTGCCAGCTGGAGAAAAGAAAAGGGTCCAGCCAACTCTCCCGTTACCAGCTGGGAACCACTGATCCCCAAACAGGGGGAGGCCTCGAGCTTTGATGTGTATTAAAGATGTGGCTGGTCTCTTTCATCCGCAAACATTTTAACACAGATAAAGGGGGGGGGGGGGGAGAAATGGCTCTCAAAGGAGAGGGGAAAGATCAACACTGGGAAATTTAACCCCCTGCAACCTCCAGGATGGACAGTGATTCAGGGCAACAGGTTTCCTCTAAGAAAAGAGAAGTTGCTGGGATTGAGAAACATGGGGAACAGCCCCAAACATGAAAGGATTTTTAATTGATATTTGATAATAACGTAGAAGTGAAAGAGAAAGGGGGGAAATCTGAGAGATTTTGGCTCTATTTTTGCAAATAATAGAGAGGAAAGTGGAAAATCAAAGGGATTTTATATCAGTTTATATCTGATGTGCAGTAAAATGTCAGTGTTTCACATCAGTATTCGTTAAATGAATAGAGAGGAAATGGGCAACATTTGCAAACATTTTATATCCATGTTCAAGAAGCTGAGAAAAGGGGTAAATCTGAGATTTTCTTGGTATTTTATAATTAGAGAGACGGGGGGAAATCTCAGGGCATATTCAATTAGAAACAAACAACTAGAGAGAAGTGGAGCAAATGTTTAGGGTATTTTATATCAACCTTTGAGATTTGCAGAGAAAACGTGTCACGACCTGCAACTGGAGGTGGAAAATCAGACTCCTGGAGAGACCAGGGGGAAATGGGGGAGACGGGAGAGCGGCTCGTTGGCGGGGAAAGGGGCGAATCTCCCCGGATTTTACAGCCCGGGTGAGACACTGAGCGAGAAAAGGGGCAGAACTGGAGAGAATTTGTATCGGGGGCGAGAGGCAAGTGGCACAAACAGGGACAGGAGCCAATTAACTCACCTCCCCCCTTCGCCCGCCCGGGAATTTCCTGGCTGCCCAGAGACAGTTCAACCCCCCCCCCCCCCATGTCCCACCGACCTCCCCCCCCCCGCCCGACACTCCCCCATCTCCCCCCACACCACAGGGGATCCCCCCAGGGACCCCCCGCCAGGCCCCCCCCTCCCAGCGGGGGGGGCGGATCCTGCTGCGGCTCCGCTGGGGCCGAGGCGGCTCCGAGGCTTCTCCCGGGGTCCCCGGGCAGAGTCACGTGCCCGCCCCCGGGTCTCTCACTCACCGGGGCTGGGGGGGCAGAGAGGCTCCAACGGCCCCGCGCGAGCCAGGCAGAGCCGCTGGGGCCCGCGCGCGTTTGCAACTCGGCTTGGTCTTCCCCCCCACGTCACTTCCGGTCCAGGGAGAGTCAGGAACTACATCTCCCAGCCTGCCCCGAGGCCGCTTCCGCCCTCCAGCCCAGGTAAGGGAAGGTTTCAGCAGGTAAAATCGCGCATGCTCCGTGCGAGCCCCGCTGGGGGCGGGAGAGCAAAGCTGCTGCTGCCGCCTCCGCGTGAGCCGGGCCCGGGCTGAGCTGCTGCTGCTCCCCGGGGGGGCCCGGCCGGGGGGGGGGTTTCTCCAGCTGGGCCCCGCCCCCCGGGCAGCCCCGGGCTCTGCCCGCCCCAGCCCCGCCCGGAGCCCCTGGGAGTGAGACCCGGGGCGGGCACGTGACTCTGCCCCGGGAACCCGGGAGAAGCCTCGGAGCCGCCTCGGCCCCAGCGGAGCCGCAGCAGGATCCGCCCCCCGCTGGGATGGGGTGCTGGCGGGAGTCCCTGGGAGGGGGTGTCGGGCGGTGGGGAGAAGCTGGAGCTGGAGGGGAGGTCAGTGGGGAGGGGGGTTAGTTGGCTCCTGTCCCTGTTGGTGCCACTTGCCTCTCGCCCCCGATACAAATTCTCTCCAGTTCTGCCCCGTTTCTCGCTCAGTGTCTCACCCGGGCTGTAAAATCCGGGGAGATTCGCCCCTTTCCCCGCCAATGAGCCGCTCTCCCGTCTCCCCCATTTCCCCCTGGTCTCTCCAGGAGTCTGATTTTCCACCTCCAGTTGCAGGTCGTGACACGTTTTCTCTGCACATCTCAAAGGTTGATATAAAATACCCTAAACATTTGCTCCACTTCTCTCTAGTTGGTTAATTCTAATTGAATATGCCCTGAGATTTCCCCCCCTCTCTAATTATAAAATAACAAGAAAATCTCAGATTTACCCCTTTTCTCAGCTTCTTGAACATAGATATAAAATGTTTGCAAATGTTGCCCATTTCCTCTCTATTCATTTAACAAATACTGATGTGAAACACTGACATTTTACTGCATATCAGATATAAACTGATATAAAATCCCTTTGATTTTCCACTTTCCTCTCTATTATTTGCAAAAATAGAGCCAAAATCTCTCAGATTTCCAGTCTTTCTCTTTCAGTTCTACGTTATCAAATATCAATTAAAATTCCTTTCATGTTTGGGGCTGTTCCCCGTGTCTCTCAATCCCAGCAACTTCTCTTTTCTTAGAGGAAACCTGTTGCCCTGAATCATTCTCCATCCTGGAGGTTGCAGGGGGTTAAATTTCCCAGTGTTGATCTTTCCCCTCTCCTTTGAGAGCCATTTCTTCCCCCCTTTATCTGTGTTAAAATGTTTGCTGAAGAAAGAGACCAGCCAGATATTTAATACCTATCAAACCTCGAGGCCTCCCCATGTTTGGGGATCAGTGGTTCCCAGCTGGTAACGGGAGAGTTGGCTGGACCCTTTCTTTTCTCCAGCTGGCACGGGATGAAGAGGTCACTCAGTTCAGTGTGGGTCCAGAAGTATCCCAAACCCCATGACAAATGGTCTCTGTGAGAGGTTGATTCCCACAGTGCTAAGATGCAGCCACCTCTGGGGTGGATCCATGGTGGCCATTATTTGCTAGTAACAGGCATGAACATTTCTTACCTATTTTGTCCCTCCAGGCCTTCCATTCTCCTGTTAAAGAGACATCCCCCGGGGCTCCCTCTGCCTGTGTGACTGGCCAGCAGGGGGCGGTGGTCACTTTCTATCCGCTTCTCAGGCACTGTGAGGTAACAGTGTTGCACTGGGGGAAGGGGTGTCTGTGTGGGAAGATTTCAGCTGGAGCTGAAGGGGTGTTGTGGTAGTGGGAGTTTAGGTGACTGGGCAGGTGGGACCCTAATCAAATTGGTGGGTTCTGGAGGTTTGGGGGGGTTGGTTCTGATGTGCCCAGCCCTGAGGCTTTGGGTCCTGGAGGTGGGTGTCGCTGCGGGCTGCAGAACAGTGGGGGTGGGCATCTCTTGAGGGTGGGGCAGGGGGTTAGAGGGAGCCTGGTGCTGTGCCAGGGGCTCTGTCTGGGCTTCCCCCGCAGACTCCTGGGATCGCTGCCCTGCCCAGTGCACAGGGGTGGGGGGGAGGGAGCGGAGCTCTGGCACTAGCTCCGGGGATGCCAGGCAAGCAAAGTGAAGGGTCCCACTGAAAAGCATCAGGGCAGAGGAGGGGGTCCCAGACAAACGACATGGCAGATCCTGCTGGAAATCAGGGGGGTGTCCTAGGCAGGCAGTGAGGGACTGAGTTCCTGGCGGGGTGTCCCTGGCTGCTGGGAGCACTTGGTGGGGGGAACCCTTTGGGATTCCCAACCTGGCAATCATGGTCCGGTGGGGCTTCCCTGGCCAGTGGGGCTTTGAGGGGTATCTGGGGTCCCTGGCCAGGGATTCTGGAAGCTGCGTCCCAGGGAATATCTGGTGGGACCCTGGCTAGGGGGTGTCTGTTGCCGCTGGCTGTGGGGTCTGGGCTCTGGGTACTGGGGAGTGTCTGGGGGCTGCTACTAACCATGATCCTTCTCTCTGATCAACTTGTGTCAGAGTCCTGGCTCCAAGCACTGCCTGGCATTCCCCAGTCACATGCCCTGTCACTGTGCTTTTCTCCTCTTTTGAAAACTGCAGGAACTTTCAGTTCCATTTGGAAAATTGTGCCCCCCCCCCCCCCGTCCTTGTCCTGGATCTGGAGGATGAGGGAGGTGGGAAGGGGGTCAGCACTGCCGCACAATGGTCCCTTCCCCAGCATTCTGGACTCATTCTTTCTGAAATCTGGTTTCATTGAGACCAATGTTAATCCAGAGTCACTGTATGGAAAGACAAGGAGTGACTCCGGATGGACAGTGGGGCAAATGAGATCAGCAATTCTCCCTGTGAGGAGGGGCTCTCATCAGCTGCTCTCCCCAGAGAGCTAAAGGAGGGAAGCTGCTCAAACGCTCTGTCCCTCTCTGCTCAGGATACTGGGGTTCAGCTTCCTGGGTGAGAGGCTGCAGCCTCCATTGTGATCGGGGAGACCAGGCTTAGCAGCTGCTGCTCCCCCAGCGGGGTTCTGTGCTGGGAAGTGACCTGAATTAAAGCTGCTTCTCTGCCCGGCCCAGGGGATGACTTTCTCCAGCTGGTCCTAGCCCCCTAGGGCAGCCCTGGGCCCTGTTAATACTAAATTCTGAGCCAGAGTCTCCAGGTAACTGAAAGAAACGAAGGGAAAATGCTGGGGACTGGCCTTAAAATGACTCCACACAAACAGACCCCCCTCATTTCTCATCCAATTAACAATTGCAGGAGCAAATCCAGCCATGGGGGAGCAAACTACCCAGGAATGGGACTTTCCTACCAGATGGGCAGGGAGAGGGGAAAAGGAGATAGAAGGAGAAAGAGAGACTGAAAGGGGCTGTGGAAGAGAAGAGTTTGGAGAGAGATTTCCAGATCTCTAATCTGCCCAGACAGATGTTTTACTGCACCCTGGATAGAGTCACTTTCCTGTGGAAAAGATGAGAATCAGACAGAGGAAAATCCAGTTCCTGACTCCATATCCCTCCTGCTGGGGTGTGGCTGCCGTGCGGTCAGTGTCTGAGGGGATCCCCCACAGTGACTCCTTTGGTTCTGCTTTTTTCTAGCCTTGTGTTCAGAGACTTTGTTACGGGGTGAGGGGAGGGAGAAGGGAGGTTAAAAATGTCACTGTGGGCTTAGCCTGGCAGGAGAGGCCAGGTCTACACTGTACAAAGAGATCAAGCCTTTCTCAGCATGGCAGACTCTAGGGTGTCTGTGTGCGGGGAAAGGGCCTGGGGGAATCATGCTGTGAAATGAATTAAAGTCTGTTCTGAAACCTTCACAACTGCCCTTCTCGCCCTGCCAGGCTGCAGAATAAAGTCCATGTTTCGCTCCAGTTCATCCCGTCCTCTCGTTGGACAGGGGAGAGAAATGGCTGCAGAGGAGCCAGTTCAGGTAGGTATTATCAGGGGGTTGCTGGTGGGTTCCTCAAGGGCGGGAGAGGGACAGCAAATACGTGGGAGATGGGAAGGTTTGCACAGGCTGGTTTGGAGGTTGCAGTCTGGTTTGCAGGAAATGCACAGGGTGGAGAAAGGGAGGAGGACAGGGGTGTGCTAAACCTGCTGGGAGTTATTTAATGTGTGGCCTAGATTCTAGGAACAGACCCAGGAGGTTCGGCGGTGGAAATGCTCTAGTTTGTGGAGCAGAAAATAACCCCGCTGCATGGGGCTGGGAAAACTGACCAGACTCATAGTGCTGGAGCCCGGCCTGACTAACCAGCAGCTGCTGTGAGATATGAAGGGGGCACCCACCAGTGAGGCTTAGGGGAGATTCCCCTCCCTTCCCATCCAGCTCTTCAGAATGGGGAGGGTGTTGGGCTTCCTACCAGGGAGCTGTCCCTGGACCCTGCTAGGGGCCCCATCTCCTGTATCAGTCAGTGGCTAGTAGGTGTGTGATGGCTCTGCTGGGAGAGAGGAGGGGCTCTCGCTTCGTCCCCTCCCCCTGGTGTTTCCTGGATGCTCTGAGCAGGGTGGGGGTGGGACTCTGACTGCAATCCACCCAGAGTTTCTGTTTGGTTCCTGTCCCCCATGTATAGGGGGGCTGTGAGTGGGGCAGCAGGTACTGAGTGTTGGACTCTCGCTCTTTTAGGGGCCGGTGACCTTCGAGGAGGTGGCTGTGTATTTCACCAGCGAAGAGTGGGCTCTGCTGGACCCTGCTCAGAGAGCCCTCTACAGGGATGTCATGCAGCAGAACTATGAGAATGTGACCTCGCTGGGTAAGGGTTCCTCTCCCCTCTATTCTTGGAAGGGGAAAAGAAGAGAGATGGTTCACGCCAGCCCCACAATGCCACCTCTACTCTGTTCTGTTGCAGCATCACCCCGATATGCCAGTGACACACACACACACTGCCACAGACCCTCCCGTGCTGCGAACGCTTTGGGAACAGAGCACAGGAGCAGTATCACACAGTGTCAAATATCTCCTGTTTGCTCAAGTAAAACAGGGTTAGGAAGCTTCCTACCCCTGACCTCTCAAACCCTGAGGTTTCTCCACCCAGACCACAATAATGCTTGGGGTGTAACAAGCAGGCAGCTGGAGTCAGAGCTGCTGATCCATGGTCACTTATCACACAGACAGTCCGTGCGTCCTTGACTGCTGGCTGGGGGTATCCAGAGAAGGAAGCTCAGTGGCGGATTTAGCGTGAGTGGGGCCCTGTGCTCAGCTTCATTTTAGGGGTCCCTCCTTGGGACATAGGCAAGAAAAAGAACATTCTCTCATTTCCCTCCCACCCCCATTTTTCATTCTTTTTTTCCTTCCTCCTCCTCCTCCTATAAGTAATAGGAAGTAAATGAAAATAAAGTGAGGAACCTTGATTGTTTTTTCGTCTAACCGATTTTTCCACAGACCACTTGAAAATCGCTGAGAGTCTTGGTGCACCACCTAACGATCTTTCCATATATTGTTTGTGCCGTTAGCTACCTATTTTAAAGTGCTTTGGATAAGAGCCCTTTATTAAAAATTAAAAATGTTGGAGTGCAGGGTCTGGCCAGGAGTTAGGGTGTGGGAGGGGGCAGGGGGTTGGGGCAGGGGTTGGGGTGTGGAGCACTTACCTGGAGCAGCTCCTGTTTCATGCGAGCAATGCAGGTGGGGATGTGGGGGGGGGCAGGAGGCTGTGTGGGAGGGGTGCAGGAGTCAGGGCTGGGGGTGTGTGATGGGCAGGGCGTGGGGGAGGGAAGGGGTTATGGGTGGTTGCAGGAATCAGGGAGGGCAGGGAACTGGGGTGTGTTTGAGAGGGGTGAAGGAGTAAGGGCTGGGGGTGTGAGGGGGTGCAGGGGTCAGGGAGGGCAGGGTGTTCAGGGTGCAGGAGTCAGGGCTGGGGGTGCAGGGTCTGGGAGGGAGTTAGGGTGCAGGAGCAGCTGGAGATTGGGGTGCAGGGTCTGGCCAGATTTTAGGATGCAGGAGGGGGCTCAGGGTTGGGGCAGGAGGTTGGGGTGTGAAGTGCTTACCTGGGGCAGCTCCGATGTGGTGTGAGGGGTGCGGATGGCAATGTAGGGGGGGGGTGTGCAGGAGCTCCCATTTGGTGCTCAGGGTGCAGGTGAGGATGGGGGTGTGTGCAGGAGTCAGCATGGGGTGTGAGGGCTCGTTATGTGTGAGGGGGTGCAGGAGTCAGGTTTGGGGGCTGGGAGGGTGGGCTGGGGTACTGGGGGTGCTCTCAGCCCCCTACCCTGAGTGGCTCAAGTGGGGGCAGGGGGGTCTGTGATAGGGGAGTGCTTTGTAAAGGAGTGAGCAAGTGACCAGGGAGCTTTTCAAACAGGGCTGCTAATGGGGAGTTTCGTGAGGGAGTTTGGAAGGGGAGTGGGAAGGGGCGAGGTACTCTTGTCATTCTTTAAAACACTTAAGCTATAATACAAACTTCTTGACTGAAACAAAACCCCTGTTGTTAACCTAGGTCGCTGTAAGAGAGAATGCAGGCAGAAGCCCAGCAGCAGAGTGGGGGCTATCCTGTTTATTGCTCTCAATGTAGCATGTATGATTACCTGCCCTGTGGGCGGGGGGCTTACGTGTGCATTCGGTGCAAGGAGCTCCTGGCCCGCAGAGACCGCGTGGAGGCTTTGTAGGCCAGGGTGGTGGAACTGGAGACGCTAAGGGAGGCAGAGAAGTATGTCGATGAGGCTTTCCGGGACACTGTAGATTTCTCCCACCTCCGGTCAGACAGCCACTGCACTGTTGAGGAGGTTGAAAGGCCCAGGGAAGGAGAGCAGTCAATGGGAGCAGAGGGAAACCTTCCCATAGTTGGGACCCTCCTCCCAGATGGTGTTGGGGTAACCTCTTGCACTGAGGTTACCTCTCCGGGGAGGGAACCCCAGGCATTAAGAAAAGGCAGCTGTTAGTAATGGGAGATTTGATCATTAGAAACAAGGATAGCTGGGTTTGTGATGACCCGGAGAACCGTATGGTGACTTGTCTGCCTGGTGCAAAGGTTGCCGATTTCTCGAGGCATCTAGATAGATTTATGTGTAGTGCTGGGGAGGAGCCGGTGGTCATGGTACATGTAGGCACCAGTGACATAAGGAACGGTAGGTGAGATGTCCTGGAGGCCAAATTTAGTCTGCGAGGAAAGAGGCTGAAATCTGGGACCCCTATGGTGGCATTCTCAGAAATGCTTCCAGTTCCACGCACAGGGCCAGGTAGGCAGGCAGAGCTTCAGAGTCTCAATGGGTGGATGAGATGATGGTGTAGAGAGGAGGCATTTAGATTGATTAGGAACTGGGGAAACTCTGGGGATGAGTGAGCCTATACAGGAAGGATGGGCTCCACCTAAACCAAAGTGGAACCAGACTGCTGGCACTTAACATTAAAAAGGTTGCAGAGCAGTTTTTAAACTAAGATGGGGGAAAGCCAATGGCTGCAGAGGAGCTTGTGGATCGGACAGAGACTTGTCTTAGAGGAGAGACTAGTGATAGAGATTTTCTAGTTCTAGTCAGGCAGAGAGGCTGGAAGAGGATAAAGTAGGGGCCAGATCAGACGAGAAGCATTCACACACACGAATCTGACACATCAGAAAAGGGCAGACAAATAAACAGCGGCAAGTTTTTAAAATGCTTGTACACAAATGCCAGAAGTCTAAATAATAAGATGGGTGAATTAGAGTGCCTCGTGTTAAAGGAGGATATTGACATAATAGGCATCACAGAAACCTGGTGGAGTGAGGACAATCGATGGGACACAATCATTCCAGGGTACAAAATATATCGGAAGGACAGAGCAGGTCATATTCGGGGGGTGGGGAGGGGAGTGGTACTGTATGTTAAAAAAATGTAAACTCAAATGTAGTAAAAATCTTAAATGAAACTGCATGTTCCATAGAATCTCTATGGATAGTAATTCCATGCTCTAATAAGAATATAACAATAGGGATCTGTTATCGACCACCTGTCAAAGACAGTGATAGTGAGGATGAAATGTGAAGGGAGATTAGAGAGGCTATCAAAATAAAGGAATCCATAATAATGGGAGATTTCAATTATCCCCATATTGACTGGGTACATGTCACCTCAGGACAAAATGCAGAGACAAAATTTCTGGATCCTTTAAATGATTATTTCTTGGAGCAGCTGGTACAAGAACCCGCAATGGGAGAAGCAACTCTCGATTTAGTCCTGAGTGGAGCGCAGGATCTAGTCCAAGGGCTAACTATAACAGGACCGCTTGGAAATAGTGACCATAATATAACAACATTTAACATTCCTGTGGTGGGAAGAACAGCTCAACACTGGCATTTAATTTCAGGAAAGGGAACTATGCAAAAATGAGGGGGTTAGTTAAACAGAAATTAAAAGGTACAATGGCTAGAGTGAAATCCCTGCAAACTGCATGGACACTTTTCAAAAACACAATATTAGAGGCCCAACTTAAATATATACCCCAAATTAAAACACACAGCAAAAGAACTAAAAAAGAGTCACCGTGACTTAACGACCAGGTAAAAGAAGCAGTGAGAGATAAAAAGGCGTCTTCTAAAAAGTGGAAGTCAAATCCTAGTGAGGTACATAGAAAGGAGCATAAACACTACCAAATTAAGTGTAAAAATGTAATAAGAAAAGCCAAAGAGGAGTTTGAAGAAGGGGCTAGCCAAAAACTCAAAAGGTAATAACAAAAGCAGGAAGCCTGCTAAACAACCAGTGGGGCCACTGGAGTATTGAGATACAAAAGGAGCCCTTAAAGACGATAGTCATTGCGGAGAAACTAAATGGACTCTTTGCTTCAGTCTTCATGGCTGAGGATGTTGGTGAGATTCCCAAACCTTTTGTGGGTGACAAATCTGAGGAACTGCCACAGATTGAAGTGTCACTAGAGCAGGTTTTGGAACTACTTGATAAACTTTACTGTAACAAGTCACCGGAACTAGATGGTATTTACCAAGAGTTCTGAAGGAACTCAAATGTGAAATTGGGGAACTATTAGCTATGGTTTGTAACCTGTCCTTTAAATCGGCTTCGGTACCCAATGACTGGAAGATTGCTAATGTAACGCCAATATTTAAAAAGGGCTCTAGAGGCGATCCTGGCAGTTGCAGACTGGTAAGTCTAATGTCTGTACCAGGCAAATTAGTTGAAACAATAGTAAAGGAATAAAATTGTCAGGCACATAGAAGAACAAAAATTGTTGAGCAAAAGTCAATATGGTTTCTGTAAAGGGAAATCATGTCTTACTAATCTATTAGAGTTCTTTGAAGGTGTCAACAAACATGTGGACAAGGGGGATCCAGTGGACATAGTGTACTTTCATTCATTCATTCATGCCCGTCACCCCAACCGGGGTATAGGCCGCCAACAACAGATCTCCATAGTCTTCTATCCTGGGCCATTCGCTCTAGCTGGTTCCAGGTATAGCCCATTTTTTTGCTATCAACCTGAAGGTCGCGTCGCCAGGTATTTCTTGGGCGGCCTCTTTTCCGCTTGCCTTGGGGGTTCCACTGCAGTGCCTGTCTGGTGATGTTGGTTGGCTGCTTGCGTAGTGTATGTCCTATCCAGCCCCACCTTCTCCTTCTAATTTCTTCCTCTGCTGGGAGTTGATGGGTCCTCTCCAAGAGGTGGATGTTACTGATGGTGTCTGGCCAGCGGATCTGGAGAATCCTTCTGAGGCAGCTATTAATGAAGGTCTGGATCTTCCTGGTGGTTGTTTTGGTTGTCCTCCAGGTTTCAGCTCCATACAGTAAGACTGATTTCACGTTGGAGTTGAACAGTCGAATCTTTATTGCCAAAGACAGCTCTCTGGAGCTCCAGATGTTCTTGAGCTGTAAGAAGGCTGCTCTTGCCTTACCAATCCTTACTTTGATGTCTGCGTCTGTGCCACCCTGCTGGTCGATGATGCTACCTAGGTAGGTGAAGGACTGCACTTCTTCCAGGGGGCTTCCATTCAGTGTGACTGGGTCGTTGCTGATGGAATTGATCCTAAGGATCTTGGTCTTGTCCTTGTGGATGTTGAGGCCAACCTGTGATGACGTGGCTGCCACTACGTTGGTCTTCTCTTGCATCTGCTGTTTACTGTGCGAAAGGAGTGCAAGGTCGTCGGCAAAGTCCAGGTCATCAAGCTGGGTCCACAATGACCATTGGATTCCATTCCTACGCTTGTAAGTGGATGTCTTCATAATCCAATCGATGACGAGAAGAAAGAGAAGTGGTGACAACAAGCATCCTTGTCTGACTCCGGTTCGCACCTGGAAGCTGTTTGTGAGCTGCCCTCCGTGGATCACTCTACAGTGTATGCCGTCGTATGAATTCTTGATCAGGTTGACCACCTTTGCTGGGATGCCATAGTGCCGAAGGAGCTTCCAGAGGGTCTCTCGATCCACGCTATCGAATGCTTTCTCATAGTCAACAAAGTTGATGTACAACGAGGAGTTCCACTCCATAGACTGCTCGACTATGATGCGGAGCGTTGCTATCTGGTCCGTGCATGATCTGTTCTGCCGGAAACCTGCCTGTTCATCTCGTAGCTGTGGATCGACGGCATCCTTCATTCTCTCTAAGAGGACTCGGTTGAAGACCTTCCCTGGCACCGACAGGAGTGTGATTCCTCTATAGATTGCACTGATTCTGAGGTCTCCTTTCTAGGGGAATTTGATGAGATATCCCTCTTTCCAGTCAGCGGAATCACTTCTTCTTCCCATATTTTCTCAAAGAGGGTTCAGCATTTCCTCTGAGGCTTCCAGGTCTGCTTTCAGGGCCTCTGCTGGGATATCGTCAGGTCCAGCCGCCTTCCTGTTCTTCATCATGGTGATGGCTTTTCTGATCTCGTCTCTGGTTGGTTTATCGCAATTGATTGGGAGGTCCTCGTTGGCTGGGTCAATGTCTGGTGGATTTGGTGGTGCTGGTCTGTTCAGGAGTTCCTCAAAGTGCTCCGCCCATCTGTTCATCTGTAGTTCTATTCCTGTTATAGACTTTCCCTGCTTGTCTTTAACGGGACGTTCTGGCTTGCTGAACTTTCCAGACAGTCGCTTGGTAGTATCGTACAGCTGTTTCATGTTACCGCTGTATGCTGCCTGCTCTGCTTCTGCTGCCAGTCCATCCACATAATCTCTCTTGTCCTTCCTAATATTCCTCTTCACTGCTCTGTGGGCTTCAGCATACTCTTTTTGAGCTTTGGCCTTTGCTGCTCTAGTCCTGCTGTTGTTGACTGCTGCCTTCTTCTTCTTTCTGTCTTCTATCTTTGTCAAGGACTCTGCTGTGATCCACTCTTTCTGCTGGTGTTTCTTAATTCCGAGCACTTCCTGGCATGCTGACCTAAGTGTGTCTCTCACTTTCTGCCATCTGTTGAGTACACTGTCTTCCTCTTCCTCAGACTGATCCTGTAGTACTGAAAACTTATTCTTCAGCGTCAATCCAAAATCTTCCTTGGTCTTATGGTCCTTCAGAAGGTTGACGTTGTACTTCGCTCTTCTGTCTGACGTGTCTATCCAGTTCTTCTTCAGCTTCAGCTTCAATCTGGCCACCACTAAGTGATGGTCGGACGCCACGTCTGCTCCTCTTCTAACTCTAACGTCCTGCAAGGATCTTCTGAACTTCTTGCTAATGCAGACATGGTCGATCTGGTTTTCTGTCATGCCTGCTGGCGATACCCAGGTACTCTTGTGGATCCGCTTGTGAGGAAAGATGCTGCCTCCTATGACCAGATTGTTAAGTGCACACAGATCCACAAATCTCTCTCCATTCTCACTCATCTCTCCCAGAGCATGGGTCCCCATGACTTGTTCGTATCCTGTGTTATCAGGTCCAATTTTGGCATTAAAGTCTCCCATAAGGATGGTAATGTCTTTGTCTGGGAGAGTCTCTAATATTTTCTGGAGTCTGTTGTAAAAGTAGTCTTTGTCCTCCTCTTCACTGTCATTGGTTGGAGCGTAGCACTGAACAACATTCATCTTAATCCTCTTCATTTTAGTTCTGAAGGATGCTGTGATGATCCTGGGACCATGTGCCTCCCAACCAATCAGTGCTCTCTGTGCCTGCTTGGACAACATGAAGCCTACTCCCTGTGTGTGGTGTGCGTCACTCTCTTCATGTCCTGAATACAGCAACAGCTCTCCTGTCAACAGTCGTCTCTGTCCAGCTTGCGTCCATCTTGTCTCGCTAATGCCTAGTAGGGTCAGGTTGTTGCTCCTCATCTCTGCTGCAACCTGCGCCGTCTTTCCTGACTCGTACATGGTCCTCACGTTCCATGTGCCGATGGTAATCCTCCTGGCTGCAAGAAGGGTGATCGGCTTAGTGGCTTCCTCGCGGCTTTCACCACCCAGCGTCATGCATCTTCGAGTTGAAGACCCTTCTTTTTCCAGGCTAAAAGTCTCTGTTAACTCTATTGTTGGCGTTTCTGTAGCAAGCTGATTTTTACAGGGTGGAGTTGCTAGCCCCACGCCCAACCCTCCTCCTTTACCCTGACTTGGGACAGGCAGATGGCCCCAAAGGACCTCTCTGGTGGAGTTATAGTGTACTTAGATTTCCAGAAAGCCTTTGACAAGGTCCCTCACCAAAGGCTCTTACATAAATTATGTTATCATGGGATAAGAGGGAAGATCTTTTCATGGATTGAGAACTGGTTAAAAGACAGGGAACAAAGGGTAGGAATAAATGGTAAATTTTCAGAATGGAGAGGAGTAACTAGTGGTGTTCCCCAAGGGTCAGTCCTAGGACCAATCCTATTCAACATATTCATAAATGATCTGGAGAAAGGGGTAAACAGTGAGGTGGCAAAGTTTGCAGATGATACTTGTGATGATGCGGTTCTGGTGGGACCCAATTGAGAGTGACAAATCGCTTAAACAGGGCAGTTACAGCCCAAGGCTGGGATTTTTCCACCTCTAAAGCAAACCAAACCAGCCAGACAAAGAGGGCTTTGGTTTCACCTCACTGGTTAACCACAAGTCACACAAGCATTTCCCTTAGACACTCCAGTCTTCCAGTATCACCACCAGTGCCACTCGTCCTGGGGATGAATGGTTATGAAAACCAACATCCCAATAAAAGAAAAAGGTTCTCTCGATCCCAAGGAATCAAGCCCCAGACCCAGATCAATAAACACATCAGATCTTACCCACAAATCATGCTGTTTCCAATCCTTTAGAATCTAAAATCTAAAGGTTTATTCATAAAAGGAAAAAAATAAAGATGAGAGCTAGAATTGGTTAAATGGAATCAATTACATGCAGTAATGGCAAAGTTCTTAGTTCAGGCTTGTAGCAGTGATGGAGTAAACTGCAGGTTCAAATCAAATCTCTGGAGTACATCCTCCTCTGGGATGGGTCAGTCAGTCCTTTGTTCAGAGCTTCAGTTTGTAGCAAAGTTCCTCCAGAGGTAAGAAGCAGGATTGAAAACAAGATGGAGATGAGGCATCAGCCTTTTATAGGCTTTTCCAGGTGTAAGAACACTTCTTTGTTCTTACTGTGGAAAATGACAGCAAAATGGAGTCTGGAGTCACATGAGCAAGTCCCTGCATACTTTGCTGAGTTACAAGGCCTATCTGCCTTCCCTCAATGGGTCAGTTGAATAGCTGATGTCCTTAATGGGCCATCAAGCATGCTAGGCAGAGCTAACACCAGCTTGTCTGGGATGTCTCCCAGAAGCACAGCATAAGTTTGAAATACAGACAGGATAGAGCCAATACTCAAACTTCAACTACAAAATGATACATACATATAGACACCATAATTATAACCAGCAACCCATAACCTGGTCTTGGACACCTTATATGACCTCCTTTACATAAGATTTGGTGCCACTACAGGACCTTGGTTGCAACCATGTTCTGTATGGTCCCAGATTATATCAATAAGGTCACAATACTAAACTGCTGAAGATAGTTAAGACCAAAGCAAACTGTGAAGAACTTCAAAAAGATCTCACAAAACTAAGTGACTGGGCAACAAAATGGCAAATGTGTATAAATGTCAAGTGATGCAGATTAGAAAAAATAACCCCAACTATACATACCATATGATGGGGGGCAAAATTAGGCTAATCAGGAAAAAGATCTTTTTGTCATTGTGGATAGTTCTCTGAAGACATCCAGCAGTGTGCAGCGGAAGTCAAAAAAGCAAACAGGATGTTAGGAATTATTTAGAAAGGGATAGACAGTAATACAGAGAATATCTTACTGCCCTTGTATAAATCAATGGAAATAACTAATTTAGACCCCATCATTTTATATGTATATTTGGGATTATGTTTCCCAATGGGCTGCACTATGTGTTATCCTGACATCTAGTACTGCTGAGATCCTGCATTCAATAATATCCCTGCCCTTCCTGTTCCCGTTCTCCACTGAGCCCCACGCTTATGTTTCCAGCTTCCCCAGGACTCTGTCTTTGTCTCTGGACCCATCTGTCAGCAAGAAGCAGTGCCAGGGAGACTTTGATTTCTGGGACGTGGATTTACTTTCTGTATGTTTTAGGGGAGACTTTGAAATTGAGTGTCTGTGACATTAAGCACAGTACAATCTGGACTGTTAACAGCTGTGTCCCCTCAGTTCCCCAGGCTGGGGTGCCTTTTACACTGCTCTACTGTGAGAACAGCCACTCCTGAGCAGTTCACATGCAGTCTCCAGCATGTAACTCGCTCCCAGCTACACAGTATTGAGTGCTGCTAGTCAGTGACTCACAAATTACAGTACCCCACAGGAGAACCCCAGAAAATTCTCTGCTCCCAGACTTCCCCCAGAAATGTGCATCTTGTAGTGTCCAGCACACTCCTGAACAATGGGAGCTCATATGAAATCTGTTGTTTCATCAATGGAAAATGACATGCACCAGCCTTGTTATTCCAAATGGAGTTTCCAACAGACTTTAATCCAAACACACTGGTTTGATAAAAAAAGGAAACAAAATTATTAACTACTGAAGAAAAAGATTTGAAGTGACTACAAGTAATGAGGCATAAAAGTCAGAATTGTTTATGAAAGAAATTCAAGATAAAACACAAACTAATGTTTAACCTAACGAGCTAAAAGGGATTTAAAACAAATGTTTCTCTCACCATGTGCTGAGACAGGCTGGTTTTCCTTTCAGCCAGGACTCCCCCTAACCTGCCCCTGCCGCCCACATTCAGTTCTTCAGGAGTTGTCATGAGCAGAGGGAAAAGGGGGGGGGGGAAGAGAGAGTCTCATGCATTTTCCTCACCTCTTTTTATAATTCAGTCCTTTGTACTAGAAACCACTTCAGTTCTCAGCTGAGTCATGGTGACAGGCTGTCATAGATATGAGCTTCAAGTGTCCCTCTGATGGAATGTAAATGTCATCTTCACACCTTCCCCCTGGTGGAGAATGGCTATTTGACCAGCTGTTTGCCTTGCTGTCTCTGAGGAACTTAGGGTTAGGGTTGCAGCTTTTTCAGTAATATCATAGCGTAAAATCTCATCACTTTCCATACAATGTTGCTACACTGTTTAACAGGAGGATATTCAGTAGATTATGTCTTTTCAAATGGTACCTCACAAGCCCTACAGTGATAAATGAAGGGGAGGGGAGGGATCTCCCTTTTATAAACACCCAGCCAGCCAGTTGGCTGTAAAATCCCTGTTGGTGCGAGTTCTCTGCTTGCTCTACCTCTAAAGGGTTAACAAGCCAACAGGGTTTAAAAAAAAAAAGTATTGGGGACCTGACCAAAAGAGCCAATGGAAAGGCTAGAACTTTGTTAAATGTCTGTGTGTTCCCAACATATATATGGGTATTATATATAATAATATAATTAATATTATACATTAAACCTTCCTACTCCAACTCCCACACTGTCTGACTGAAGCAGGGGGTTTTTATCACCTGACTGACTGCTGGTGCTCTAATTGGCCTCAGGTGCTCCAGTTAATCTGTAGCAAACCTTCCTCCCCTTGCAGAGAATAAGGCTCCCTGCTAACACTCTCCTGCTGCCCTCTGGCCATGCTGTATCACAATACCAATATGATGAAATTGCAATGAATCGTGCTATATATGCCATGTAAGGAGTCAGTGAAAATGTTATGAGTTTCCAAGTATGATAATCTTGTTTCTATCTTTGTATTGTGAGTTACAGATATGTAGGGTATATCTGTATTCCAGACTTGTGGAGTGTTTCTGAGTGACACCCCCAGACATATTGGCATCAGCGCTGCCCAGCCTGTTCGATGGCCCAGCCAGGGTCATCAGCCATACAATGAACCCATGGAAAGGATTAAGGGGATACACCTATTGAGTCAGCAAGACATGCAGGGTTATGCCTGTTGTGGCAAATTGCCGGCACTATTATGATGGGTCTCGTGCTTTCTCTTCTTGGGGGGGGGGGCGGTTCAGGGCACCATTTCTTGCCCCTGAATTGGAATATTAACTGCCCCACTAGTGTCCTAGAGGAGGGGAGTGGAGAGGGATGGACCTGGGCCCGCCCTCTACTCCAGGTCCCAGCCCAGGGGCCCTGAGGATAGTGGTGAACCACTTGAACTGATGGTTCCTTCCCCTGGGCTACTTCCCGCTCCTACCCTTCAGTTTGTGGGGGCTTCCTGCCCTCCCTCTGTACAAGCCAGGTGCCCCTTACCTAGGGTCTTGGACTTCTTAGCCCACTGCAGCACTTCTCCAAACTTTCCTCTGCTTCCCTTCAAACTGTTCTCTGCTCCAACACCAATCCCCTCTGCTCCAACTCCTTCCCTGTCTGATTGGAGCAAGGGTCTTTATCAGGTGACTGACTGAGCTTTAGCTCACGAAAGCTCATGCTTAAATAAATTTGTTAGTCTTTAAGGTGCCACAAGTACTCCTGTTTTTTTTAATTGGCTTCAGGTGCTCTAGTTCATCTATGGCAAACTTTCTTCCCTCTGCAGGGAATAAGGCTCCCTTCTAACCCTCTCCAGCTGCCCTCTGGCCACGCTGTATCACACTGTGTACTGAGAACTCCAAGGCTTTTCCATGCCATGTGCTGTGAAGCTTGTGTTTGGGACACAGGAATTAGAAGCCACTTGGCAAAAGGAATATAAAGGGCAGCTGCATCATCTCCATTTTGTCTTTAATTCCTCTTCCTACCTGTGGAGCAACTTCTCTACAAACTGAAGGCTTGAACAAAGGAGTGAATAATGTGGATGTTTACCAGAGAGCCGTTCAAGCCAGAAAATCACCAATACTGCTAAGAACCAGATGTATAGATTTCTGAATGTGTCTGACTGCTTTCCCATTTAACAACTCCCTTTTTCTTTCTTTTATAATAAACCTTTAGTTCAGATGCTTTCTTGCTTATAAACCTTTAGTTTAGATGCCAACGAATGGCTGGCATCGTAGTATTTTGAGTAAGATCCAAACCTATACTGACCTGGTAATGTGACTGACTCTGGGGTCAGAAGAACACTTTGTTTATGTGAGCAGAGTTTTTAAATAACCTCTCACTGTGCTGGACCTAGGTGCTGATTAGGAGCCAGAGAACTGGAATGCAATAAAGGGGGCCGTGTGATTTCTTTTTTCAGTTTCTCGATAACCAGTGTGGGGGATCAGAAGCACAGTTGGTGACTGGTTGGTGAGTTTAACTTCCGTGTTAACCACCAGTTTGGGGAGCCTCTGCTCTCCCTTTTTCAGCCTGCCCTGGTCTTGGCATTTTCAGTGAGGACCAGCCCAGGCACACCGGGTCACACTAAGTATTAAAGTTAAATTAATAGAATGTTTTTTTATGACAAAGTTTTATGAAATGAACGGAACTCCTTTGTTTTCTTTCATCTGAGCAGGGTTTCCATTTTCCAAACCTGATGTGATCTCCCAGCTGGAACAAGTGGAAGAGCCATGGGTCTCAGACTTGCAGGGTTCAGAGGGAAAACAGACCCTGAGATCTTCCTGCAGAGGTGAGGAAACATTAAACCAACTCTGAGTGTGAAAGTGCCTGAAGGAAACATCTGGGATGCCCTACCAAGCCCTTGAGAGGTGTCTCAGTTCATTATTGTTGCCAGCAGGGGTCATATCCTCAGAGTAACTATAGCTCATGGCTTCCCGTAGATTCTAGCAGACGCCAGGCAGTAGCTTCCTCCCTTCCCCCTGAGAATTTGGATGGGACTTGAAAGCCAAATTGATCCCCTCCTCTCTCCTGTTTTGGGGAAGAGAGTGGGGGAGTTCAGTTTGTGATTTTTATTTGACCTCCCTCCAGCGCTTAGTTTGTTTGGCTTTTCACTTTTCATTCCTGTTTGATGTTTCTGTCTTTTTCACAGCAGGTGGTGCAATGGCATGTGAGAAAGAGGAGCAGAATTCTCAGCAGAAAAATGTTCAGCAAGTGGATAAACACAGAGCATTATTGCAAAGATCAAAAAGCCATGTGTCCAGGAGTCATGAGGAGGAAAAATCCTGCGAGATTCAGCACAGACCAGAAAGAGAACAAGGAAACCAGCCGGGGGTGAAAATGGGTAAACGTATTTCCTCTCAGGGAACTCAGAAGGACCTCAAGGAAACCACAACAAAGCAGGAAATCATCATTGGAAAGAGAAAAAATATATGCACAGTGTGTGGAAAAAACTTATGTGACTACTCAGCCCTTCTTAATCATCAGAGAATCCACACAGGCGACTGGCCCTCTGAATGCTGTGAGTGTGGGAAAACCTTCACTCAAATATCAACCCTTCCTGTTCATCAGAGAATCCACACAGGGGAGAGGGCCTATGAATGCAGTGGGTGTGGGAAAACCTTCACTAGCAGCTCAGCCCTTTCTGTTCATCAGAGAATCCACACGGGGGAAAGGCCCTATGAATGCCGTGAGTGTGGGAAAAGCTTTAGTCAGCGCTCACACGTTATCGCACATGAGAGAATCCACACAGGGGAGAGGCCCTTTGAATGCCGTGAGTGTGGGAAAAGCTTCACTCACAGCTCAGCCCTTTCTGTTCATCAGAGAATCCACACAGAGAAGAGGCCCTATGAATGCCGTGAGTGTGGGAAAAGCTTCACTCACAGCTCAGCCCTTTCTGTTCATCAGAGAATCCACACAGAGAAGAGGCCCTATGAATGCAGTGAGTGTTGGAAAACCTTCACTAGCAGCTCAGCCCTTTCTAAACATCAGAGAATCCACACAGGGGACAGACCCTACGAATGCCGTGAGTGTGGGAAAACCTTCACTCAAAGATCAACCCTTTCTGTTCATCAGAGAATCCACACGGGGGAAAGGCCCTATGAATGCCGTGAGTGTGGGAAAAGCTTTAGTCAGCGCTCACACGTTATCGCACATGAGAGAATCCACACAGGGGACAGGCCCTTTGAATGCCGTGAGTGTGGGAAAAGCTTCACTCACAGCTCAGCCCTTTCTGCTCATCAGAGAATCCACAAAGGGGACAGGCCCTACGAATGCCGTGAGTGTGGGAAAAGCTTCACTCACAGCTCAGACCTTTCTAAACATCAGAGAATCCACAAAGGGGACAGGCCCTACAAATGCCGTGAGTGTGGGAAAACCTTCACTCTCAGATCAGGCCTTTCTAAACATCAGAGAATCCACACACGGGGAAAGGCCCTATGAATGCAGAGAATGTGGGAAAACCTCTTGGCACTCAGAGCATATTAGCCATCAGAGAATCTGCAAGGGCAGTGAACACCATAAAAACCTCTAGGGCTATCCATTTTTTTTTTTTTAATACTTTTCCTGATTCCCATATAGTTCAAACAGATTTAAAAAGTTACTGTTTGCAGCACCGTTATCCCTCAGCTTGGCCAGATGAGTGGCCCATTTATGGCTTTTGTAGTTTGCCTTCTTTTGAGGTGGGCCCATTTGTCCTTTCTATCAACTCAATTATCCCACAAGTAACTGGAGTGTGCCCTTCCTATGAGGAACCAGGGAGCGTCACATTTATACCATTGCTCCGATTGCAAAGTGATTGTTAGAGTCGCCAGTGATACAGATTGTATCCTTGCCAGTTGTTCTCACGTTGCTCTGGGTTGTGCTGAAGAGCAGTTACATTGGGAATTTTTCATGTTATAGTTAAATAAAGAGGAGCAGGGGAAAAAAGTGTCATTTCAGCCTCTGTGACACTGAAAGGAGATGGGGTGGTTCAGAGATTCCCTCCTTCCCCATCACTCCAGAACTGTTACATTTTGGCTTCTCTGTGCAGAGTTTATTTTCATCACATTCTGTCCCTCCACTTCTCAGAATGTCATGTGAGGAAGAGTTCTCAGCTGTCTGTGCTTGGAGATGATGCTTTGATTTCTTTCCTCCTATATCAGAGTCGCTATGACTGGAGCTGAAAGTGTCAAAGACCTGGAAGGGGAATTTAAATGGATCCCAAACATAGTGTGATTATTTGGTGTTTAAATTCGAGGTTTCATGTATTGGTAAAGCCACTTCTGGCAAGAGGACTATTTTGTCCCCCATTATGGGATACTGGGATACTTACAATTTTGTAAATAACATAACTGACTATTGAGAGAGTGCTGAGTGAAGCTGCTTTGAATGGATCAGAGGAGAATGTGATGGGAGACTCTCTTGTCCTGATTCTAAATAATCAGATGTAACCTGCTCTGGAATGTCTCTTGATACTTTCATTGTCATGTATTCTGTGTCTCTGTGATGTGGGTTTCTCTCTTTCCTGAAGGCTTTTTGCTCACCCAATTGGATATTAGTTCAGTTTGATAGGACGTAGCTCAGATTTCTTGGAGAATTGAAGACAAATGACCATTTCCTAAAATCCTCATTTGTCACTTCAGCTTTGCTTTTTCCCCACCCCTCCATGGTGACATGGAGAAAGTTCAAGTGCAGTTCTGTCAACAGTGGAGAACTCTCCAATTTACTGCACATGCTAACAAAGAAACAGCAGTGATTTAAAATCTCCATTCGGAAATGGTGAACAACAGCAGAACCCCAACTAACTGAAGGAAGTGCATATGATCACAGTGGAGTTCAATTATTTAAGTCAGTATTTTCTCAGATGATTTGGGGAGAGAATTCAACATTAAGTGATTTTTAACTTGGCAAAATGCCCATGAATTTGGTTCCCGAAGCATTTTTGTAACCCAGGCCCCACAGAAGATCTTTCCTATTCGGAATGCTCCCCTTCATGATGCAGGTGTTGAGGAAAGAGAAGTGGTATTTTTGTTCAATTTATCGTTAATAGATGCAAAAAATGTGTATAAAATGAAATCAGTGTTGGAAATCTAATAGCAGCAGAAAAATAGCTATTTTTAAATAGAAATTCTAGCTCTGGTAATGAAGATTCTGATCCAGGCCTGTATCCAGTCCCTTGCCTGGACCCGTGTCACCAAATTAAAGAAAAGCTGGGCATGTTTCCGGAAGCCATTGCTTATGACACTGCTGAGATTTTGAGTGGTTTTGTAAAGGATTCTACTTCTGAGAAGTGTAAATTTACCCTAAAAAGGGCAAGGAAACAAAGGGCATCAGGAATGTATGTTTTTTCGGATGAGGCAAGAAAAGGGAGTAGCATTGTCCCCCTTGGGTAGCCCCTGTTCAATTCCAGGTCAGAAAGCAAAACTCTCCTGCAAGAATATCCAAAAAATATTGTGTTTCACTTCACTTCATAAGTACAGTTGTGTGGCAATTAAGTGATGACCCTAAAATTTCATAAAAGCAAAGAACGCTGAATAAAAAAGTGTGGGAAATACGGCTGTATCTGAGAAAATGGCTTGGAAAGAAGGAAGACAAAAATTGATCGGTCGAGAGAAAAGGCCTTGTTTCCCCCTAGTTTGGAACGTCTCTCACAACTACTGGAATAGAAAAGCTAAACAAATGGTGCTCTATTGTTGCAAAGGAGATTGAAGTGAGGCCATTTTCTCCAGACAAAAGAAAATGGTCATGTCAGGAGTGGGATTTGAAACCACGTCTCTATGCAGAAACCAGAACACCCAAGAGAGAGGAAAAAAGAGTCTTAAGACTGGCACTTTGGACCAGTCCACAATCCTAACGCTACAAAGAATGTGACTTATCAACCCTAGTTTTCATTAATATTTGATGACACTCTTTAGGGAGGCCAAGATGGCACATCTCTTTCAACTCCTGGAGACCTTCTCCAGCACAGCTGATTTTTAGGCACACTCACCCAGACCTAAAGTTACACGTTTCCTGGAGTTCCATGAGTTCCGCAGTGTTGGAATCTCCCTGCTCACGTTTTAAGCGAACAAAAGATGGGTGCTGGCATTCTGAGACCCTCAAAATCCTGCCCTGGGGGCCAGACAGTTAAGCAACCAGCATCCACAACCTCTACCATGATAGCATCCTGTCTGGCAACAACTCACTTATCAATAGCTGGGGTCTGAAATCCTCATTTCTTTGTTCTATCACTGTAGTCTCCACTTTCCTATTGCTTGTCTGTATAATCTCTGTCTGGTTCTGTGATTGTTTCTGTCTGCTGGATAATTAATTTGTTGGGTGTAAAGCAATTAAGGTAGTGGGGTATAACTGGTTAGATAATCATGTTACAATATGTTAGGATTGGTAAGTTACATTTCAGTAAAATGATTGGTTAAGGTATAGCTAAGCAGAACTCCAATTTTACTATATAGTCTGCAGGTTCAGGTACTGACAACAGTGGCTGCCTTTTAGCCAGAGCTTTTAATCAGGGCAATACATTGATCCTGTAAAATCATTTCCCAGCTGTAGTCCATCACCCACATTCCTTAGGGCATTGGGCCACCATGTGGACGTTTCATTTCCCTCCTCAATTTCACACAGAGACACAATTTCCTTTGCACCGATCCATGAACAGCAAAACCTCCCTGTGTCTCTTGTCTGAGCCAGCGCATTCGATTCCATTGACACCTTCTCTCCTGCAATGGCAATGGTCATGCAGACGGGACGAGGCCACCTTCACCTCTGACAGTGAGATATTGGATCAGCTCTTTCTTTATGCTGCTGTTGTTAGTCCATGAAACATCAGGGATGGATGCAAGGCTGAGTTCATGCACCAACCCCCTGAAACATTTCAGCGCCCCAGAGAAATCCTGACTCCGGCTATTGGCATGATCTGGTGGAGATTTGAATAGGAACTGGACGGTCTGAATTGTCAGTGTGGGGAATGAACAACAATCTATAGCAATGTCGTTAACCACAAACACACTCTAATCATGCTCCAGCCGGAAGGGAAATGGGCAGGAACTCTTGCTAAAAAGCAGCCACTGTTGTTAGTACCTGAACCTGTGTAGGGACACCCGAGTGGGTATCGAGTCCATTGCCTTAACCAGCGGTAGTCGATTATTTTATCAAGATTCAAATTTCTTGGTCAAGGTATAATCAATGTATAGACGCCAGAGAAAATAATACACTGATGCTAATGAGAAGAATATAGAAATATTTTGCAGTCACTATGGGCATAACTATGATTGTTTTGTGTTTCACTCTTTATATATGGCACCACCTTCCTTCCCTTTAGACTTCTAAAAGCAACAAAGAATCCTGTGGCACCTTATAGACTAACAGACGTTCTGCAGCATGAGCTTTCGTGGGTGAATACCCACTTCTTCAGATGCAAGTCTTAGCCTTAGTCTTTAGACTTCTAGTTTACCAAGGGTAAAACTAAACAACTCTTCAGATACCAGGGATTTGATGTAGCTGCTTTCAATCCTCCGGCTCTGCCGGGATAAGTAACATTTCAGGCTGTCACTGAACTGAAGGAGGGAGATCCTTTTTTGACAGGTTACGCCTCCTCTTAAAGGTGTTTATCTGGCAGCCTTGGTTCCCAGGTCTCTCCTGAGGGAAGAAAGTTTCTGTGCAAAATACCAAACCTTTTAACAGAGCGGAGGGAAAGGGAACGGCCACATGATGAGGCCAATATGTACCACAACATGATTCTTTTATGTGGGATGACTCTGAACACTGACTGATCTGCACTCTCTTGTGTTTGAAGAGATGTTGAGTTTTGCACTTGGGAACCTATAAGGCTGAAGCAATGTTATGGATAGTGACACTGTGATGGAAGGGTTATTTAAGGTTGTAAAAATTGTTAAAAACACTGAGCTTAAACGTGAACTGCCTGTTATTAAAGGCTGGTTTCCCCACGTTGGTTCCATAAGCTCTGCTAGAAAGGCCCTGGGTTCTCTCCTGCCTCGGTGGGAACTAGAGGGAATCGTCCCCTGCTGCCCTTGGCTCCAGGCTGATTTTTCTGTGGAGGGGGTGTGGAATTGAGTTGTTTGCTGTTGAGAAGGGAGCCAGGCCAGTTCTCAGGGAACGAGAACTCCCAGCATCTGCCCAGCCCAACCCACGCTGCTGCCCTGTCCCAGCCTCTGTTCCCCTGGGGGCCCTGCATATTTGACTCTAGAGCAGGCCGGGAGCAGCAGCTGAGGCAGAGGACACCTGGGCTGGGCAGATAGGAGGGAATTTAGCAAGTGGAAATGGTAAAACCGCAGTGAAGTATTACCTTGGACTCGACGGCATTTCTCCATTGGTCTGTCTGCTTTGGGGCAGGGACAATGACACGTCCTGCTGCATTGGTCATTTCAAAGGTGGTTTAGGATTTTCATTCTCAGACACGGTGCACAAAGCAGGACTTAACCCAGCGTGCAAACGAAATGAGCCACTCACAGGTTCTGGCAGCCACAATGAGCAGTTGGTGCAAGAGCTCAGACCTGCCCCTGTCCCAGAGGGAGGGGGGGTGTCTACAAGGGGCTTGGACCACTGATCTATCAGCGCCTAACTCCCAAACTTTCAGTAACTCTATCATCAGTGCCCATGAGTGTAATTTAAACCATGAGAAAAACCACACTGGGCTAGACCAAAGGCCCATCTAGCTCTGAATCTTGTCCTCTGACAGTAGCCAATAGCAGGTGCCCCCAAAACCACCCGTGGGAGTGGAACCCAGGATCACCTGTTTACAAGGCAGGTGCTTTAGCCGGCTAAGTCATGGTGCCTGCCTGGGTGTAAGATATAGTGTCTGCCCACACCTGACTCCCTGCCATCTCCACCAGGACCTGACAAGCTTTCCTTGTGTTTGGATTCTGCAAAGCAGAGGAGGAGGTGACGTTTTCCTTGCAAGCTGTGTGTGTGTGTGAATCTTTGGCCAGGTCTGCACTACAAAGTTGTTTCAGCAGAAATATATTGCTCAGGTGTGTGAAGAACACACAACGCTCCCTCGGTCGGCAGCTTGGTGTGGCTGGTGTACACACTGCAATGCCACGTCTGGCGACAAAACTGCCCTGTTTTGGTGACAAAATAAAACCACTTCGATGAGAGGCCTAGAGCTTTTTGCAGCAAACTTACAGTGACAGAGTGCTAGTGTAAATGCTGCTGGTCATTAAATCACCATAACTGGCCTCTGCCAGTATCCCACAATGCCTGCCGTGAACTCACCTGCCCTGCATTCCTGCTAAAGAGGCTGGGCCTCTCCCCTTTCATAGCTCTAGGAAGTTCTGGCAGCTTAGCCTGCTGTTCTGCTCCGGCAGCCAGGAGCAAATCACTGCCGTGGAATGCTGCTCTCCGGCCCTGCGAACACAGAGCAGGGGGCGGGAACTTCCATACATGGGGGGGGGCACCGGCATCCAAACTGTGACACCCCATGACACCCCTTCCCTCGAGGAGGCTCTTACCTTCTAAACAGGGACGGCTGTTTTCTAGTAAAATCACTAAAAGGGAAGGAGAAAACTCGAAAGAGGTTCCTCCTGGCGCTCACGTCCGTGAACTCGAATACTCTCTCAGTCCTCAGAGAGAGACCTGGAGAAGGAGACTTGCTGAAGCAAAGCCACAGGGGTCTCTGAGGTTTCCCTGGCCCCTCGCCCCTGTCCTGCCTGGCTGATGGCAGCATCTCTCTGTGAGGTCACCACCTCCCCCCCACACCTTTGACCAATAGTCTGAGGTCTTGCAAAAGGCCTTTGTGATGTCACTGCCACACCCCTCCCTTGCTGGGCTAATGTCCTGCCCCTGGCCAGGCACTGTGGAGGTTTGAGTTACTCCCTGTGGATCACCCCACTCAAGGAGCGTTCGTTCTAGGCAGCAAGCCGGCTAGACAGGGAAACATCAGACGCTGCTCCCAATGCTACACTCAGTTTTTCAGAAATTAGTCGACTTTAGGGCCAGAAGAGACCATTAGAGCATCTAATCTGACCCCCTGTGTATCACAGGCCTCCTGCAGGACACAAGAGCTACTTTGGGGGCAAACACATTCCAGAAAGGCATCTAGTCTTCATGAAATGACATCAGGAGATGGAGAATCCACCACTTTCCTTGGTAGCTTGTTCCTGTGGTGAATCATCCTCGCTGTTGAATATTTGTGCCTTAGTTGTAATATGAATTTGTCTCTTTTCACCTTCCAGCCATTGGGTCTTGTTATTCCTTTCTCTGCTATTTTAAAGAGTCCTTTAATATCCAATCTTTTCTCTCCATTAAGGCACTTCAACACTTCAATGAAGTCACCTTTCAATCTTCTTTTGATCAGCTGAACAGGTTGAGCTCTTTCAATAGCTCACTAGAAGGCATTTTCTTCCAGACCTCACAACATTTGTTGGCTTTTTCTGCCCCAGCTCCAGTTTCACAACATCTTTTTCAAATGAGGACACCAAAGCTGAAGGCAGTATTCCAGTATCAGTCTCACTGATGCCGTGTCACCTCCTGTGACATTATTGACATAATCTGTAACTGTATAGATCACCGTTGCGACTGCTGTTCTATATTTACAGCCAATATTGTAGAAAGGTGTCGTGCAAGGGGTCTATGGAGAGGTTCTGATTGGTTGATTATAATGATGCTATCTCTAGATGTGTATCATTTTTTTAGTTGACGTTATGAATATTGGCTCCATGCTGCCCGTATTTCAATCTTGTGCTCTGCTTCCGGTGTCAGTTCTGTCTAGCCTGCTTGATGGCCCATTAAGGACCATCAGCTATACAATCGCCCCATTGAGAGAAGACAGATACACCTTGTGACTCAGCAAGGTAGCAGGGACCTGCCTATGGAGAGAACTCTAAGGTTTTTCTATACCACGTGCTGGATAGAGTGTCCTTGGGACAAAGAAAGCAAAGACAACATGGCAAGAGACTATAAAAGGCTGATGCCTCGTCTCCATCTTGTCTTCAATCCTGCTTCATACCTCTGGAGGGACTTTGCTACAAACTGAAGCTCTGTACAAAGGACTGAATGACCCATCCCAGCTTTGAATAGACTCCAGAGTCTTGATTTGAACCTGCAGTTTATTCCATCACTGTTACAAGCCTGAACCAAGAACTTTGCCATTACTGTATGTGAAGGGTTCAAATCCATGTGCATTTTATATAACAACCTGGTCTATGGATTGTGCCAGTTCTTTTCCAGACCCAAAGTCCAGAGTATGGTCAAGGACCAGAGGCCTAGCAAATAGTGACCAGCTAAGAGAAAGCTGGGGTAAACAGAAAGCCTTGCTTGCTAAAATAGGCCTGGTCAGCAAATTGCCAGGTGTTGGAGCTTAGAACTAAATGATTGTGTCTTATTCAGAATTGCAGACTGAACAAAGAATCCCTATTCCTATTGTGTTTGTTTCTTCTCTAGGGAGACATTCTTCCCACAGATCCAACCTTGAGTTTATGAAAAGTTGGCACGTCAGTATAAGATATGGCATCCTTCCACCTCCCTTCCAAGGGACCAATGCCTGCCTTTAGACACACAGAAAACAATCTTTATTGCCATATACTTTCACACTTTCTTTGCTTTAACCCCTAGGAATGTACCTGTTGGACAATCAAAGGAGTTGCTCCATTCCTATGGATCCCAAATCAGAATTCAACATATATATTTTATACTAATAACATTTTAGCAAAGTATTAATGAAATGTTAACTTGCTAACTTGAGACCATGGGTGGAGACATTATCTAATCTGTTAATCATTGGCTAATGTGCTTATCCTGTCTTGCAAAACCCGTCCCAGGGTGTGGAACTGCCTAGCCTGTCACTTTCCCCCGCCCGTGGAAAATCTATATATTCTACTGTAATTAATTAACTAACAGTGTCTCTGAGCCTAATAAGCACTCCGCCAGCACTGTGTGTAATAAAGTCCTATTCGTGACCTCTACACGATGGAGATTTATGTCCTTCACAGACACCTGCTGAATAAAGAGGAGATTCAGCATCCAGCTTGGCTGAATGTGTCTCCTCTCCCCACAGCTTGGTGATCTTTTGAGGAAATGGAGAAGACTGCCTTTGCCTAGCTGTACATCGCTTGCAAAAGAAACAGGTCTTTTTGGTGACAAGTGTTGAAAGGAGCCATTAGACAAATGTGGAGACAGGAAAAATGTCCCCCAATTGAACTGGCATCTGTGGATGCTGAAGCCACAACACAGAGCGCTAAACACTATATGAGAACGGGTGGTGTCAGAAGAGTCTCTACCAAAGCCTTTTGCCACCAGCAGGGGCCTCTCTGTGCACAGAACTCCTGGTAGCGTGATGGCTGCAGGCAATGGAGAACTCCATTTTGGCATCTCTTTTGTGGTGAACATCTGCAGTGGCTATTAAAAGGTCTCTAGACAGTGATCTTTGTGAAGAGCTGGTTGAAGAACCTTCCTACTAATCAGGAGAGCCTGGCTTGGCCTGCCAGTTCTTCCTTGCCGAACCTAGTGTGTCTGTTGGCTCCTTTTTTTGTATCTCTTTTCAGAAAAAGAAAAGATCTGTCAGCAGAATCCTTCTAAGTGCTTGTTCAAGACAGAGAGAGCCTTCCTTGCGGCTAAGTCTCGGTGCCATGGGGCATGCCTCACCACAGCACCTCCTGCTGACCATCCTAGCAATTAGCTCTGGTTCATCGGTGCACCTTCATCTAGTAGCGTCTGGCCACCATCTGTTCTATCATTAGGACCCATGTTGCTCTCAGGACTTCAGTGTCCTCTTATGGACACAGCCCTCTGGCTGTGCCCCACTCAGTTCTCTCCCCGCTGCTGGGTGGGGGGGGTGTCCTCTACCCAGACACTTGCCTCAGTGGCCGGCTGCAGTCCAGGGTGTAGCCACCTGTGTCAGTGACTACTGAGGCAAAAGGTGTGAACCTCCAACCCTGCCATCTGTTTCCCTGGACCATTTCCCAACAGACCTAGAACCTTCCTCCACCTTTGTATCAGGGCCTTAGACTGGCAGTAGTCAGGCAGGAGGTCACTCATGCACCCCTTACCCCAGCACTACTCTGATCATGGTGCCCTCCCGGCTCCTTCCTTCCTTCCTTCCTTCGTTCACAGCAGCCAACCCTCCCTCCTCAAACTCCAAGGAGTGACTAAGTCTTGCTGTGCTGAGCAGCTCTTTATATATGGGCTGCTCCAGCAAGCCTTCTCCTGATTGGCTCTCCCAATAAGCCCTTTCTTGATAGGCTGGGTTCTGCACAGCCTCTTCAAGGCTGCCTTAATCTTTCTCCTGCTTGTTTGGGGCAGACAGCCCACCACACATGGAAAGTGGCAAATGAGAAGTCTGGAGCTGAAGGAAAGGTTACCATGACTCAGAACTGAGCCAAGGTTGCTGCGACTGAAACACAGATCACTAACCATTATATGATCACAGTGACTGGTGGGAGAGGCACATGTTAGAAGCCCTCTGTCTACTCAGCTGTGGCTTTCTGTGCACAGAGAGCCAGACACCTCAAGGTCTGCAAGTCTTGAGGGAAATGGGGAACGTCAGTACTTTCAAATTTGCAGGTGTTGACTTGAACCATCAAATGAAACAGTTGCAAATACCTTCTTCAGGCAGGCACCATGGCTTAGCTGGCTAAAGCACCTGTCTAGTAAACAGGAGATCCTGGGTTCAACTCCCAGTGGTGCCTTAGTGTATGGCTTTTGTCTCCTCTGCTCACATTTTCCTGGGTCTTCCTAGGAAACAGAAGAGGCCTCCCTTGGTATCCAAGTCATTGCTTGCTAAGGAAAAGGCTTCTTTGGAGAGAAGCATTGGAAACAATCAAATCACAAACCTGGAGTTGATGAAAACGCTGCTATGACTGGCATTGGCATGGCGGTTGCTTCAACTGCAATTGCTGCAACATGAGAGCCTGCGCCACACATCCTTGTGATTCCCTGGAGATGTTCACACACAGATGTCATGTCACCTTCCTTTTGATTGTCATTGATGAAAAATGGAGCGGTTGGGAGAAAAGTCCCAGAGAGTTGCACCGTGGCTAAGCTGGGTGACTCACCTGCCAGGTAAAGTGGAGTTAGGGATGCAGCTCCCAGTAGTGCCTTAACAAATGTGTCTGCTCTTCCCACCTTTTGGTGACTCTTTTGCGGAAACAGAGAAGACTGCCTCTGCCTTGCAATGCAAATGCTTGCAAAAGAAACCAGTTGTTTTTTCTGACAAGTGTCAGAAGGAGGCACATAAGAAATGTGGAGACAAGGAAAAGGTCATCGTAACTCAACTTGCATCCATGGCTCTTGAGGCCAGAACGCAGAGCACTAAGCACTGTATGACCACAGCAAAATCTAAACTTTACACCTTATTACACTAGGCAGTAGTTAGGTCAAGCAATTTTCTCATCCTACTGGATGTTACCCTCCTTAATACATAGAATTCCCCCTAAAACCTGGATTACTGTCCTCAGATGACCTTCATTTTCTCAGGATTCCTGCTGCTTCCAGCATAGGTGGGGGAGGAGAAAGGCAAAAACATGATGCCACAGTCTCCTATTTTATATCCTTAGTTCAAGTGTCTAGAAGACACTTGCCCAGACGTGTCCGGGTGGGCTCTGCTGAGTCACTAGGTTGGGGAATCCTCCTGGTGTGGTCTTGTGCAACTGAGTCATAGACTTGAGCGGTCCCCACAGTGTTGTGTTTGGGCATCTGTCACTGAATTGGAAATCCCTTAATTACAATTCCTCTGCTGATTCATGGCTGTTGAACACCCTCCTCGGCAGGGGTCACTAGCAAAATTATAGCCTATTTCAGTAACAACCATACAGCAAAATGCATAACTTCACACACCCTCATGCTATACATATTTGGACAGAATAACCGATTTCAGCAGATCATGACTTTTCATACGATAACTTACATGGAATGGTTTGTAAGACATATCACAGCCATATATGAATGATGACTATGTGAGCTACAGGGAGCTATTTTGAAGTACATCATGTCACAAAAGCCTCTAGAGACTGGCCTTTGGGGAGACTGGCTGAAGAGCCTTCTGAGTAACTGAGAGATCCAGGCTTGGCCCTGCCAGTTTGTGCGTGTGAACTAAACTTGTCCGTTGGGCTCCCTTTTTTGTGTCTCTTTCACAGAAACAGAGCAGAAGTTCTTGACCAATCCTTGAAAGTGCTTGTTCAAGACACAGGGAGCCTCTGTGCTGGGGCAGGGGTAGGGGTGCAGGAGGTGGTCGGGGGTGGAGGTGCTTACCTCGGGCAGCACAGCTCCCAAAGTGACTGACACACACTCCCCTCCAGCAGTGGCTCCTAGGCAGTGGGATACGGGGGCGGGTCAGCTGTGGCGTTTGCACTCAGGGCTGCAGGGATATGCCGGCCACTTCCAGGAGCAGTGTGGCAGGGAGGGAGGGGGCAGAGTGGGCAGGGAGCCGCCATAGCGCTGCTGGCACATCTCCGTGTGTCACTTGGGGAGGCATCAGGTCTCTGTGGGCTGCCTGGGGCAGGGGCCGAGGGGGCTCGGGCCACCCCTTTGCCTTCTCTCTCCAGGCTCCCAGCCCATCTTGCCGGCCGACAGGGATTTTAGGGTGCAGCAGTGCAGGGAGCAGGAAGGGCTAACCACAGCGGCTGCCTCCCCCCCCCCCACATGCAGGAAAATGGCTTGACCTGCTGGCCCCACAGACTAAGGCACCAGGCCTCCAGCTTGCCCCATTCCACCCAATGGGTTGATCTTTTGGCCAGAATTATTTGCAGTCGGGATTTCCCCCAACAGTGCCCCACAGGGGTCCAGGGTCAGCTCCAGCACAGGCCACACAGAAAGGCTTAATGCTTGAGCTGCAGCACATGCTGGGCAGGCTCTAGGCCAGGCTCCCCGTGGCAGGAGAGAAGAAGAAGACTTGGCCCTTGGAGGGGCAGGCTGGGGCTTCCTGGATCCCATTTGCTCACAGCCAGCGCCCTGCCCCCACTCACATGTCATCAATGGCACCCCCAGGTCAGCCAGAATGGAGCAGCGGTTTTCACTGCACCAAGTCCACTTACGGCTTATAGGCAACTCCCAACCCCACCCCCCCACAGCCCACCATGTCAGCCAGAAAGGAGCCCACTCAGTCTCGCCATTGCTGCTTTTCCTTCCCCCCAGAACCCCATTGAAAGGTGATGTCATCCCACATAAAAGAATCATGTTGTGGTACATATTGGCCTCATCATGTGGCCGTTGCCTTTCCCTCCGCTCTGTTAAAAGGTTTGGTATTTTGCACAGAAACTTTCTTCCCTCGGGAGAGACCTGGGAACCAAGGCTGCCAGACAAACACCTTTAAGAGGAGGCATAATCTGTCAAAAAATGATCTCCCTCCTTCAGTTCAGTGACAGCCTGAAATGTTACTTATCCCACCAAAGCCGGAGGACGGAAAGCAGCTACATCAAATCCCTGTGTAGCTAGCAGGAATGAACACAAACACTCCCTGGTATCTGAAGAGATGTTTAGTTTTACCTTTGGTAAACTAGAAGTCTAAAGGGAAGGAAGGTGGTGCCATAAAGAGTGAAACACAAAACAATTATCATAGTTATGCCCATAGTGACGGCAAAATATTTCTATATTCTTCTTATCATCATCAGTGTCTTATTTTCTCTGGCGTCTATACATTGACTATACCTTGACCAAGAAATTTGAATCTTGATAAAATAATCGACTACCCCTGGTTGAGGCAATGGACTTGATACCCACTCGGGCGTCCCTACACAGGTTCAGGTACTAACAACAGTGGCTGCCTTTTAGCCATAGCTTTTAATCAGGGCGATACATTGATCCTGTGAAATCATTTCCCAGCCGGAGTCCATCGCCCACATTCCTTAGGGCATTGGGCCACCATGGGGACATTTCATTTCCTCTCTCAATTTCACACAGACACAATTTCCTTTGCACAGATCCATGAACAGCAAAACCTCCCTGTGTCTCTTGTCTGAGCCAGGGCATTCGATTCCATTGAAACCTTCTCTCCTGCAATAGCAATGGTCATGCAGAGGGACAAGGCCACCATCACCTCTGACAGTAAGATATTGGATCAGCTCTTTCTTTACGTTCCTGTTGTTAGTCCATGAAACATCAGGGATGGATGCAAGGCTGAGCTCACGCACCAACCCCCTGAAACATTTCAGTGCCCCAGAGAAATCCTGACTCCGGCTATTGGCATGATCTGATGGAGATTCGAAGAGGAACGGGACGGTCTGAATTGTCAGTGTGGGGAATGAACAACAATCTATAGCAATGTCATTAACCACATACACTCTCTAATCATGCTCCAGCCGGAAGGGAAATGGGCAGGAACCCTTGTTGTTCAGCCATGGACACACTTACACTAATGCACAGTCAGGAGTGTGCTGGGGGAGCTGGTCTGAGCAATTTGAAGTGACAATTCAGTGAGAACAGAATCATTGTGTAGTGAAGCACCTATACATCAAGTAGTTATGGCCGAGTGGTTAAGGCGATGGACTAGAAATCCACTGGGGTCTCCCCAGGCAAGTTTGAATCCTGCCAACTACGGAAGCATTAGTGTATTGTCACTGCTCTTGTTGTAGTGCCGGAGCATCCACAGAGCCAGACCTGGTCTCACTCTGAGGCTGTCTACACTTAAAATGTTGCTGTGACACTGCTACAGCACTGTGGAGTAGACAGTTGCTACAGTGAGTGGAGGGGTTTTCCATCCCTGTAATAGCTACATTGACAGAACAATCTTTCCTTTCATTTAGCACTATCTAACCATGGCTTAGGGCAGCTTAATTATACTGATTCCAGGGTTTTTCACACCCTGAAAGACGTACATCACCCTCCCATTCCCTGGTCCTTCTCGCATGACCTGAGAGCAGCAATACCCGCAGTTCAAGAGGTGCAAACAATTCAATGTTTATTGGGGTAAACTTCCAGCAAGCAATGATTCCTATTTCCTTCCTCGGCATCACCCTTCCCAGCTCTGACACCACAGAGGCTTGTCTATGTCCCTGTTCCCATTCCCTCTTCCTATTCCACCCCTTAGCAAAACATAACTCCAATTCCCCAACCCTCATTCCATTCCCCCCCTTACTTCCTCATTGACTGCAGACTATATAGTAAAACTGGAGTTCTGCTTAGCTATACCTTAACCAATCATTTTACTGAAATGTAACCAATCCTAACATATTGTAACATGATTATCTAACCAGTTATACCCCACCACCTGAATTGCTTTACACCCAACAAATTAATTATCCAGCAGACAGAAACAATCACAGAACCAGACAGAGATTATACAGACAAGCAACAGGAAAGTGGAGACTACAGTGATAGAACCACAAAGAAATGAGGATTTCAGACCCCAGCTATTGATAAGTGAGTTGTTGCCAGACAGGATGCTATCATGGTAGAGGTTGTGGATGCTGGTTGCTTAACTGTCTGGCCCCCAGGGCAGGATTTTGAGGGTCTCCGAATGCCAGCACCCATCTTTTGTTCACTTAAAACGTGAGCAGGGAGATTCCAACACTGCGGAACTCATGGAACTCCAGGAAACGTGTAACTTTAGGTCCGGGTGAGTGTGCCTAAAAATCAGCTGTGCTGGAGAAGGTCTCTAGGAGTTGAAAGAGATGTGCCATCTTGGCCTCCCTAAAGAGTGTCATCAAATATTAATGAAAACTAGGGTTGATAAGTCACATTCTTTGTAGCGTTAGGATTGTGGACTGGTCCAAAGTGCCAGTTTTAAGACTCTTTTTTCCTCTCTCTTGGGTGTTCTGGTTTCTGCATAGAGACGTGGTTTCAAATCCCACTCCTGACATGACCATTTTCTTTTATCTGGAGAAAATGGCCTCACTTCAATCTCCTTTGCAACAATAGAGCACCATTTGTTTAGCTTTTCTATTCCAGTAGTTGTGAGAGACGTTCCAAACTAGGGGGAAACAGGGTCTTTTCTCTCAACCGATCAATTTTTGTCTTCCTTCATTCCAAGCCATTTTCTCAGATACAGCCGTATTTCCCACACTTTTTCGTTCAGCGTTCTTTGCTTTTATGAAATTTTAGGGTCATCATTTAATTGCCACACAACTGTACTTATGAAGTGAAGTGAAACACAATATTTTTTGGATATTCTTGCAGAAGAGTTTTGCTTTCTGACCTGGAATTGAACAGGGGCTACCCAAGAGGACAATGCTACTCCTTTTCTTGCCTCATCCGAAAAACATACATTCCTGATGCCCTTTGTTTCCTTGCCCTTTTTAGGGTAAATTTACACTTCTCAGAAGTAGAATCCTTTACAAAACCACTCAAAATCTCAGCTGTGTCGTAAGCAATGGCTTCCGGAAACGTGCCCAGCTTTTCTTTAATTTGGTGACACAGGTCCAGGCAAGGGACTGGATACAGGCCTGGATCAGAATCTTCATTACCAGAGCTAGAATTTCTATTTAAAAATAGCTATTTTTCTGTTGCTATTAGATTTCCAACACTGATTTCATTTTATACACATTTTTTGCATCTATTAAGGATAAATTGAACAAAAATACCACTTCTCTTTCCTCAACACCTGCATCATGAAGGGGAGCATTCCGAATAGGAAAGATCTTCTGTGGGTCATGGGTTACAAAAATGCTTCGGGAACCAAATACATGGGCACTTTGCCAAGTTAAAAATCACATAATGTGGAATTCTCTCCCCAAATCATCTGAGAAAATACTGACTTAAATAATTGAACTCCACTGTGATCATATGCACTTCCCTCAGTTAGTTGGGGTTCTGCTGTTGTTCACCATTTCCGAATAGAGATTTTAAATCACTGCTGTTTCTTTGTTAGCATGTGCAGTAAATTGGAGAGTTCTCCACTGTTGACAGAACTGCACTTGAACTGTCATCATGGAGGGGTGGGAAAAAGCAAAGCTGAAGTGACAAATGAGGATTTTAGGAAATGGTCATTTGTCTTCAATTCTCCAAGAAATCTGAGCTACGTCCTATTGAACTGAACTAATATCCAATTGGGTGAGCAAACAGCCTTCAGGAAAGAGAGAAACCCACATCACAGAGAGACAGAATACATGGCAATGAAAGTATCAAGAGAAATTCCAGAGCAGGTTACATCTGATTAGTTAGAATCAGGACAAGAGATTCTCCCATCACATTCTCCTCTGATCCATTCAAAGCAGCTTCACTCAGCACTCTCTCAATAGTCAGTTATATTATTTACAAAATTGTAAGCATCCCAGCATCCCATAATGGGGGACAAAATAGTCCTCTTGCAGGAAGTGGCTTTACCAATAGATGAAACCTGGAATTTAAATGCCAAATAATCACACTATGTTTGGGATTCATTTAAATTCCCCTTCCAGGTCTTTGACACTTTCATCTCCAGTCATAGCGACTCTGATATAGGAGGAAAGAAATCAAAGCATCATCTCCAAGCACGGAGAGCTGAGAACTCTTCCTCATATGACATTTTGAGAAGTGGAGGGATAGAATGTGATGAAAATAAACTCTGCACAGAGAAGCCAAAATGTAACAGTTCTGGAGTGATGGGGAAGGAGGGAATCTCTGAACCACCCCATCTCCTTCCAGTGTCACAGAGCCTGAAATGACACTTTTTTCCCCTGCTCCTCTTTATTTAACTATAACATGAAAAATTCCCAATGTAACTGCTCTTTAGCACAACCCAGAGCAACGTGAGAACAACTGGCAAGGATTCAATCTGTATCACTGGCGACTCTAACAATCACTTTGCAATAGGAGGAAAGGTATAAATGTGATGCTCTCTGGTTCCTCATAAGAAGGGCACACTCCAGTTACTTGTGGGATAATTGAGTTGATAGAAAGGACAAATGGGCCCACCTCAAAAGAAGGCAAACTACAAAAGGCATAAATGGGCCACTCATCTGGCCAAGCTGAGGGATAACAGTGCTGCAAACAGTTCAAACAGATTAAAAAAGTTATTATGTGGGAATCAGGAAAAGTATGAAAGAAAAAAAATTGATAGCCCTAGAGGGTTTTATGGTGTTCACTGCCCTTGCAGATTCTCTGATGGCTAATATGAGCTGAGTGCCAAGAGAAGGTTTTTCCACACTCACGGCATTCGTAGGGCCTGTCCCCTGTGTGGCTCCTCTGATGAACAGAAAGGGTTGATGTTTGAGTGAAGGTTTTCCCACACTCACTGCATTTGTAGGGCCGGTCCCCTGTGTGGATTCTCTGATGAACAGAAAGGGCTGATCTACGATTGAAGGTTTTCCCACACTCATGGCATTCGTAGGGCCTGTCCCCCGTGTGGATTCTCTGATGTTCAGAAAGGTTTGATCTTTGAGTGAAGCTTTTCCCACACTCACGGCATTCGTAGGGCCTTTCCCCCGTGTGGATTCTCTGATGTTCAGAAAGGTGTGAGCTGCTAGTGAAGCTTTTCCCACACTCAAGGCATTCGTAGGGCCTGTCCCCTGTGTGGATTCTCTGATGTTTAGAAACGTCTGAGCTGCTAGTGAAGCTTTTCCCACACTCACGGCATTCGTAGGGCCTGTCCCCTTTGTGGATTCTCTGATGTTTAGAAAGGTCTGATCGGCGACTGAAGGTTTTCCCACACTCACAGCATTCGTAGGGCCTGTCCCCTGTGTGGATTCTCTGATGATTAAGAAGGGCTGAGTAGTCACATAAGTTTTTTCCACACTCTGTGCATGTATTTTTTCTCTTTCCAATGATGATTTCCTGCTTTGTTGTGGTTTCCTTGAGGTCCTTCTGAGTTCCCTAAGGGCTTGGCTACACTTACAAATTTGCAGCGCTGCAGCAGGGTGTGAAAACACACCCTCTGCAGCGCTGCAAATGTGGCGCTAGGCCGCCAGTGTAATCGCCAGTGTATCAGCCCCAGCGCTGGGAGCCGCGCCCAGCGCTGTCCGTTATTCCCCACAGGGAGCTGGAGTACGGACAGCGCTGGGAGAGTTTTCTCCCAGCGCTGGCGCTTTGACTACACTTAGCGCTTCAAAGCGCTGCCGCGGCCAGCGCTGCCGCGGCAGCGCTTTGAAGTTTAAGTGTAGCCATAGCCTCAGAGGAAATACGTTTACCCATTTTCACCCCCGGCTGGTTTCCTTGTTCTCTCTCTGGTCTGTGCTGAATCTCACAGGATTTTTCCTCCTCATGACTCCTGGACACATTGCTTTTTGATCTTTGCAATAATGCTCTGTGTTTATCCACTTGCTGAACATTTTTCTGCTGAGAATTCTGCTCCTCTTTCTCACATGCCATTGCATCACCTGCGGTGAAAAAGACAGAAACATCAAACAGGGATGAAAAGTGAAAAGCTAAAACAACCTACGTGCTGGAGGGAGGTCAAATAAAAATCACAAACTGAACTCCCCATACTCTTCCCCAAAACAGGAGAGAGGAGGATCAATTTGGCTTTCAAATGCCATCCAAATTCTCAGGGGAAGGGAGGAAGCTACTGCCTGGTGTCTGCTAGAATCTACGGGAAGCCATGAGCTATAATTACCCTGAGAATATGACCCCTGCTGGCAACAATAATGAACTGAGAGACCTCTCAAGGGCTTGGTAGGGCATCCCAGATGTTTCCTTCAGGCACTTTCACACTCAGAGTTGGTTTAATGTTTCCTCACCTCTGCAGGAAGATCTCAGGGTATGTTTTCCCTCTGAACCCTGCAGGTCTGAGACCCACGGCTCTTCCCCTTGTTCCAGCTGGGAGATCACATCAGGTTTGGAAAATGGAAACCCTGCTCAGATGAAAGAAAACAAAGGAGTTCCGTTGATTTCATAAAACTTTGTCATAAAAAACATTATATTAATTTAACTTTAATACTTAGTGTGACCCAGTGTGCCTGGGCTAGTCCTCACTGAAAATGCCAAGACCAGGGCAGGCTGAAAAAGGGAGAGCAGAGGCTCCCCAAACTGGTGGTTAACACGGAAGTTAAACTCACCGACCAGTCACCAACTGTGCATCTGATCCCCCACACTGGTTATCGAGAAACTGAAAAAAGAAATCACACGGCCCCCTTTATTGCATCCCAGTTCTCTGGCTCCTAATCAGCACCTAGGTCCAGCACAGTGAGAGGTTATTTAAAAACTCTGCTCACATAAACAAAGTGTTCTTCTGACCCCAGAGTCAGTCACATTACCCGGTCAGTATAGGTTTGGATCTTACTCAAAATACTACGATGCCAGCCAGTCATTGGCATCTAAACTAAAGGTTTATAAGCAAGAAAGCATCTAAACTAAAGGTTATTATAAAAGAAAAAGAAAAAGGGAGTTGTTAAATGGGAAAGCAGTCAGACACATTCAGAAATCTATACATCTGGTTCTTAGCAGTATTGGTGAGTTCCTGGCTTGAAAGGCTCTCTGGCACACATCCACATTATTCAGTCCTTTGTTCAAGCCTTCAGTTTGTAGAGAACTTGCTCCAGAGGTAGGAAGGGGGATTGAAGACAAAATGGAGATGATGCAGCTGCCCTTTATATTCCTTTTGCCAAGTGGCTTCTAATTCCTGTGTCCCAAACACAAGCTTCACAGCACATGGCATGGAAAAGCCTTGGAGTTCTCAGTACACAGTGTGATACAGCCTGGCCAGAGGGCAGCAGGAGAGGGTTAGCAGGGAGCCTTATTCCCTGCAGAGGGAAGAAAGTTTGCTATAGATTAACTAGAGCACCTGAAGCCAATTAGAGCACCTGCAGTCAGTCACCTGATAAAGACCCTTGCTCCAATCAGACAGGGAAGGAGCTGGAGCAGAAGGATTGGTATTGGAGCAGAGAACAGTTTGAAGGGAAGCAGAGGAAAGTTTGGAGAAGTGCTGCAATGGGCTAAGAAGTCCAAGACCCTAGGTAAGGGCACCTGGCTTGTACAGAGGAGGGCAGGAAGCCCCACAAGCTGAAGGGTAGGAGCGGGAAGTAGCCCAGGGGAAGGAACCATCAGTTCAAGTGGTTCACCACTAACCTCAGGGCCCCTGGGCTGGGACCTGGAGTAGAGGGCGGGCCCAGGTCCCTCCCTCTCCACTCCCCTCCTTAAGGACACTAGTGGGGCAGTTAATATTCCAATTCAGGGGCAAGAAATGGTGCCCTGAACCGCCCCCCCCCCCCCAAGAAGAGAAAGCACAAGACCCATCATAATAGTGCCGGCAATTTGCCACAACAGGCATAACCCTGCATGTCTTGCTGACTCAATAGGTGTATCCCCTTAATCCTTTCCATGGGTTCATTGTATGGCTGATGACCCTGGCTGGGCCATCGAACAGGCTGGGCAGCGCTGATGCCAATATGTCTGGGGGTGTCACTCAGAAACACTGCACAAGTCTGGAATACAGATATACCCTACATATCTGTAACTCACAATAGAAACAAGATTATCATACTTGGAAACTCATAACATTTTCACTGACTCCTTACATGGCATATATAGCACGATTCATTGCAATTTCATCATATTGGTATTGTGATACAGCATGGCCAGAGGGCAGCAGGAGAGTGTTAGCAGGGAGCCTTATTCCCTGCAAGGGGAGGAAGGTTTGCTACAGATTAACTGGAGCACCTGAGGCCAATTAGAGCACCAGCAGTCAGTCAGGTGATAAAAACCCCCTGCTTCAGTCAGACAGTGTGGGAGTTGGAGTAGGAAGGTTTAATGTAAATAATATAATATAATTAATATTAATATATAATACCCATATATATGTTGGGAACACACAGACATTTAACAAAGTTCTAGCCTTTCCATTGGCTCTTTTGGTCAGGTGCCCAATACTTTTTTTTTTTAAACCCTGTTGGCTTGTTAACCCTTTAGAGGTAAAGCAAGCAGAGAACTCGCACCAACAGGGATTTTACAGCCAACTGGCTGGCTGGGTGTTTATAAAAGGGAGATCCCTCCCCTCCCCTTCATTTATCACTGTAGGGCTTGTGAGGTACCATTTGAAAAGACATAATCTACTGAATATCCTCCTGTTAAACTGTGTAGCAACATTGTATGGAAAGTGATGAGATTTTACAGTATGATATTACTGAAAAAGCTGCAACCCTAACCTTAAGTTTCTCAGAGACAGCAAGGCAAATAGCTGGTCAAATAGCCATTCTCCACCAGGGGGAAGGTGTGAAGAAGACATTTACATTCCATCAGAGGGACACTTGAAGCTCGTATCTATGACAGCCTGTCACCATGACTCAGCTGAGAACTGAAGTGGTTTCTAGTACAAAGGACTGAATTATAAAAAGAGGTGAGGAAAATGCATGAGACTCTCTCTTCCCCCTTTTCCCTCTGCTCATGACAACTCCTGAAGAACTGAATGTGGGCGGCAGGGGCAGGTTAGGGGGAGTCCTGGCTGAAAGGAAAACCAGCCTGTCTCAGCACATGGTGAGAGAAACATTTGTTTTAAATCCCTTTTAGCTCGTTAGGTTAAACATTAGTTTGTGTTTTATCTTGAATTTCTTTCATAAACAATTCTGACTTTTATGCCTCATTACTTGTAGTCACTTCAAATCTTTTTCTTCAGTAGTTAATAATTTTGTTTCCTTTTTTTATCAAACCAGTGTGTTTGGATTAAAGTGTGTTGGAAACTCCATTTGGAATAACGAGGCTGGTGCATGTCATTTTCCATTGATGAAACAACAGATTTCATATGAGCTCCCATTGTTCAGGAGTGTGCTGGACACTACAAGATGCACATTTCTGGGGGAAGTTTGGGAGCAGAGAATTTTCTAGGGTTCTCCTGTGAGGCACTGTAATTTGTGAGTCACTGACTAGCAGCACTCAATACTGTGTAGCTGGGAGCGAGTTACATGCTGGAGACTGCGTGTGAACTGCCCAGGAGTGGCTGCTCTCACAGTAGAGCAGTGTAAAAGGCACCCCAGCCTGGGGAACTGAGGGAACACAGCTAACAACAGTCCAGATTGTACTGTGCTTAATGTCACAGACACTCAATTTCAAAGTCTCCCCTAAAACATACAGAAAGTAAATCCACGTCCCAGAAATCAAAGTCTCCCTGGCACTGCTTCTTGCTGATAGATGTGTCCAGAGACAAAGACAGAGTCCTGGGGAAGCTGGAAACATAAGCGTGGGGCTCAGTGCAGAACAGGAACAGGAAGGGCAGGGATATTATTGAATGCAGGATCTCAGCAGTACTAGATGTCAGGATAACACATAGTGCAGGCCACTGGCAAACATAATCACAAATATACATATAAAATGATGGGGTCTAAATTAGTTATTTCCATTGATTTATACAAGGGCAGTAAGATATTCTCTGTATTACTGTCTATCCCTTTCTAAATAATTCCTAACATCGTGTTTGCTTTTTTGACTTCCGCTGCACATTGCTGGATGTCTTCAGAGAACTATCCACAATGACAAAAAGATCTTTTTCCTGATTAGCCTAATTTTGCCCCCATCATATTGTATGTATAGTTGAGGTTATTTTTTCCAATCTGCATCACTTGACATTTATACACATTTGCCATTTTGTTGCCCAGTCACTTAGTTTTGTGAGATCTTTTTGAAGTTCTTCACAGTTTGCTTTGGTCTTAACTATCTTGAGCAGTTTAGTATTGTGACCTTATTGATATAATCTGGGACCATACAGAACATGGTTGCAACCAAGGTCCTGTAGTGGCACCAAATCTTATGTAAAGGGGGTCATATAAGGTGTCCAAGACCAGGTTATGGGTTGCTGGTTATAATTATGGTGTCTATATGTATGTATCATTTTGTAGTTGAAGTTTGAGTATTGGCTCTATCCTGTCTGTATTTCAAACTTATGCTGTGCTTCTGGGAGACATCCCAGACAAGCTGGTGTTAGCTCTGCCTAGCCTGCTTGATGGCCCATTAAGGACATCAGCTATTCAACTGACCCATTGAGGGAAGGCAGATAGGCCTTGTAACTCAGCAAAGTATGCAGGGACTTGCTCATGTGACTCCAGACTCCATTTTGCTGTCATTTTCCACAGTAAGAACAAAGAAGTGTTCTTACACCTGGAAAAGCCTATAAAAGGCTAATGCCTCATCTCCATCTTGTTTTCAATCCTGCTTCTTACCTCTGGAGGAACTTTGCTACAAACTGAAGCTCTGAACAAAGGACTGACTGACCCATCCCAGAGGAGGATGTACTCCAGAGATTTGATTTGAACCTGGAGTTTACTCCATCACTGCTACAAGCCTGAACTAAGAACTTTGCCATTACCGCATGTAATTGATTCAATTTAACCAATTCTAGCGCTCATCTTTATTTTTTTCCTTTTATGAATAAACCTTTAGATTTTAGATTCTAAAGGATTGGCAACAGCATGATTTGTGGGTAAGATCTGATGTGTATATTGACCTGGGTCTGGGGCTTGATTCTTTGGGATCAAGAGAACCTTTTTCTTTTATTGGGGTGTTTGGTTTTCATAACCATTCATCCCCAGGACAAGTGCACTGGTGGTGATACTGGAAGACTGGAGTGTCTAAGGGAATTGCTTGTGTGACTTGTGGTTAACCAGTGGGGTGAAACCAAAATCCTCTTTGTCTGGCTGGTTTGGTTTGCCTTGCCTTAGAGGTGGAAAAATCCCAGCCTTGGGCTGTAACTGCCCTGTTTTAAGCGATTTGTCACTCTCAGTTGGGTCCCACCAGAACCGCCTCGTCACAAGTATCATCTGCAAACTTTGCCACCTCACTGTTTACCTCTTTCTCCAGATCATTTATGAATATGTTGAAACGATTGGTCCTAGGACTGACCCTTGGGGAACACCACTCCTCTCCATTCTGAAAATTTACCATTTATTCCTACCCTTTGTTCCCTGTCTTTTAACCAGTTCTCAATCCATGAAAAGATCTTCCCTCTTATCCCATGATAACAATTTATGTAAGCGTCCTTGGTGAGGGACCTTGTCAAAGGCTTTCTGGAAATCTAAGTACACTATGTCCACTGGATCCCCCTTGTCCACATGTTTGTTGACACCTTCAAAGAACTCTAATAGATTAGTAAGACATGATTTCCCTTTACAGAAACCGTATTGACTTTTGCTCAACAATTTTTGTTCTATGTGCCTGACAATTTTATTCCTTTACTATTGTTTCAACTAATTTTCCTGGTACAGACGTTAGACTTACTGGTCTGCAATTGCCAGGATCGCCTTTAGAGCCCTTTTTAAATATTGGCGTTACATTAGCAATCTTCCAGTCATTGGGTACAGAAGCCAATTTAAAGACAGGTTACAAACCATAGCTAATAGTTTCCCAATTTCACATTTGAGTTCCAATCGTCCAGTGGTCCCACTGGTGGTTTAGCAGTCTTCCTGCTTTTGTTATTACCTTTTGAGTTTTTGGCTAGCCCCTTCTTCAAACTCCTTTTTGGCTTTTCTTATTACATTTTTACACTTAATTTGGTAGTGTTTATGCTCTTTTCTATGTACCTCACTAGGATTTGACTTCCACTTTTTAAAAGATGCCTTTTTATCTCTCACTGCTTCTTTTACATGGTCATTAAGCCACGGTGACTCTTTTTTAGTTCTTTTGCTGTGTTTTTTAATTTGGGGTATATATTTAAGTTGGGCTTCTAATATTGTGTTTTTGAAAAGTGTCTATGCAGCTTGCAGGGATTTCACTCTAGTCATTGTACCTTTTAATTTCTGTTTAACTAACCCCCTCATTTTTGCATAGTTCCCCTTCCTGAAATTAAATGCCAGTGTTGAGCTGTTCTTCCCACCACAGTAATGTTAAATGTTGTTATATTATGGTCACTATTTCCAAGCGGTTCTGTTACAGTTAGCCCTTGGACTAGATCCTGTGCTCCACTCAGCACTAAATCAAGAGTTGCTTCTCCCATTGCGGGTTCTTGTACCAGCTGCTCCAAGAAACAGTCATTGAAAGTATCCAGAAATTTTGTCTCTGCATTTTGTCCTGAGGTGACATGTACCCAGTCAATATGGGGATAATTGAAATCACCCACTATTATGGAGTTCTTTATTTTGATAGCCTCTCTAATCTGCCTTCGCATTTCATCCTCACTATCACTGTCTTTGACAGGTGGTCAATAACAGATCCCTATTGTTATATTCTTATTAGAGCATGGAATTACTATCCAGAGAGATTCTATGGAACATGTGGTTTCATTTAAGATTTTTACTTCATTTGAGTTTACATTTTCTTTAACATACAGTGCCACTCCCGTCCCCATCCCCCGAGTATGGGGGGATCCGGTGGACATAATGTACTTAGATTTCCAGAAAGCCTTTGACAAGGTCCCTCACCAAAGGCTCTTACGTAAATTAAGCTGTCATGGGATAAAAGGGAAGGTTCTTTCATGGATTGAGAACTGGTTAAAAGACAGGGAACAAAGGGTAGGAATTCATGGTAAATTCTCAGAATGGAGAGGGGTAACTAGTGGTGTTCCCCAAGGGTCAGTCCTAGGACCAATCCTATTCAATTTATTCATAAATGATCTTGAGAATGGGGTAAACAGTGAGGTGGCAAAGTTTGCAGATGATACTAAACTGCTCGAGATAGTTAAGACCAAAGCAGACTGTGAAGAACTTCAAAAAGATCTCACAAAACTAAGTGATTGGGCAACAAAATGGCAAATGAAATTTAATGTGGATAAATGTAAAGTAATGCACATTGGAAAAAATAACCCCAACTATACATACAATATGATGGGGGCTAATTTAGCTACAACAAGTCAGGAAAAAGATCTTGGAGTCATCGTGGATAGTTCTCTGAAGATGTCCACGTAGTGTGCAAAGGCGGTCAAAAAAGCAAACAGGATGTTAGGAATCATTAAAAACGGGATAGAGAATAAGACTGAGAATATATTATTGCCCTTATATAAATCCATGGTACGCCCACACCTCGAATACTGTGTACAGATGTGGTCTCCTCATCTCAAAAAAGATATTCTAGCACTAGAAAAGGTTCAGAAAAGGGCAACTAAAATGATTAGGGGTTTGGAGAGGGTCCCATATGAGGAAAGATTAAAGAGGATAGGACTCTTCAGCTTGGAAAAGAGGAGACTAAGGGGGGATATGATGGAGGTATATAAAATCATGAGTGATGTTGAGAAAGTGGATAAGGAAAAGTTATTTACTTATTCCCATAATACAAGAACTAGGGGTCACCATATGAAATTAATAGGCAGCAGGTTTAAAACAAATAAAAGAAAGTTCTTCTTCACGCAGCGCACAGTCAACTTGTGGAACTCCTTACCTGAGGAGGTTGTGAAGGCTAGGACTATAACAATGTTTAAAAGGGAACTGGATAAATTCATGGTGGCTAAGTCCATAAATGGCTATTAGGCAGGATGGGTAAGGAATGATGTCCCTAGCCTCTGTTTGTCAGAGGATGGAGATGGATGGCAGGAGAGAGATCACTTGATCATTGCCTGTTAGGTTCACTCCCTCTGGGGCACCTGGCATTGGCCACTGTCGGTAGACAGATACTGGGCTAGATGGACCTTTGGTCTGACCCGGTACGGCCGTTCTTATGACCTGCTCTGTCCTTCGATATATTTTGTACCCTGGAATGATTGTGTCCCATCGATTGTCCTCACTCCACCAGGTTTCTGTGATGCCTATTATGTCAATATCCTCCTTTAACACGAGGCACTCTAATTCACCCATCCTATTATTTAGACTTCTAGCATTTGTGTACAAGCACTTTAAAACTTGTCACTGTTTATTTGTCTGCCCTTTTCTGATGTGTCAGATTCTTGTGTGTGTGAATGATCTGGCCCCTACTTTATCCTCTTCCAGCCTCTCTTCCTGACTAGAACTAGAAAATCTCTAGCACTAGACTCTCCTCTAAGACAAGTCTCTGTCCGATCCACGAGCTCCTCTGCAGCCATTGGCTTTCCCCCATCTCTTAGTTTAAAAACTGCTCTGCAACCTTTTTAACGTTAAGTGCCAGCAGTCTGGTTCCACTTTGGTTTAGGTGGAGCCCATCCTTCCTGTATAGGCTCCCCCATCCCCAAAGTTTCCCCAGTTCCTAATCAATCTAAACGCCTCCTCTATACACCATCATCTCATCCACCCATTGAGACTTTGAAGCTCTGCCTGCCTACCTGGCCCTGTGCGTGGAACTGGAAGCATTTCTGAGAATGCCACCATAGAGGTCCCAGATTTCAGTCTCTTTCCTCGCAGACTAAATTTGGCCTCCAGGACGTCTCACCCTGGCCTCCAAAGCCTCCACGCGGTCTCTGAGGGCCAGGAGCTCCTTGCACCGAATGCACACGTAAGCCACCCGCCCACAGGGCAGGTAATCATACATGCTACATTGAGTGCAGTAAACAGGATAGCCCCCACTCTGCTGCTGGGCTGCTGCCTGCATTCTCTCTTACAGCTACCTAGGTTAACAACAGGGGTTTTGTTTCAGTCAAGAAGTTTGTATTATAGCTTAAGTGTTTTAAAGAATGGCAAGAGTACCTCGCCCCTTCCCACTCCCCTTCCAAACTCCCTCCCGAAACTCCCCATTAGCAGCCCTGTTTGAAAAGCTCCCTGGTCACCTGCTCACTGCTTTACAAAGCACTCCCCTATCACATACCCCCCTGCCCTGACTCCTTCATCCCCTCCCACATAAAGAGCCCTCACACCCCATGCTCTGACTCCTGCACCCCCCCATCCTCAACTGCACCCTGAGCACCAAATGGGAGCTCCTGCACACCCCGCTCTACATTGCCACCTGCACCCCTCACACCACATGGGAGCTGCCCCAGGTAAGCACTTCACACCCCAACCTCCTGCCCCAACCCTGAGCCCCCTCCTGCAGCCTAAAATCTGGCCAGACCCTGCACCCCCATCTCCAGCTGCTCCTGCAACCTAACTCCCTCCCAGACCCTGCACCCCCCAGCCCTGACTCCTGCACCCTGAACACCCTGCCCTCCCTGACTCCTGCCTCCCCCCACCACATCCCCACCTGCATTGCTCGCATGAAACAGGAGCTGCTCCAGGTAAGTGCTCCACACCCCGACCCCCAGCCCCCACCCTCAGCCCCCTCCCACACCCTAACTCCTGGCCAGACCCTGCACTCCAACATTTTTAATTTTTAATAAAGGGCTCTTATCCAAAGCGCTTTACAATAGATAGCTAACGGTACAAACAATATATGGAAAGATCATTAAGTGGTGCACCAAGACTCAGCGATTTTCAAGTGGTCTGTGGAAGAATCGGTTAGACAACAAAAACAATCAATGTACCTCACTTTATTTTCATTTACTTCCTATTACTTATAGGAGGAGGAGGAAGGGAAAAAAAGAATGAAAAAATGGGGGTGAGAGGGAAATAAGAGAGTTTTTTGTTGCTTATGTCCCAAGGAGGGACCCCTAAAATGGAGCTGAGCACAGGGCCCCACTAACGCTAAATCCGCCACTGAGCTTCCTTCTCTGGATACCCCCAGCCAGCATTCAAGGACGCACGGACTGTCTGTGTGATAAGTGACCCTGGGCCAGCAGCTCTGACTCCAGCAGCCTGCTCGTTACACCCCAAGCATTATTGTGCTCTGGGTGGAGAAGGCTCAGGGTTTGAGAGATCAGGGGTAGAAAACTTCTGCTGATTATGCCGCACCTAACCCTCAGTTTTACTTGAGCAAACAGGAGATATTTGACACTGTGCGATACGTCTCCTGTGCTCTATTCCCAAAGTGTTCTACAGCAGGGGAGGGTCACTGGTAGCTTGTGTGTCACTGGCATATTGGGGTGATGAGGCAACAGGACAGAGTAGAGGTGGCATTGTGGGGTGGCATGAACCATCTCTCTTCTTTTCCCCTTCCAAGAATAGAGGGGAGAGTAACCCTTACCCAGCGAGGTCACATTTTCATAATTCTCCTGCATGACATCCCTGTAGAGGGCTCTCTGAGCAGGGTCCAGCAGAGCCCCCTCTCCCCTGGTGAAATACACAGCCACCTCCTCGAAGGTCACCAGCCCCTGAAAGAGCGAGAGTCCAACACTCAGTACCTGCTGCCCCACTCACAGCCCCCCTATACATGGGGGACAGGAGCCAAACAGAAGCTCTGGGTGAATTGCAGTCAGAGTCCCACCCCCACCCTGCTCAGAGCATCCAGGAAACACCAGGGGGAGGGGACAAAGCGAGAGCCCCCCCCCTCCCCCACCCGAGCCAACACCCCCCCCCCCCCCCCACTAGCCACAGACTGATTCAGGAGATGGAGGGGTCCAGGGAGAGCTCGCTGGCAGGGAGCCCAACAACCTCCCCATTCTGAAGAGCTGGATGTGAAGGGAGGGGAAGCTCCCCTAAGCCTCACTGGTGGGTGCCCCCTTCATATCTCACAGCAGCCGCTGGTTAGTCAGGTCGGGCTCCAGCACTATGAGTCTGGTCAATTTTCCCAGCCCCATGCAGCTGGGTTATTTTCTGCTCCACAAACTAGAGCATTTCCACTGCCGAACCTCCTGGGTCTGTTCCTAGAATCTAGGCCACATATTAAATAACTCCCAGCAGGTTTAGCACACCCCTGTCCTCCTCCCTTTCTCCACCCTGTGCATTTCCTGCAAACCAGACTGCAACCTCCAAACCAGCCTGTGCAAACCTTCCCATCTCCCACGTATTTGCTGTCCCTCTCCCCCGCTGAAGGAACCCACCAGCAACCCCCTGATAATACCTACCTGAACTGGCTCCTCTGCAGCCATTTCTCTCCCCTGTCCAACGAGAGGATGGGATGAACTGGAGCGAAACATGGACATTATTCTGCAGCCTGGCAGGGCGAGAAGGGCAGTTGTGAAGGTTTCAGAACAGGCTTTAATACATTTCACAGCATGATTCCCCCAGGCCCTTTCCCTGCAGACAGGCACCCTAGAGTCTGCCATGCTGAGAAAAGCTTGATCTCTTTGTACAGTGTAGACCTGGCCTCTCCTGCCAGGCTAAGCCCACAGAGACATTTTTAACCTCCCTTCTCCCTCCCCCCACCCCGTAACAAAGTCTCTGAACACAAGGCTAGAAAAAAGCAGAACCAAAGGAGTCACTGTGAGTGATCCCCTCAGACACTGACCCCATGGCTGCCACACCCCAGCAGGAGGGATATGGAGTCAGGAACTGGATTTTCCTCTGTCTGATTCTCATCTTTTCCACAGGAAAGTGACTCTACCCAGGGTGCAGTAAAACATCTGTCTGGGCAGATTAGAGACCTGGAAATCTCTCTCCAAACTCTTCTCTCCCACAGCCCCTTTCAGTCTCTCTTTCTCCTTCTATCTCCTTTTCCCCTCTCCCTGCCCATCTGGTAGGAAAGTCCCATTCCTGGGTAGTTTTCTCCCCCATGGCTGGATTTGCTCCTGCAATTGTTAATTGGATGAGAAACAAGGGAAGTCTGTTTGTGTGGAGTCATTTTAAGGCCAGACCCCAGCATTTTCCCTTCGTTTCTTTCAGTTACCTGGAGACTCTGGCTCAGAATTTAGTATTAACAGGGCCCAGGGCTGCCCTAGGGGGCTAGGACCAGCTGGAGAAAGTCATCCCCTGGGCCGGGCAGAGAAGCAGCTTTAATTCAGGTCACATCCCAGCACAGAACCGCACTGGGGGAGCAGCAGCTGCTAAGCCTGGTCTCCCAGATCACTATGGAGGCTGCAGCGTCTGACCCAGGAAGCTGAACCCCAATATCCTGAGCAGAGAGGGACAGAGCGTTTGAGCAGCTTCCCTCCTTTAGCTCTCTGGGGAGAGCAGCTAATGAGAGCCCCTCCTCACAGGGAGAATTGCTGATCTCATTTGTCCCACTGTACATCTGGAGTCACTCCTTGTCCTTCCATACAGTGACTCTGGATTAACATTGGTCTCAATGAAACCAGAGTTCAGAAAGAATGAGTCCAGAACGCTGTGGAAGAGACCATCGTGTGGCAGTGCTGACCCCCTTCCCACCTCCCTCATACCCCAGATCTAGGACAAGGACTGGGGGGCACAATTTTCCAAATGGAACTGAAAGTTCCTGCAGTTTTCAAAAGAGGAGAAAAGCAAAATCTGTGATTTCACACTAACAGTGACTGATAAGTGGATAGAAAGTTATCACAGTGACAGGGCCTGTGACTGGGGAATGCCGGGCAGTGCTTGGAGCCAGGACTCTGACACAAGTTGATCAGAGAGAAGGATCATGGTTAGTAGCAGCCCCCAGACACTCCCCAGTACCCAGAGCCCAGACCCCACAGCCAGGGGCAACAGACACCCCCTAGCCAGGGTCCCACCAGATATTCCCTGGGACACAGCTCCCAGAATCCCTGGCCAGGGACCCCAGACACCCCTCAAAGCCCCACTGGCCAGGGAAGCCCCACCAGACCATGATTGCCAGGTTGGGAATCCCAAAGGGTTCCCCCCACCAAGTGCCCCCAGCAGCCAGGGACAACCCGCCAGGAACTCAGTCCCTCACTGCCTGCCTAGGACACCCCCCTGATTTCCAGCAGGATCTGCCATGTCGTTTGTCTGGGACCCCCTCCTCTGCCCTGATGCTTTTCAGTGGGACCCTTCACTTTGCTTGCCTGGCATCCCCTGAGCTAGTGCCAGAGCTCCGCTCCCTCCCCCCCACCCCTGTGCACTGGGCACGGCAGCGATCCCAGGAGTCTGCGGGGGAAGCCGAGACAGAGCCCCTGGCACAGCACCAGGCTCCCTCTAACCCCCTGCCCCACCCTCAAGAGATGCCCAACCCACTGTTCTGCAGCCAACAGCGACACCCACCTCCAGGACCCAAAGCCTCAGGGCTGGGTACATCAGAACCAACCCCCCCAAACCTCCAGAACCCACCAATTTGATTAGGGTCCCACCTGCGCAGTCACCTAAACAACTCCCATTACCACAACACCCCTTCAGCTCCAGCTGAAATCTCCCCACACAGACACCCCTTCCCCCAGTGCAACAGTGTTACCTGACAGTGCCTGAGAAGCGATAGAAAGTGACCACCGCCCCCTACTGGCCAGTCACACAGGCAGAGGGAGCCCTGGGGGATGTCTCTTGAACAGGAGAATGGAAGGCCTGGAGGGACAAAATAGGTAAGAAATGTCCATGCCTGTTACTAACAAATAATGGCCACCATGGATCCACCCCAGAGGTGGCTACATCTTAGCACTGTGGGAATCAATCTCTCACAGAGACCATTTGCCATGGGGTTTGGGATACTTCTGGACCCACACTGCACTCAGAGTGACCTCCTCATCCCGTGCCAGCTGGAGAAAAGAAAAGGGTCCAGCCAACTCTCCCATTGATCCCGAAACGGGGAGGCCTCGAGCTTTGATGTGTATTAAAGATGTGGCTGGTCTCTTTCATCAGCAAACATTTTAACACAGATAAAGGGGGGGGGGAGAAATGGTTCTCAAAGGAGAGGGGAAAGATCAACACTGGGAAATTTAACCCTCTGCAACTTCCAGGATGGAGAATGATTCAGGGCAACAGGTTTCCTCTAAGAAAAGAGAAGTTGCTGGGATTGAGAAACATGGGGAACAGCCCCAAACATGAAAGGAATTTTAATGATATTTGATAATAACGTAGAAGTGAAAGAGAAAGGGGGGAAATCTGAGAGATTTTGGCTCTATTTTTGCAAATAATAGAGAGGAAAGTGGAAAATCAAAGGGATTTTATATCAGTTTATATCTGATGCGCAGTACAATGTCAGTGTTTCACATCAGTATTCGTTAAATGAATAGAGAGGAAATGGGCAACATTTGCAAACATTTTATATCTATGTTCAAGAAGCTGAGAAAAGGGGTAAATCTGAGATTTTCTTGTTATTTTATAATTAGAGAGGGGGGAAGTCTCAGGGCATATTCAATTAGAAACAAACAACTAGAGAGAAGTGGGGCAAACGTTTAGGGTATTTTATATCAACCTTTGAGATTTGCAGAGAAAACGTGTCACGACCTGCAACTGGAGGTGGAAAATCAGACTCCTGGAGAGACCAGGGGGAAATGGGGGAGACGGGAGAGCGGCTCGTTGGCGGGGAAAGGGGCGAATCTCCCCGGATGTTACAGCCCGGGTGAGACACTGAGCGAGAAAAGGGGCAGAACTGGAGAGAATTTGTATCGGGGGCGAGAGGCAAGTGGCACCAACAGGGACAGGAGCCAATTAACCCCCCTCCCCCCTTCGCCCGCCTGGGAATTTCCTGGCTGCCCAGAGACAGTTCAACCCCCCCTCCGCGTCCAACTGACCTCCCCCCCCCCGCAACTCCGTCTTCTCACCTCCCTGCCTGACACCCCCCATCTCCCCCCACACCACAGGGGACCCCCCCGCCAGGCCCCAGTCTCTGCCCCCCAAATCCCAGCGGGGGGGGGGGGCGGATACAGCTGCGGCACCGCGGGGGCCGAGGCGGCTCCGAGGCTTCTCCCGGGTTCCCCGGGGCAGAGTCACGTGCCAGCCCCCCCAGCGCCCCCCCCGGGATCTCTCACTCCCCGGGGGCTCCGGGCGGGACTGGGGCGGGCAGAGCCCGGGGCTGCCCGGGGGGCGGGGCCCAGCTGGAGAAACCCCCCCCGGCCAGGCCCCCCCCCGGGGAGCAGCAGCGGCTCAGCCCGGGCCCGGCTCACGCGGAGGCGGCAGCAGCAGCTTTGTTCTCCCGCCCCCAGCGGGACTCGCACGGAGCATGCGCGATTTTACCTGCTGAAACCCTCCGTTACCTGGGCTGGAGAGAGCGGAAGCGGCCCCGGGGCAGGCTGGGAGATGTAGTTCCTGACTCTCCCTGGACCGGAAGTGACGTTGGGGGAGAGACCCCCCCCCGCCGAGTTGCAAACGCGCGCGGGCCCCTGAGGCTCTTCCTGGCTCGCGCGGGGCCGTTGGAGCCTCTCTGCCCGCCCCAGCCCCGGTGAGTGAGAGACCCCGGGGGGGGGCTGCTGGGGGGGCGGGCACGTGACTCTGCCCCGGGGAACCCGGGAGAAGCCTCGGCCCCAGCGGCGCCGCAGCACGTTGCGCCCCGCTGGGATGGGGGGAGGGGCGGGGCCCGGCGGGGGTGTCGGGCGGGGAGGAGCTTGGGGGAAGGTCAGTGGGACGCGGGGGGGGGAGGGGGGGTTAATTGGATCCTGTCCCTGTTGGTGCCACTTGCCTCTCGCCCCCGATACAAATTCTCTCCAGTTCTGCCCCTTTTCTCGCTCAGTGTCTCACCCGGGCTGTAAAATCCGGGGAGATTCGCCCCTTTCCCCGCCAATGAGCCGCTCTCCCGTCTCCCCCATTTCCCCCTGGTCTCTCCAGGAGTCTGATTTTCCACCTCCAGTTGCAGGTCGTGACACGTTTTCTCTGCAAATCTCAAAGGTTGATATAAAATACCCTAAACATTTGCCCTGAGATTCCCCCCCCTCTAATTATAAAATACCAAGAAAATCTCAGATTTACCCCTTTTCTCAGCTTCTTGAACATAGATATAAAATGTTTGCAAATGTTGCCCATTTCCTCTCTATTCATTTAACAAATACTGATGTGAAACACTGACATTTTACTGCACATCAGATATAAACTGATATAAAATCCCTTTGATTTTCCACTTTCCTCTCTATTATTTGCAAAAATAGAGCCAAAATCTCTCAGATTTCCCCCCTTTCTCTTTCACTTCTACGTTATCATCAAATATCAATTAAAAATCCTTTCATGTTTGGGGCTGTTCCCCGTGTCTCTCAATCCCAGCAACTTCTCCTTTCTTGGAGGAAACCTGTTGCCCTGAATCACTGTCCATCCTGGAAGTTGCAGGGGGTTAAATTTCCCAGTGTTGATCTTTCCCCTCTCCTTTGAGAACTATTTCTCCCCCCCTTTATCTGTGTTAAAATGTTTGCGGATGAAAGAGACCAGCCACATCTTTAATACACATCAAAGCCAGAGGCCTCCCCCTGTTCGGGGATCAGTGGTCCCCAGCTGGTAACGGGATAGTTGGCTGGACCCTTTTCTTTTCTCCAGCTGGCACGGGATGAGGAGGTCTCTGTGAGTGCAGTGTGGGTCCAGAAATATCCCAAACCCCATGGCAAATGGCCTCTGTGAGAGGTTGATTCCCTCTGTGCTAAGATGCAGCCACTTCTGGGGTGGATCCATGGTGGCCATTATTTGTTAGTAACAGGCATGAACATTTCTTACCTATTTTGTCCCTCCAAGCCTTCCATTCTCCTGTTCAAGAGACATCCCCCAGGGCTCCCTCTGCCTGTGTGACTGGCCAGCAGGGGGCAGTGATAACTCTCTATCCACTTAGCAGACACTGTGAGGTAACAGTGGGGTGGGGGGAGGTGTCTGTGGGGGGAGATTGCAGGGGGTACCCTAGTGAGGTTGGTGGGTTCTGGAGATTTGGGGTTTCAGGGGGTGGGTGTGATGTGCCCAGCCCTGAGGCTGTGGGTCCTGGAGGTGGGTATTGCTGGGGGCTGTTGGCTGCAGAACAGCCGGGGTGGGCGTCTCTTGGGGAGGTGGGACAGGGGGTTAGAGGGAGCCTGGTGCTGTGCCAGGGGCTCCGTCTGGGCTTCCCCGGCTGGCTCCTGGCATCGCTGCCGTGCCCAGTGCACAGAGCTGGGGGAGGGGATCCCTGGCACTAGGTCAGGGGATGCCAGGGAAGCAGAGTGAGGGGTCCCACTGAAAAGCATCAGGGGGTCCCGCTGGGTGGAGGAGGGGGTCCCAGACAAATGGCAGGACAGATCCTGCTGGTGGTGGTGTGCGGGGCGGGTCCTAGGCAGGCAGTGAGGAACTGAGTTCCCAGTAGGCGAGTCTCTGGCTGCTGGGGGCTCTTGGTGGGGGGAACCCTTTGGGATTCCCAACATGACAGTCATGGTCTGGTGGGGCTTCCCTGGCCGGTGGGGCTTTGAGGGGTATCTGGGGTCCCTGGCTGGGGACTCTGGGGGCTGCGTCCCAGGGAATAGCTGTTGGGCCCCTGGCTGTGGGAACTTCTGCTAACCATGATCCTTCTCTCTGATCAACTCGTGTCAGAGTCCTGGCTCCAAGCACTGCCGCTGTACCATCAGAAACATGAACCTATCCCGATTTGCTACTTTGGCTGCACTGAGCATGCGCAGCCGAACTGAGCATGCCCAGTAACCTGCGCTGTCGCCACTGCCCTCTCTCTGCCCTCACTTCTACTCACGATTTGCTGCCTGCTCTTTGGGGGCGTTTAAAAGGCTCAAGGGGGCAAATCGCAGGGGGGGAGCTGCGAGGGTCTGAGCGGGGGACACAAATTTACTGGCCAGGGGGTTCAAGCTGCTGTAGGCAGCGGCAGGAGAGAGACTGAAGGGGAAAATCGGGGTGGGGGTGGGAGCCGCGGTTACGCGCAGGGGGAGACGCTGCCAGACCCTGTGCGGGACAAAACCCCGTTTAGGAGGGGGAACAGTGGCCCTCGGGATGAGCCACCTGCTGGGCTGCAGATCTGGGGGTGTCGGGGCTGGGGGGGGGCACAGGCTGTTTTCAGTTGTGTCCCGTGTCAGCCCTGGAGCAGGGGACGGGTTCCTGGGGCTGGGTCTTAAAGGCACAGGCAGCCCGATTCCTACACTGTCAAAGCGTAGACAGCGCAGCTCCTCTATCTTATATAAGTGCTGCGGGGCTGTTACTGCTCCAGCCAGGAGACTGAATGTGGGGAAATATTGTCCAGGCGCCCCTCCCTCCCTCCTCCCTCCTCAAACTCTGCCTCTCACATTTTGACTATGTAAAAGTCTCTTCTATCATTTTCTATGTCTATATGAAATCCCTGCAGCTCCTTTCTCTTATACAACGTGCTGATTTGGTAACTCCCTCCCAGAGCCCACATGTCTGTACCCCCTCCTGCACCCCAATCCCCTGCCCCAGGTCAGAGCCTGCACCCGTCACTCAAACTCCCCATAGCCTGCAACCCTCCTGCACCCCCAACTCCATCCCAGAGCCTGCACCCCAAACAGGGCTGGATTAACCTGTTGTGGGCCCGGTGCTAAACATATTTGTGGGTCCCCATGGGGGAAATGGGGACATGAGGCAGGGGGGCAGAGTCCTCAGAGCAAGGGGCTGACTTGGGGCAATGGGATATGAGTCATGGTACGGCAGGGACAGCCCCACTCCACCCAGCCCAGTACAAGGGCACTGTTTACAAACCAGGAACTGCCAGACCCATGCTGTCCAGCCCAGCCCTGCACTGCCATTGTGCTTCTTCCCCTTGGGTGTGGGCCCATGCTGCACCATGCTACCCCCTGCTCAGCACCCCTCTGGCTCCCTACGCGCAGTGCCACACCACCCAGAGACCCCCACAAACCCCCTGCTCAGCACCCCTCCGACTCCCTATGCCCAGTGCCACACCACCCAGAGACCCCCACAAATCCCCTGCCCTGAACCCCTCTGACTCCCTTCACCCAGTGCTGCACCATCTAGAGACCCCCACAAACCCCCCTGCCCAGTGCACTCCCAGATCACTCCCCCACCCACTCAGAATCCCCCCACAGATCCTCTCACTGACCAGTGCCCCCCAGCTGAAGACCCCCCACAGCCCTCCCACAACTGCACAGTGCCCCACACCTTCCCACCCAGAGCCCCCCTACAGATCCCCTCACTGTCCAGTGCCCCCCACCACCACAACTGCAGTGACCCGCACAGACCCCCCACACTTCCCAGCACCCACACACACACAGATCTCCCCCACTGACAGGCCCCCAACACATAGATCTCCCCCCCCAGTGCCCAGCACCTACCCAGACCCCCTAGAGACCTACTCTCCCAAACCCCAGCCCCAGCCACAGTAGCCGGCCCTGATGGGAGGTGACTGTGGCTGCGAGGCTGAGATGGCAGCGCAGCCAGAACTGGTCCTGGGGCAGGAGAACTCTGGCCTCTTGGGAGTGGTGGAAGCAGCCAGGCTGGAGCAGGAGCAGAGCCTACCGGGCCAGGCTCTCTCAGGACCCAGCTGAGCCTTCCCCTCCCCAACTGTTCCTGTGAGTGGCTGAGACTGGCGCAGCCTCTGCACCAGTCCCAGGTGGCTCTTCCCCCGGGGAGGCAGGTGGGGCCCCACAGGTCCCAGGCAGTGGAGACAGCTCATAGCTGGAGCAGTGCTGGGTAGCGGGGCAGATCCCTGAGATGTGACTCCCGCGATCCTACCCAGCCCACCCACACCCATTGGCCCCGTGGCAAGCAGCCTTGCAGAGCACACACCTCTCTCTCTCCCTGCTTTCCTATCACCAGTTATGTTACTACAGGAATGAAATCGAGACATCCCATAAAACAGCTAGTTCCACATTGTTCTTCAAACCTCAGATCATTGAAATGTAGCTTTGCATTTGAGATACTATATGACTGTAGTACATTTTGCACCGCCTGCATCTACACTGACATCAGGAGAGGAGAAGAGGACAAGACTGTCCCTAGCATATATGATTTTAAAGAACGGAGAGACACACACACCCACTATCAATACAACAAGAAGGGAGAACAGTAGCTGGTGCCAAGAGAGAAGATGCAATGAAACCCTTCTGTACCCACAACTGATGTCTGAAAAGCATCAGTCACTCTGCAGATCAAAGAAAGAAAGAGCAGCCAGTTTCAGACAGATAGGATCCTTATGACCTATATAGGAGAAGTGTACTTCCCTATAGCAGTTTCCCACCATAATAAATAAATCCATAAGAAAATTAAGCAAAAATTAAGATTAGGAGTCTGATTGAAATTATGTACATTTTCAGCATTAGTTTAGTATGAAAATATTGCAGCTACTTTTCTTTTACTCCTGTTTTCATAAAAAGCAAAAGAGTTATAACATATAATTACAAAGACTAAAGTGCATGCTTTACTATAATTAGGACCAGGCAATCCAAGATGAAAACTACACCGTGGCAGAGTCCTACAACCAGGTATTTGAGGTCAATCCCTTTATCAATGGAATCCTCAACCAAAATATGAGGAAGGAGAAGAGTCACCCTCAAACTTTTGACAATAGCTCAAGGTCAGACACCAAGGAGATCAGCACCATTCGTATTCTGGTTTTGGATAAAATACTTGATCTTGCCTACATCATAGAAACCTTCCTCTCTCCAAGTCTACACCCCACAACACCCTTCAGCAATAAAGTAACCATTAAACAAGTTCTGAATCAGTCGTCTTTCTTCCCAATTTAGTTTTAACAATAAAGCTGCAACGTAAGTAGCTATGGGAGATGACAGTGCAACTGCTAGGTATTGGTGGGGGAAAAGTGTGCTACTAATGTCCTGGATATACTGGCAGGGCCGGCTTTAGGCCAGCTCAACCAATTCCCCTGAATCGGGCCCTGCCCCTAAGAGGGTCCCGTGCCCAAGCCCTGGTTCGGTGTATGGGCAAGAGTCGGTGCACTGTACCGGGGTGGCCTGGCTTCTCCAGGGGACAATTTAAAGGGCCTGGGGGCCCTTTAAATTGCCACCACAGCCACACTGCTGGAGCCCTGGGGTAGGGCTGTGGGGATCTGTGGGCTACTTAAAAAGTCCGTGGCTCCCATTGCTTCTATCGCCCCAGTCCTTTAAATAGCCCCTGGAGCCCCGCCGCTCCCCCAGGGCTCCGGCAGCTATGTACATGGCCAGGTCTGTGGAAGCAGGGGAGCCCCAGGCGGCTGCTGCTACCCTGGTGGGGGAGGGAGGAGGAGAAGGGAGCACTTACCATACCGGGTGGTCTGTACCCCCTGTACCTGCACCCCCTGCCCTGTCTCCAGCCAACCACTCCCTGCCCTGTCTCCAGCCAACCCCTGCTGCACCCTCCTGCCTGAAGCCAGCCATTCCCGCACTCCTCTGTCTTCAGCACTGCCAATCTATGCCGCACCCCCCCCCATGGCCCTGCTTGAAGCCAGCCAGCCCACCCCCCCTCGTCTCCAGCTATTGCTGCACCCCTTGCCCTGCCTGCAGCCAGCCCCATGTCCACTGGTGCCCTGCAATTCCCTGGGCAGTAACCCTGCATACCTGCTTCAATGATGGGAGAAGAGAGCAGCTGATACCCACACACATGTGCACACCCTAGGGTGACCAGACATCAAGTGTGAAAAATCGGGATGGGGTGGAGGTTAATAGGATCCTATATAAGAAAAAGACCCCAAAATTGGGACTGTCTCTATAAAATCGGGACATGTGGTCACCCTAGCACACTCCCAGGGAGTGGCGGGCACCCACACATGTGAAGCGGAGTCATTTCTAGTTCAGGCCCATCTTTGTAAAAAAGAACTGTAGGTAGGGTTATCATACTGCCGTATTTTCCCAGACATGTCAGACTTTTTGGTTCTTAAATTGCTGTCCGGGAGGAATTTTTAAACATGGACACATGGTCACCCTATTGGTACCAGAAATGCATACTCTGGCACATCCCTTAAATCAGAACTTTTTATAGGGAACCGGTTGCTAAGAAAGGAAAGGGCCTTTTTTTTTAAACTTTTTTTTAAGTCATCCCTGCTGGGGCCCCGCCGAAAATGTTTTAATTGGGTGGGCCCCAAACTTCCTAAAGCCGGCCCTAACTCGTCTGTTCAGTGCTATAGCTTTTAATATGCTAATGCAAACACTGTAATAGAGCATTAATGTCCCAATGTACTGGTGCTTGTTTTAACTTACCGTAATACTAGAAGTGGTGCATGTGAACATTGCCGTAACGAGGGCAAGGCGAGTGAGGCATTTGCCTCGGGCACGGAGAGTGAGGGGCTCAGAAAGTCTCTCCTTCAGCGGCAATTCGGCAGCAAGTCCTTCCCTCTGAGAGGGACTGGGGTACTCATTGCCGAATTGCCGCTGGTCGTCAGCAATGGAGAGGGGCGGCACATATGGCTCTTTTGCAGAAATTCGTTGGTGGAGCCTTCCTCCAATAGGGAAGAGCCGGACATGCTGCCTCTGTTCCTTGCCTTGTGTGCAAAAATCCCTAGTTACGGCTCTGCATGTGAAGCTCTCTTAAAAGCTGACACTACAGTAGTGATATTCCCAAGCCAGCATGCATAGGGCTGGGAGTGGGGAATGCTAACACACTTTCATACATAGCATGAGAAAAGCACAATTTAATTCAGTGAGTTAAACACAGTGTGAAACAGCAAATGCAGTGGTATGTTTGATGTGGAGGAGTAGTCTAATAGTAATACATGTAATGAATTTGGGAAATACAGTATAATGTATATTTCATGGTTTGCTTCACTGGAAACTATAATTGAATTTCTAATTTTTTAAATAAACAGAGTGAATTACTTCAAAATGATATATTATTGCTTCCTTACCACACACCAGGTCATTGGGTTATTGCGGTAAGATGTTTTATATTGTACTATAATTTTCCTTGTTGCGGGTTTTCAGTGAGTTCAGTGCATGCAAAGGAAAGAGGAATGTGAATGTTATAAAAAATTGCTACTGTCACTTTACATTGTTCATGTATCCTGGAAGAATACATTCTGTAAAGAATTGATTGATTTCACAATATGCTTATATCTTGTGTGTTACTGAGACATTACAAACGACAATATGTTAATTGCATAATGATTGTTGATAAATCAGTATAAAGTTTTTGAAAAAATCTCATTACCAATAAAATTTGTGAATATATTGAAACTTACAGATAGCCTTGATGAAAAAAAGGAATTGTTAATAATTGACCCCTTGTGTGATGAGATCAGATATGAAAGAACATGCCTGAGGAATTGGAGGTGATTTATTAGATACTTACTTTTACATTGGACATTAACTGTTCCACTGAAATTTTTTTAAAGGGAATGTAACAATAGTGAGACTAATATCTTCCTGTTAGCTACAAGTAAACATTGAAACAGCATGTACTTCTACTGAATATGCTTAATAATGGACTTTGAGTGAACTTGTGTGACTTGACTCTGGGGAAAGACTTCACAGAATGTGGACACGAAACAGTAGCATGTCGCATGTTTGAGAATGTATTATCATCAACATGGGGCACAGCAAATCAGGTGATACTTTGTGTAAGTGTGAGACAATAATATGAAAACAAGTGTGTATATATGTGAGCAATAAGTAATTTCAATTACTAATTAAAAAGAGAGAGAATGGATTTTTATCTATGTCCAGAAACCAGAGGGGGGAAAAAAGGAAAGCAAAGCTCATTTATGCAATCTGCTAATGTACTCTCTAAAAATTTCAAAAACTTTATCAAACGATTAACTAGTAAATCCTCATCTGATTGGAACAGTAAAATTGTTCTGCAACCCAGACAAAGTGATGGCCACAACTGCGGACCACTCATCTTAAAGTTATTGAATACTGTCGGAGAAAAACTCAGTTCTCGCTTTTTCTTTGGGTGCAGCAAAATCAAATACTTTATTATTTCTCCAGTAATTACAATAGAGGGAGAGAGTGCCCTAGGACACAGGGTTGCCCCAGTCCCGGACAGGTCTCTCAACAGGTAAACAATTACAGCAAGCATTTATACCTTTGTTACAGACAATAACAAGCAATAATACAGACAATAATGAGCAACAACTGCATTTTGTTTATACATAAGCCATCCTGCTATCTTATTTTTCTCACTTCTAGGAAACACCAGTCTACATATTTGGTTATCAGTTGCAAGGTCGTAATAACTCCTTACACAGTTCTTTCCTCTCGCCTCACACCATCCTCGCTTCTACAAGTCTCACGTCATTAGGGTTACAGTGTGGCCTGACTCTTGCTAACTACTAGCCTGACTCTTGCTAACTGACTGACATGCATTAAAATCCCCTTCAAATCCTTGTTAATTCTTTCCCTACTTCCACAATACCAAATTGCCATTAATATTGGTTATGTATGTTTACTTATCCATGTTGAAAGTAAATGCCAGAGATTACCAGTGGGCACTGCACCGGTGTCCTTGCCAGGGTGTACGGGGTGCGCTTCTGGCCCCAAGAAGGGATGGGGTCTCCAGTGGAAGGTGCGGTGCTTGGGGACCAGATTCTACCAGCCAGCCCTTCCTGACAGCTGCTGCTGCTGCAGTGGCCAGGAGCACCAGGTGCTTGTAAATCATTGTAACCCAGAGCCCCTTTCGCTCTCCCACTGTAGGCAGCCCTGCCAGGAGCATTCAACAGCATTGTCGGACCCTATGGCTGGGCCGCTGATGCGGGGGAGATGGGATAAAGGGGGCAGCGCCGTTAAAGCATAAAGCACTGCCACAGCGGAAGTGTCATGTCAGCCATGTACGGGAAGGAACCAGTGGACAGTTCTTACCGGTACACTGGACCGGCCCACTTTCACCTCTGGTACTTATGTGTATTCTAAATATCTGTGTTGTTAGGTTGCAGAAACGTATTTGCAGCACAAAGACATCAGTGTAGAAACAACACAAGAGGCTAATACTGTGTTTAGAAGACATATAGCAATTCTTCTAATGAAGGAGTCAGGTAATTACTTTCTTCCATGTCTTGTGGACTCATTGGGCACATGTGAAGATAACATGAAGAGTGGAACTTTGTCACATAGTAGACAGTTATTTTAATACCCCTAAAATGGGATATCTCATAGGTTTGGTTCTATAATGGTGACTGTGAATCAATAATATCTCTAAGTACTCAAAAATTTGAATGGGGTGAATGATTGCTATTGATCGACCAGTTGAATGAAATTTGCATTTTTAGATACAGGTGCAGTAAAGTAAAAATTTGAGAAAATATGATTCCAAAAAAAGAAAAAGTTCAAACCATTGACTGCATTAAAATATTGACAAGTAATAAATTAAGGTTTGCATTTTCAGAGTTGGTTGTATTATATTCATCATTTCATAACACTATAATTATTTTTAAGAAAGCGTGGAGGACTACTGCATATACTGCAACTTTATCAACTGTGAAAAAGAAATTGAGGATTGCACAATGGTAAGAAATGTAGGATTGAATGAAAATATATGCCATAAACTGGCTAAGGATCATAATTCCTGTAAAAATTCCACAACAGTAATCATTTTCTTCATGCTGATAGTCATATATTAGGTAACGCTCCCATGTGGAAGGAACAGCATGAGTGAATGCAAAGTATGTGTAACATTATAACTTCTGTGATTTCATTTCTTAATTGTTACTTATCAAAGGTCCAGTGTGATTCTTGCAAGAGGTGGGCACGTATACCCTGCATTACAGAAGGAACCAATCAAGAAAACCTGACAGATGAGAAGAAAGAGTACAACTGCAAGAAATGTGCATAGTTCACTTCATTACCCCCCCAAAACAATAAAAAACCCATAGTTTAAATGCCTGTTTCAAAACATAATGCAATCCTGTGACAGAGCCAGGAACAGACCCTGTTAACTCCACAGCCCCGTCACCCGCAGCTTGGAAAGGCCCCCGAGCACACTGTATTAGGCTGCAGGAAGAGGTGTGCAGGGACTGCAGCTGAGCTGTCCTGCCAAGACAGCCTGTGCATCCCTGGACAAACCACCTCGCTAGGGGGTGTCCCCTGGGTCAGGAGAAGTCAGTGTCCAGCCCTGTGGGGCTGCGCTCCTGGCTCATACCTCCAGCACTCACTGCTGCCCCTCCCTTCCCAGCTGCACTGGTCAGCCAGCCCCAGGCCTCTGTGAGGTCACTTCCCCCCGCCTCCACCACCTCAAACCTTCAAACTGGGACATGGTGCACCAGTGCCAATCAGAGTGCACTAGTGTAACTTCTGTCTACACTAAGGGTTTGCACCAGTGCCTAAAACACCAGGGTGGCAGAGACCTTCAGTGCCAAAACAGCAGTGCGGTGGCACTAGAACCTATTTCTAGCTCGGTCACAGACAGCCTGGGTGACCTTGGCCACGTCAATGTTTCTCCTCCCAACTTTAGTCTCTTTCCCCAGCTGCCCACTCTCCGGGGTCTCCTCTCTCCAGAGCTGCTCACCACTACAGTCTGTGTGGGTGTCCCCAGAGCTAAGGCAGGTCAGCTCTGGAATAGTCTTACAAGGGAGGCTGGGGAGTCTCTTTCCTGGAAGTTTTAAGAACAAATAGGACAAAGCTCTGTCAGAGACAATCTACAGATACTTGGTCCTGCCTCGGCAGAGAGAGCTGGACTTGATGACATCTTGAGGTTCTGTCCAGCACTACATTTCTAGGATGCCATGCGATATATACGTACAAAACACAACATCCAGAGTAAAACCCACCACAACATAATGTCAGGAAACTCAGGGAAAAAAAAGAAAAAACAAACAACAAAAGCCACAGCATAAAATGACAATACAGAGGAAAAGAAAACACGATGCAAACTAACACACCCTAGGACAATATTACACAATGAAAAAAAAAAAAAAGAGCTCATCTCAAACCAGCACAACACAGGCACCAAAAATGCTGAGGCAAAACAATTCACCGTAAAACTGCTCCACAACATGGTGCGATCACAGTTCCAAATGGCACCATGCAAAACAGCTCAGCGTAGAACAGGACACAGCACAAAAGAGAATTCTTTCAGTGTAGGCCTGGAAGGGATCTTGAGAGGGTGTCTACTCCAGCCGCCTGTGCTGAGGCAGGACCAAGTATCCCTAGACATTCCCAGACTGGTGTATCTCTAACCTGGTCTTAAAAACCTCCAATGAAGGAAATTCCACAGCCTCCCTTGGAAGCCAATGCAAGGCAAACACAGACCAAAACAACGCTGCACACACACGCTGGGCCTGGGGTTAAGGGGAGAGGCAAGAATTCAAACAATCTGGGTTCAGTTCCCAGTTTTGCCCCAAATTCTCCATGCAAACTTGTTAGATACCGGCGGCTGGCCCGTGCCCACTGACTTGGGCTCATACGGCTCAGGCTGTGGGGCAGTTTAATGGTGGTGTCCATGTTCCGGCTGGGGCTGCAGCCCAAGGTCTGGCACCCTCCCACCTCGCAGGGTCCTACAGCCTGGCCCCAGCCCGAGCCCAGACATCTACACTGCAATTAAACAGCCCCTTCGCCTGAGCCCTATGAGCCTGAGTCACCTGGCATGGGCCAGCTGGGGGGTTTTAATAGCAGGGTAAAGATACCCTTGGTGTCTGTTCAACACCTGTTACAATGGGGACCCTGATCTTGGTCAGTGTGCAGAGTCCTGACCAACAGGGGAGCCTGAGCTCAGTTGGGGGCTCTGCAACTCCCAGCATTACAGGATCCCTGATTTTGTTTAGGGCCCCTGCAGTATCTGGCAAAATGTGGGGCCAGGATCTCTGTCAGGTTCTGTGCAGTGCCCAGTACAGTGGTGGGGTGTGATCTTCATTAGGGTCTACAGCAACGTGCAGATCCCTTTCTTTAGTTGTGTAGCCGATATGTTCTGCTGACGCTGCCAGGTGTAATGCATGTTCAGTAGGGGTTTCTCCCCTACTAATGCTGCATTGTCCTTCTCTTCTAGGTTAGTATATTAATGATCTCATTTTGGTGTCATGTGTGTCAGTTCGTTGCCATGGCACTTGTGTGCTCAGACATCTGAGGATGCTCTGCAGAAAAGTTCCTTGAGTGGGGTGATCCACAGGGAGTAGCTCAAACCTCCAAAGTGCCTGGCCAGGGGCAGGACATTAGCCCAGCAAGGGAGGGGTGTGGCAGTGACATCACAAAGGCCTTTGGCAGGATCTCAGACTATTGGTCCAAGGCGGTGGGGAGGTGGTGACCTCACAGAGAGATGCTGACATCAGCCAGGCAGGACAGGGGTGAGGGGCCAGGGAAACCTCAGAGACCCCTGTGGCTTTGCTCCAGCAAGTCTCCTTCTCCAGGTCTCTCTTTGAGGACTGAGAGAGTATTCGGGCTTTTTAAGAGCGCCAGCAGGAACCTCTTTCGAGTTTTCTCCTTCCTTTCTGGGGAGCCCTGTGAGGAGCTGATTTAAGGGGGGAGGGGGAGCTGGAAGGCTCCCTGGATAAAGGAAGGGGGCGGAAGTGGGGGACGGGCAGGTGACTGGCAACTGAGGGCTGGGGAAACTGTGTTGGTAGTTTGGGGCAGTGGTGGGATTGGGAAATGGGGTCTGGACAGTCTCCATTGGGGACACGTGCTCTTCTCTGCCAAGGTGGGGATGAAAACGGGCTCCTCTTCCCATCCCCATTCCAGGGGCAGCCATGTGCTGGGGAATGACTCAGGGCAACAATTTCCCACCTAAATGAGGACAAATCACTGCAGATAAAATGGGTGGGAAAAACTGCCCCATGGGAGAGATTTTGAATTGACACTTGAGAAATACAGAGAGACCAGGGGAAAAGGGAAAAGCTGGAGAGACTTTGTATGTGGGAGGACAGGGCACAAACAGGGCAGGATTCAGTGAACTCACCTCCCCACACGGGAATTTCCTGGCTGCACAAACCAATTCATATTTCCCGCCCCAATGACCTTCCCCTGCGCCCCAGCTCAACTCCAGTGCCCCCAGCCCGGATCTTCCTTTAGCCCCCAGCCCCACCCCCACCTGCCTGACTCCCCACCATCAATTCCCTGCTCAGCCCCGCCCCTGTTGCTCCTCGCCTGTCCCAGCCCCGCCCCAGCGGAACGTTCCGGCTGATACGGGCAGGGGAAGGGCAGCGGCTTCAGCAGCTGCTACTGAGCATGCGCACTGCCCGGGAGTAGCACAGCGCTATTGAAGCAGCAGAATCCTGTGGCACCTTATAGACTAACAGATGTTTTGCAGCATGAGCTTGTGGGTGAATACCCACTTCTTCGGATGCAAGCGAAGAAGTGGCTTGCATCCGAAGAAGTGGGTATTCACCCACGAAAGCTCATGCTGCAAAACATCTGTTAGTCTATAAGGTGCCACAGGATTCTTTGCTGCTTCTACAGAACCAGACTAACACGGCTACCCCTCTGATACTCAGCGCTATTGAGAGTAATTTAATGCACCGCCCACGCCCGACACCCCCAGGGCCCCTGCCCCCATCCCAGCGGGGCGGATCCTGCTGCCCGAGGGCTCCGGGCGGGGCTGGGGCGGGCTGCGCCCGTGGCTGCCCGTGGCCCAGCTGGATAAACCCCCCCCCCCCGGGGAGCAGCAGCGGCTCAGCCCGGGTCCGGCTCACGCAGAGGCGGTAGCAGCAGCTTTGTTCTCCGCCCCAGCGGGGCTCGCACGGAGCATGCGCAGTAACAGCTACTGGAACCCTCCCTTCCCTGGGCTGCGGAGAGGGCGGACGCGATCCCGGGGCAGGCTGGGAGATGTAGTTCCTGATGCTCCCTGGACCGGAAGTGACGTTGATGGAGAGACCAAACCGATCTGCAAACGCGCGCGAGCCGCTCCGGCTCTGCCTGGCTCGCGCGGGGCCGTTGGGGCCTCTCCCGGCCGGAGAAGGGTTGGTGCCGGTGGGGCTCTGGGCATGCGCAGATCGCGGCGGAGAGCCCTTCATTAACCACCCCGTGCCCGGCCTGGGTTCCGCCCACCCCGCTGCGGAGCTGCAGCCTCCAGGTCCCGGAGCGAGCCCCGGGGCCGGGGCCGGGGCCGGGGCCGGGGGGTGACTCTGCCCCAGTGCCCGGGCAGGGTGAGACCGGGCTGGGGGGCGGGAAATGGCGGGGGGGGGGCAGGTGACCCCCGAGGAGCGGGGAGAGAAAGGGGGCTGAGATCCTCGGATTTACCGCTGCCCCGTGGGGACCCCTCCTCCCCGTCCTGCCCCCTTTCTCCCTAGAGAGCCACGAGCAGCGCCCAGGGTGACCCCCCCTCCCCCAACCCCTGAGAAGTTCCCTGTCCCCCCCCCCCGATTGTGCCCCATTTTCTCTCCCCTTCGCCAGTGGCCAGTTCAGGTCTCAGGTTTGGGGGGTTTCCCCCATTTCCACCTGCAGGGATTTGTCCTTGTGCGGGTGGGAAATGGTTCCCCCGAGTGATTCCTGAGCTGGGCAGAGGGTGAATGGGCCGAGGCTGGGGGGGCCCTGAGACAGGGACACCTCTGGGCTGCGCTGGGGGGGGCACTCTCTGCTGGCAACGGGGCCTGGGAAGGGCTGGGAAGGGGAGGGAGGAGCAAGTGTCCCCCATGGAGACGGCCCAGCCCCAGGTTTCCTAGTCCCAGCTACTCCCCAGCACCTGCTGGCCCTGTGAGTGTGAGGCAAGAAGAATCCATCTCAGTCTGTTGTTGATTGAATATCCCTGTATAATCCCCTCCGTTCTCTTGAACTGTTAAATGCTGATGTCAAATCTTCCAGATGTTGGTGCTTCTGTCTCACATTAGCAAATATATTGTTTGTGCCCCATTTTCTCCTCAGTTCTGAAATACTGATACCGAATTCTCAAAAATCTTCCCACTTTTCTCCCCAGGTGTGTGACTGAGATCAGGGCTCTTATCGTACTGAGCGTGGCCCTGTTCTCCAGGCACTGCAGAGACCCCAGGTGAGATCTGGGCCCTGTTCTGCCAGGCGCTGCAGAGACCCCAGGTGAGATCAGACCCCACTGTTGTGCCAGGTAAAACTGAGGCCTAGACCGAGATCACGGCCCCCTTTAAGCCAGGCGGTGCACGACTGTGACCTAAACTGCTGCATCCATTGTGCTGGGCACTTTAGAGACCTCGACTGAGATCTGTGTCCCCGTTGAGTCTGGCACTGCACTGACCCCAACCCAGATCATGCCCCACCACTGTACTGGGCACTGCACAGACCCTGACAGAGATCCTGCCCCCACATTTTACCAGTTGCTGCAGGGGCCCTAAACAAAATTAGGGATCCTGTAATGCCGGGAGTTGCAGAGTCACCGACTGAGGTCAGGCCCCTGTTGCACAGGGCTCTGCTCAGACACCGAGATCAGGGTCCCCATTGTGACAGGTGCTGAACAGACACCAAGGGTATCTCTACCCTGCCACTAAAACCCCCCAGCTGGCCCATGCCAGGTGACTCAGGCTCACAGTTCTCAGGTGAAGGGGCTGTTTAATTGCAGTGTAGATGTCTGGCCTCGGGCTGGGGCCAGGCTGTAGGACCTTGCGAGGTGGGAGGGTGCCAGACCTTGGGCTGCAGCCCCAGCCGGAACATGGACACCACAATTAAACAGCCCCACAGCCTGAGCCGTGTGAGCCCAAGTCAGCGGGCACGGGCCAGCCGCCGGTGTCTGACTGCAGTCTTGACATGCCCACAGGGACAGAGGCCTTGCCACAAAAAGCTCAAAGGCTAAATAGGCCAATGGTGGGAGGCGACTCCATTTTACAGATGGGGAAACTGAAGCTCAGAGAGCTGAAGTAATTTGCTCAAGTTTGCATGGAGAATTTGGGGCAGAACCTAGATTGTTTGAATTCTTGCCTCTCCCCTTAAACCCAAGCCCAGCGTGTGTGTGTGCAGCATTGTTTGGCCTGTGTTTGCCTTCAATTGGCTTCCAAGGGAGACTGTGGAATTTCCTTCACTGGAGGTTTTTAAGACCAGGTTAGAGATACACCAGTCTGGGAATGTCTAGGGATACTTGGTCCTGCCTCAGCACAGGGGGCTGGAGTAGACGCCCTCTCAAGATCCCTTCCAGGCCTACTTGAAAGAATTCTCTTTTGTGCTGTGTCCTGTTCTACGCTGAGCTGTTTTGCCTGTTGCCTTTTGGAACTATGATGCACCATGCTGTGTTGCATAGTTTTATGATGCGTTATTTTGCCTCAGCTGGTTTGGTGTCTGTGTTATGTTGGTTTGAGTTGAGCTCTTTTGCATTGTGTACTTTTGTTCTAAGGTGTGTTAGTTTGCATTGTGTTGCTTTCTTCTCCTTAGTATTGTGTCATTTTATGCTGTGCAGTGTAGTTTTTTGTTTTGTTTTTTGAATTGCCTGACACCATGTTTTCATTTGGTTTCATCATGTTGTTTTATACGTATCTATATTGCATAACATCATAGCAATGTAGAGCTGGACAGGACCTCAAGATGTTGTCATGTCCAGCTCCTTCTGCCGAGGCAGGACAAGTGTATGTAGATTGTCTCTGACAGAGCTTTGTCCTACCTGTTCTGAAAATCTTCCAGGGACAGAGACTCCCCAGCCCCCTTGTAAGACTATTCCCGAGCTGACCTGCCTTAGCTCTGGGGACACCCACACAGACTGTAGTGGTGAGCAGCTCTGGAGAGAGAGGAGACCCCAGTGAGTGGCAGCTGGGTAAAGAGACTGAAGTTGGGAGGAGAAACATTGACGTGTCCAAGGTCACCCAGGCTGTCCGTGATGGAGCTAGAATTAGATCCCAGTTCTAGTGCCACCGTACTGCTGTTTTGGGCACTGAAGGTCTCTGCCACCCTGGTGTTTTAGGCACTGGTGCAAATCCTTAGTACAGACAGAATTTACACTAGTGCACTCTGGCACTGGTGCACCATGTCCCTGTTTGAAGGCTTGCAGGGGATAGGGGAGGGGGGGCAGTGACCTCACAGAGGCCTGGGGCTGGCTGAACAGTGCAGCTGGTAAGGGAGGGGCAGCAGTGAGTGCTGGAGGTATGAGCCAGGAGCACGGCCCCACAGGGCTGGACACTGACTTCTCCTGACCCATGACCCACACACCCAGCTGTGTGCAGGGACCACAGTTGAGCTGCCTGCCAAGACAGCCTGTGCATCCATGGGCAAACCACCTCTTTCTGCAGCCTAATACAATGGGGTCTGGGGACCTTTCCAAGCTGCGGGTGATGTGGCTCTGGCGTTAACGGGATCTGTTCCTGGCTCTGTCCCTGACCTGCTTGGTGACCTGGGGGAAGTCACAGCCCCTCTCTGTTTTCCTCCTCCCCATTGTCTACTTGGATTGTGATCTCTTTGGGGCAAGGACTGTCCCTCTCTGTCTGTGCAGTGCCCAGCACAATGGGGCTGCTGATCTCAGTCAGGTTCTCTGCCATGTGCTGCACGATGGGGCCCTGATCTCCATCAGTGTCTGTGCAACACAAAGCACAGTTTATGGACTCACAGACTTTAAGGCCGGAAGGTAGAGGTGTATTTCAGATGAGGTCTCATCGGTGCCTTGTATAACAGTACTAACCCTTTCATGTGTCTGCTGGAAATACCTCACCTGATGTATCCTAGGACTGCATTAACCTATTTCACAGCTGCATTGTATTGGCAGCTCATAATTATCCTGTGATCAACCAATACACCCAGGTCTTTCTCCTCCTCTGTCAGTTCCAGTTGAGAAATCCCAAGCTTATTGCAAAATTATGCACTTGGGGACTAACAACTAGAATTTGTGCACTATTGATTTTCATCCCATTTCTATTACTCCAGCTTTCAAGGACATGCAGATTTTCTTGTATGATTTTCCTGTCCTCCTCCATATTGGCAATCCCTCCCGGCTCTGTGTCCCACTCCCACTTCTTGTGCCAAGATCACTAATAAAAGTGTTGAGTAAGATTGGTCCCAAGACTGATCTGAGGAACTGCACTAGTAACTCCCTCCAGCCTGACAACTCACCCTTCAATATGACCCCTTGTAGACTCCTTTAACCAATTCTTTATTGACCTTCGGTACTCCTATTAATCCCCATAGTCTCCAATTTCACGAATAGTTTCCCATGTGGAACTGTATCAAAAGCCTTACTGACGTCCAGATCAGGTTTCTCTGGCACAATCTACCTTTTGTAACACCATGTTTTATTTATTTATAGCGCTGAAGGCTGGGAGGAAGTGTTAGCAGTAGGCTGAGAATGGCCATGTGGAGGTGGGGGAGGGGATGGCAGACAGTGGGGAGGTGGGGGGGGGGATGCGGCATTGGAGGTGTATCTGGGATTGTGTTTTGTAGGAGTCCATGTCTCTGCTCCCTGTGGCCGTGGCACGTTCCGTACCAAAGCAGCATGTCAGCAGAGCAGACCCACACACCGTAGCTCTGCCTGGAACACGCAGCGTTCACTGCCAGACGGGCTGGGCGATTTTTCAGGGACCCAGCTTGATATGCCTGGCTGGGGTGGGTTCAGCTGGGCGGGGGTCTGGGGCTCTGATAGTTTGCGATGTTCCTTTTTGCATAGTCAGTTTTTTCCATTTATTGTTTTACCCCCACCTATGCCCGAGGCCGCTCTCTTCGTAACTTGCTTCGGTTATTTCACTTCCAGTTTTTAAATGGGACCTAAGAATTGCAAAGCTGAATGAAAGATAAACAAACAGAACCATTTGAATGTTGGCCCAGAGCTGGTAGAACGGTACCTAGTGACGGTCGGCTGTAATGACCGGGTTCCCTACAGCGTTTTCTGGTGGGGCGGATAAAGCAACGTCAAAGAGCCAAATGCGCGTTTGAGGGCGAAAGGGCTCGTTAGGTGTTTGCTCTCTAAGGAACATGTCACCGGCCAGGGCCTGCAGTCTGTCAGGAGAGGTGCGCTGGGGTGTATTTAGGAACCTCAAAATAAAAGGTGAAGACGTCTGGGTCACAATATCCAATGAAATCTTGCAAACAATTATACAAATGGATCCTACTGCTGTTAAAACAACATGGTATTAATATTGATTCAAAACTGACATTAAAATTAGGAGAGAAACGCATGAGAAATGAACTGACACCTACTTACCATTTCTTAATGCCTAAAATGTTGACACTCCCTCACAGCATCTTTTTTTCAAAGTGATGCACAGCACACAGTCAAGTTAATGAATGGAAGCACACCCATTATTGACTGCTTTGTGCTGCATGAGCATCTGATTAAACACCTAATTACATCTGTACCACTGTAAGTGGAAATGCATCAACCCAGCTTAGCTCCAAGGTGTTTAGATGTGAATGAAAAGTTTCTAAATTAAATACATGGCAGAATGGTTAATGGGGAAAATACACTGAAATGCCTCTACCCAGTCCTGTTGACTTCTTCTCCCAAACCCCCCATGAGTTCTGGCCTCTTGGTCAACTCAGCTCCCAGTCCCACATCAGCTGTGCCCTCTCCCAGCCTACCCCATTTCTACTACAATTCTTCACCCTCCTCATCCAGGCAGGGGGTTGGCGCTGCAGCCCCTAAGGTACCTGCGTTAATCACTGTCTCTCATACTGGGGCTATTTAGATTTCAGGGAACGATTCAGAATTACTGACTCTGGGAGGTGGGAGAGAGGAGAGGCTGAGAGAGCGTTTGCTCTAACGGCCACGTTCAACTCTGGTAGCCTCCATGTTACCTCGTCCTCCACCCTCCCCCATGTCTCTGCTCATGTCAGTGTGTCACCTGATCATAATGCCACTGGCTTCAGCAGAGCTCGCAGACAGGAGCTACATCACGAGGGGGTTACAGTACTGAGAGTGAAATACATCACAGGGAGGGTGTAATTATCCTGAAGTGAAACATTCCAGTCTAGGAAGCGAAAGAATTCAAGTACTTCATTACTTAAAATTATGCTTGAAAGGATTGGATTTTTATGAATAAATTGCAGTAAATGTTAATTTCACTGTACACACAGACACAGATGAAAAAATATTTATATAGGTAATATACAGAAATGCTTCTAGAGAAAGTGGAGTTTGATTTAAGGATATTTACACTGTATATTTTAGGTGTGACAGACAATTTCTCTTTGAACAGTTATATGATTTGGCTTTTGGACTCTCAACAGTTACTGTTATTAAATAATTGTCTGATGACCCCCATAACTTCCCACAGCTCTGAACACTGAAATTGTAAACATTGAAAAAAGGGCTTAAAAATAAATATTGCTATCTGTTGAAATTAAAAGAAAGAAATAGACACAATGAATTTTGTCAAACCCACTTAACAGCAATTGCAATATGCTAGGGGATGGGAATTCACAACTAATGCACCAACCTTAATTCTGCCCTGTAGTGACACCAGGCAATTGCCGTAGGGCTATGAATTAGGCATTTTAGTGTATATCGTTCTGATCTAAAGACACATGAGATCTTTTCCTCAGGATATCACCGTCACTGGGTTGTTTCTCTTAGTGGTAATTCCCAGAAGTGAACAGATTAATAACATCAGTTATGAAGTGGCCATTTCAGATTCCTGGGGAGTGTCTTATTTTGCACTAGGGGCCAGGTCCTTGGAGAGACGGAACCTTGGTTTCATTTTAACTTCTCCATGCTCAGCAGCTTCTGGAATTTGGTTCAAAGTATTTACATGTTTCCCTGACCTGTTCTTAAAAGTGCTGCTTTAGAAAGTGGGGACGGCAGGAACTGACTGCAGGATCAGTAGCTGAGTCCCTTAGATATTTATAGCTCATCGGAAGGAGGACGGGGTTTGGTTGGTGTCTGGGGATTTAATAATAAACACACAAATATCATTGTTCTTAGTGAATTTTCATCTTCTAATTCCCATAACCCACTAATTATCCCTGGCTGCCCCCGGCAGTCTGGGGAGGGAGAACTAGTCGACTCCTGGGGCCAGTGTGGAACCGAAGGCACAAGGATCTTTGAGTGGCTGACTCAGAGTCACCCAGAGTGAATTTCACTTCACTGGATAAAGCCCTAGTTGCTGAGCTCTGCAGAGGGGTTGGGAGGTGAATTCCATCCCCCATTCTTGGGCATAGACCCCCCCCTCCTCCAATTCTCACCCTGACCTCAGACACTACCCCACCTTCCCCTGCAGTGATGGACCCACTTGATGCTGCCAGAGCCATCTGCCATGGGAGCTAGAGAGGACAGAGGCCCAGCTCCAGAACTGCTCCCCCTGCCCACGGCCCCCAAGCTGTGCTAGAGTTGCCCTGACTTTCCAATCTGCAGATCAGTCCAGCTGTACCCAGCCCGTGCACCCACCACACAGAATCTTTGTCACAACAAACATCCCAGGATTGGGAAAGACCATCTGGGGCTGGCTGCAGTCTCCCATTGCTGCTGTGAGGGGAATGGGGTGGTCCCTCCTGTAGGATACAAACATACCCAGGGGCAGAAGGGAAATGTAGTTTCTTCCAGGGGTTTGAAATGTTTAGTTTAGAGTCCTGAGCTCTGTCTTCCTGTTTGTCTCCTCCTGCCACTTTCAGATCTCTTGGAGAGACAAGGTGGGTGCGGTAATTTTTTTAGAACCAATTAAAAATACCTCTTTGCTGGGACCAACAAGGGTACAACAACTTTCCCCGTTGTACCCCCTCCCCATCTCACCTCCCCCTCAGCTGAGACTGTCCCATGTGATAGGAAAATAAGGGTTCAGTCCTATCACTGGATTGGGTCTTGCCAGCACTAATGGGAGTGAAAGCCTGTGTGCATTAATGACAGCAGCAGCTCTGGTACTGACACATAGGGAGAAGAGATGGGAGGAGCAGGCTGTGTTTGTGCCAGGTGTGAGTTACTCATGTGGGAATTCTGCACACTGCACGCACAGAATTCACGTCCAGCGCAGAATTTATTTTTTTGGCTTGAAGAAGATACGTTCTGCCTGAGCAGTGCTACAGTTCTGCCTTTCACCCACCAGAGGCCCCTGTGGCACCAGAACAGGCAGCAGCCAGCTGGGTTCATCTTGGTGGGAATTTGTTGCCCCGAGCTATACCTCAAATGGGAGGAGAGTTAGTGGGTGCAACTGGGGAGAGTCCTGAGACACGGCTGCCGCTGGGGGTGGGGACAGGGTGGTCATTCTCGACTCGCAAGAGGGTGTGGAAAGGGCACAGGAGGAGCAAGTGTCCCCTATGGCGAGTGCCCAGCCCCAGGTTATCCAGTCCCAGACGCTTCTTCCCCCACCGTACCCCAAACCTCTTCACCCTCCAGCCATCAGTTGCCAGGCTTCTCTCGCTGCGAGCCCTTCCTGACTGCAGAGACCCTCTGAGCCAGTCGTGTGTCAGGGCTCAACCCTCTGGCTGCGTCCTCAGGGCACTTTCTTCCTCTCTCGGGGCACCATGCCACAGGGGCCCCACAAAGCTACATTGCTCAGGCTTTGGCTTCAGCCCCGGGTGGTGGGGCTCAGGGCCCTGGACTTCAGCCCCATGCGCTGGGACTGGAGTTTTCTGCCCTGGGCCTCAGCGAGTCTAATGCTGCCCTTGCTTGGCCCCTGCCCTGAAACCTGCTAGAGGCCCCCAGGGGCCCAGGACCCTGGTTGAGAACCACTGCCTTACCCCACGAATCACAGCAATGTTCAGGTTACTGCCAGTCATAGAATCATAGAATCTCAGGGTTGGAAGGAACCTCAGGAGGTATCTAGTCCAACCCCCTGCTCAAAGCAGGACCAATCCCCAACTAAATCATCCCAGCCAGGGCTTTGTCAAGCCTGACCTCATGCCAAAGGACCAGTCACTTACTGAGGTCAATTGAATCTTAGATCTCGCAACAAAGACAACAGTTGTAGCCAGTCCTGTAATAACCTGTATTAAGAATTATTTAAAAGGAAAGGAGAGTTGTTTACGAAGTTAAAGCAGGTAATCCTATAGATGCAGACGAGTTACAGTCTTAAATTTCAAAAGGTAATAGAAGCTTCTATAACAAGCAAGCTCTGCATGTTCTTTAGGACCAACCCAGGCTAATCAGCTGGGGATCTCGTGCTTATGCCTAGAAACTCCCCCCGCGCCCCCCCCCCCCCGAGTCCAAGCAGCATACAGATAATCAGTTCCTTCTGTATGGGGTTTTTTATCCCCTTCCTGCCATGTGCTCTGAGCTGCAAAGTCAGCTAATGGGAAGTCAAGAGCACAACAACAGTCTTGTCGTCTTTCACATCCCATAATAGTCTATCTGGTGTTGATGAACCTTTCCTGCCAGGCAGGGTGTAATGCATTTGGTTGCCAGTCAGCACTTCACCTAGGTAAAGTCTCTCTCCTGTCTGGTGATTTACAGAGCCACAATGCAACTAGTCAGATATTAACCCAGGCAGAAACTCACAAGCATTCAATAAAGTCTAAGCGCATTCTTATAATCCTAATACCTAATACTAACCCAGGTGAGTCAGACTGATTCCAGCGATGCGTTTGTCCCTGTTCAATGAAGACATGGGGGCTTTTGCAAGAGCTAACACCTCATCTGGCAGTGTCACAGGCAGGCTGGGCAGGGATGGTGTCTCTAGCCTCTGTTTGCCAGAAGCTGGGAATGGGTGATGGGGTGGATCACTTGATGGTTACCTGTTCTGTTAGTTCCCTCTGAAGCACCTGGCATTGGCCACTGAGCTAGATGGACCATTGGTCTGATGCAGTGGGCAGCTCTTATGTTCTTGTGTTCACAGTCTGTATGAGGAGTATCTACTCATTGGGACTCACTGGGGAGCCACAGAAAGGAACAAGATGTGCTGAGGCAAGAAGGCCCAGTCTCAGAGCCCCCGTGGTCACGCTTGCCAAAGGCTAAAACTAGGCCCAGCCCATGAAAGGGGCACTGCCAGGAGAGACTGGATAAAGGCTGGAGCATCAAACAACTTAGTTAACCTGAGAGAGCTGCCTTGGGGACAGTGACAGGGAGAATCCCCAGAGTGACTCCTTTGATTCTGCTCTTCTCTGGCCTTTGGTTCTTAGAATTATAGAACTGGAAGGGACCTCGAGAGGTCATCTAGGCCAGTCCCCTGCACTCAAAGCAGGACTCAGTATTATCTAGACAATCCCTGACAGGTGTTTGTCCAGCCTGCTCTTAAATATCCCCAGTGATGGAGATTCCACAAGCTCCCTGGGCAATTTATTCCAGTGCTTAACCACCCTGACAGGGAGTTTTTTTTCCTAATCTCCATCCTAAACCGCCCTTGCTGTAATTTAAGCCCATTGCTTCTTGTCCTATCCTCAGAGGTTAAGAAGAACAATTTTTCTCCGGCATCTTTGTAACAACCTTTTATGTACTTGAAAACTGTGATCGTGTCCCCTCTGAGTCTTCCCCAGTTTTTTTCAATCTTCCCTCATAGGTCATGTTTTCTAGATCTTTAGTCATTTTTGTTGCTCTTCTCTGGACTTTCTCTAATTTGTCCACATCTTTCTTGAAAAGTGGCCCCCAGAACTGGACACACTACTCCAGTTGAGACCTAATCAGTGCGGAGTAGCGCAGAAGAATTTCTTCTCGTGTCTTGCTTACAATACTGCTGCTAATACATCCCAAAATGATACTTGCTTTTTTGCAACACTGTTGACTCCTATTTAGCTTGTCATCCACTAGGACCCCCAGATCCCTTTCCACAGCGCTCCTTCCTAGGCAGTTATTTCCCATTTTGTATGTGTGCAACTGATTGATCCTTCCTAAGCGATGTACTATGCATTTGTCCTTACTGAATTTCATGCTATTTACTTCAGACCATTTCTCCAGTTTGTCCAGATCATTTTGAATTACAGTTCTATCCTCCAAAGTCCTTGCAACCCCTCCCAGCTTGGTATCGCCCGCAAACTTGGTAAGTGTAAGAGAGAGACTCTGCTGCTGGGAGGGTTTCACCATGTGTCAGAGGGTCACACCCTGGTAGGAGGGGGCTAGGCCTGTACTGGGATACGGTCACTCTGTGCTTCACAGTGGGCAGAACCTAGAGTGTCCATTAGCAGGGAACAATGCTGGGGGGAATCGACATGTGGAAAGGACAGAAACCCTGTCTGAATTCTCTCACATTGCCCTTCTCGCCCTGGCAGGCTACAGAATAACGTCCATGTTTTGCTCCAGATTATCCCCTCCTCCCAGGGGGAAGGAAATGGCTGCAATGGAGCTGGCTCAGGTAAGGGATTCTCAGGGAGCTGGTGGTGGGTTCTGCTTGGAGGGAGAGAATCAGTAAATGTACAGGAGGGTGGGAGCCAGTGATGAGCTGCCAAAATATTAACAACAGGTTCCCTCCTCCTCACCTCACGAGGGGGTCATGCCCCCCTAGGGGTCGTGCCCCATCCAACCCCCCATGCTCCTTGACACCCCCCCAGGGACCCCTGACCCATCCCCCTCCTTCCCTGTCCCCTGACTGCCCCCTGCTGCCCCATCAAACTCCTCCTCTCATTCTTGATGCCCCCTGGAATCCCTGCCCCATCCAACAACCCCTTCTCTCTGCCCCTGACTGCCCCCCAGCACCTCATCCAACCCCTGCTCCTTCCTGACTGCCACCCGGGACCCCCATTCAACCCCCTTGTACCCTGCCCTTGGACCGCCCCAACCCCTATCCACAACCCACTGAACACCCCCTCCCTGTTCCCTACCCCCTTACCACACTGCCTGGGGCCAGGACCGCAACTGGCACCACAGGATCCGACTCCCCGATCCGGGCTGGAGCCACTCGGCCGGGACCGTTGCTGCGGGGCCCGTGCTGGGCCGGATCGGAGCCGCTCGGCTGAGACCAGCCCGAGCCAGGGGTGCTTGGCCAGGACCCGGCTGGAGCGCTCGGCCGGGGCCAGGGGGAGCTGCTCAGGTGGAGCCGGACTGGGCCGCACGTGCCGTCCCCCCCCCCCGGCCCGGCTTACCTGCCTGCTGCTTGTTTCAGGCTTCCCACAAACATTTGATTTGCGGGAAGCAGGGGACGGGGAGGAGAAGGAGGGTGGAGCGTTCAGAGGAGAGGGGGAGGTGAGCTGGGGCCGGGGGCCGGGTGGACAGCTGCCCGAGCCTTTGCTAAATTTAAAAGCTTTTTTAGAACTGGTTGTCCTGGAACAATCGGTTCTAAAAAGGCTTCTAAATTTAACAACCGGTTTCTGCGACCCGGCTGGAGCTCACCACTGGTGGGAGCTGCTAGAGGTGGTGGGAGGCAGGAAATATCTTGGGTGGAGAAAGGGAGGGGACAGGATGTGACAAACCTGCTGACACTTGTGTACTCTAGGGTGTGATGGGTTGTCACCCCAGGGTGCAGTCTGGGGGGCTTCTGGGAACCGCTGTGCCCTCTAACCCTCAAGCTGGGCTGGCCCTTCTCTCACTGCTTTGCTGGAGATTCAGCCAGCCTCTCCAGGCCCTGTTATCACCCAACACGACAGCAGGTGGCGCCATGCAGCCAACTAAGCTACCTGAGTGCTTTACCTGAGCCACTCAAGGACAGATAGAGACAACAGCCAATTTCCCAGCGATAAGTGTTAGCAAACAGATCAAAGCAGATTACTTAGCAAATAACCAAAAACTCAAACCAAGGCTAACATACTAGATGGATTGAATTTGAATTAGCAATTTCTCACCCTGACTGATGCTACAAGCAGTCCCCCAAGTTTCCATACACAAGGTAGAAATCCCTTTACACTGGGACCAGCACTTCTCCCACTTCAGTCTTTGTTCCTCAGGTGCTTCCAGCAGTTCTCTTGTGCAGGGAATGAGGCCAAGAGATGATGTCACACCCCATCTTATGTAGCTTTTCCATATGGCAGGAACCATTTGTTCCAAACTCAGGTCCCAGTCCAGTTTGTGGAAAATACAGGTACCACAATGAAGTTCATTGTCATGTGGTCTGGTCACATGTCCTAGCATGTCCTGCTGAGTCATAGTAGCCATGACTCATAGGCTGGCTGAAACAATCACTGGAAGGCTAAGCTCTTCTGCGGTCCATTGTCTTTGTTGATGAGCCATCAGCACTGTCTGGCTTCTTCATTGTTGTACCTGAAAGGCTCGTTGTGGTTGTTACCCAGAGTAAGCACATTTGAAAGACAGATACAGAGTCAATATCCATAACTTCAGATACAAACATGATCCATGCACACAGGTAGGATAAGCATATTCAGCAAATCATAACTTTTCTAATGACACCGCACATGACTCATCTTGTACAAAATGCCTCATGTCCTAATCATATAATCCTGCCACTATGCTGAATATGGGCTGTAGTGTGAGATAGGTCCTAATGTCAAAGCACAAGTGTAGAGAATGGAACTTCCTCTTTGTGGAACAGGAAATAACCCCCTAGCCAGGGCTGGGAAAACTTCCCAGACTCCCAGTGCTGGAGCCTGAACCTACTGACACTTCATTAGTTACCCCCACCCCCAGTCTTTGTGGCAACTGCAAACGTTATCAGTGATGATTTTATTTTCTCTTCCAGGGCATTGATAAGAATGTTAAATAGCACAGGGCCAAGATCCAATCCTTACGGGAACCCCCTAGAAAGAAATCCACTCAACCATGGTTCCCTATTTTAAATCCCAGTTTTTAATCTATTTAATGTATGCTGTGTGTATTTTGTACCTTTCTAGTCAAAATATTGTTCTGAAGCAACTCATATGCCTACGTATAATTACATCAATACTATTAGCTGCAACCAAACTTTTGATCTCATCCAATAAGGATATACAGTTAGTTTGATAGGATCTATTGTGTCTACACCTTTTTAATGGATACTAATTATATTACCCTCCTTTCTTTATTAATGAAATCCAGTATCGGCTGCTCCATTCTCTTGACGCAGCTAATGACAAGTGTGTCAGTCTGAAATCGATACTGGGCATCTCTTTTATACTTTTTAAATATTGGCACAGCATTAGCTTTATTCCAGTCTTCTGGAATTTCCCAAGTGTTCCAAGTCCTAATTAAAGTCAACATTAACAGTCCACCACGCTCCTCCAGCAGGTCTTTCAGAACTCTAGTTATCTGGACCCACTGATTTAAACACATCTAACTTTAGTAGCTGCTGTTTAACATCCTCATGAGTTACTTCTGGAATGGAAAGACTGTCAGCGTCAACATCTTATGATATGAGTTACATCATCTGTTTGTCTCCAAATCCAGGAGAGAAATATTTATTGAACACTTTTACCTCTTCTGCATGTTTGTTGATTATTCTGCCATTTCCATCTAGTAATGTACCACTACCATTGTTAGGATTAATTTTGTACTTTTAAAAACTTCCTTCTTATTTTCATTGGTTGATCATTGATTTCTGTTAGCTTCCCCAACTTTCTACAATTCTGAACTTCGAACTTAGATTCTTTACTATTGACTTCCTTTTTCTTCCATATATTTTATTTGGAGAGTGTTGGGATTCCTAACAGGGAGCCACCAGCAGGGTCCAGAGACAGCCCCATCTCCTATATCTATCTCTGGCTAGTAGGTATATGATAAATGTGATGACCCTGCCTCCGCCTGTCAGCTGGGAGACACAAAGGTTCTCTCTTTCTACCCTCTGATGCCACCTGGCTGTTCTAGGCAAGGTGAGGTGGGACTCTGTTAACATGTGCCTCCCGAGCTTCCATTTACCTGGGGCTACTGTTCTGTGAGTAGTGGGGCTGTGAGTGGGGCAACAGGTACTGAGTGTTGGACTCTTGCTCTTTCAGGGGCCGGTGACCTTCGAGGAGGTGGCTGTGTATTTCACCAGGGAGGAATGGGCTCTGCTGGACCCCACTCAGAGAGCCCTCTACAGGGATGTCATGCAGGAGAACTATGAGACGGTGGTCCTGCTGGGTAAGAAGTCCTGTCCCCTGGGTTATTAGAAGCTGTGGGGTCTCTAAATAACCTGAGCAGTATTAACTGTATACCTTTATTCATCATCCAAGTTTTGACAAGTTTCTTTGTCCCCCGTTTTTTTCCTTATCTCCAATACACTAGTAGGCAGCAGGGAGGGAGGAGGTTGTGAGAGACGAGGAGGGAACACAAGAAGCTCCCAAGGTGCCGGGAGGTGCCAGCTGCCAGTATTGGGAAGAAGGGGAGGGGAGTGTGGAGGAAGGGCACCCAGGAAGTGGGCTGGGTGGGTCAGTGGGAGGGAGGAGAGGTTTGGGGATCTAGAGCTGTGGGGGATCCCAGACTTTTAACCCTGAATCCCTACCCAAACCTCAGGTAAATCGCATACTTCAGCATAAACACTCTCAAAGCCTCAACTTAATATAAGGCCCTGAACTGTAGCAAGCTTAGGCCACGTTTACTAAATCGTATCACTAAATCGACCATGGCTAGATCGATCTCAGAGCGTCCATCCGGCTGTAGTGTTGACCTGCCCTTAATAACCCATTTATCTATGTTCACCTCCTTGCCCCTCCACGCATGGTCCAAGCTAATAAGCAATTCTCTGATCATGACATCTTACCTCTAGCGAGTATGAAATTGCCCACAAGACGTGAGACTAGGTCATAGATCGTAAAATCAGCTCGGGGTCAAGAAGAGTGAGAGTTTGGAGAGAGTCTTGTCCCCCCTCTCCACATCTGCAGCAGCCACAAGCTGTCTTCCCTCCCGGCTCCTTGGATCTCTGAGCCTGTCCCTCCTGAGGCTGCGTGGCCCAGTTCTTGTTTCTGACCTTCTCCTTTTCCGGAAGAATTAGAGGCTGTTGCTCCTGAATGTTAGTGTGTAATTTCCCAGCCTTCTCCTCCCACTGGGGGAGTTTAATTCTCCCTCCCATTACACCTGAGTCACTAGATTTCCTAATTCCCCAAAATGTGCTTTTGCGATGTCACAGTTCTGGGGTAGCGAAGCCTTTGACCTGCCTCCATGGTCTGCTCAAGGAATGGCCCCTCAGGTGTCAGGCCTGTAGCCAGCCCCTCTCTATGGGCAGGGACCCACCTGCCTCTCCTTTTTGACCATTGTGAGAGGATTGCAGCATGTCCTCCACTGTGTTTGCTGGACTAACGTCCAGTTCCTGTGCTTTGCTTTCTCTCCAGGGGCTGTGAGCAGTGTGTGTGTGAAAGAGATAGTGGGGTCTATCCGTTCCCCCATTCTATGTCTGTCTTGTGTATTTAGATTATAAATTCTTCAGGGCATGGGCCAGCTACTATTCTGTGTTTGTACTCTGCCTAGCACAATGGGGACCCACTGTTAGTTGCTCCTTAGCACTAAGGTAATGAATATGATTTATAATCATAACTCTCCTGCCACTTTGAGCCAAGGAAGCTGGCCTTGGGATGTTACTGCTTAAAAATGAGCTGGGGGTTAAAACCATGGACTATTCTTTGTGACAAGTATCCCACAAATTCCACTGACCTCCCTTGTTTTCTTTGCCTGCAATAGGGTTTCCAGTTTCCAAACCTGATGTGATCTCACAGCTGGAACGAGGAAGAGCCGTGGGTCCCAGACCTCCAGGGCTCTGAGAAAGAAGTGCTTCCAAGGGCTGTCTGCACAGGTGAGGAATTGGTTAAACCAACTCAAAACTGTGTGGGAATGCAGGAAACATTTGGGATGCCCTACAAAGACCCTGTGAGCTCTCCAAGTTCAGGATTGTTCCTGCAGATGTGGAATCATTATGGCAGATGTCACTCATGGCTTCCCTCCTATTCTGTCTGAAAACTGTCATCAGGTCTCTCCCTTATCTCTCTTTCCGCTGTGTATTCTCATTATATTCAGACCAAAACTGATCAGTTCCTCTCTCATCTGGGTAAGTGTTTCGGGAATATAAGCTCTTGATATGTTTGATCACTCCCCACATATTTTGGATTGTTCATCCCTTTTCCATTCCTCTCTCTGAGATTTTCTTTCTTTCCGGTGCAGATAGTGATCTATGTCCGGATTCTCTCTGTCTCCCATCAGGTGATGGGATGGTGAGTCAGAATGAGGAGGAGAAACCCCATCAGGAAGATGCTGAGCAAAGAGAACCACATGGAACTTTATCAGGAAGATCCAAAGGGAATGTTTCCGGGAGTTATGCACTCCCAGAAAAAACAAAAGCCTGTGAGACTCAGGGGAGGCCAGAGGGAAACTTTAGTAGCCTCTCAGACCTTATAACAAGCAACAGAATCAACTTGGAAGAGACACGCTACACATGCCATGAATGTGGGAAAAGCTTCAATCGGAGCTCTGCCCTTATCAGACATCAGAGAATCCACACAGGAGAGACATTCTACACATGCGCGGAGTGCGGGAAAAGCTTCAGTCTGCGCTCAAACCTTATCAGACATCAGAGAATCCACACAGGGGAGACGCCCTACACGTGCTCTGAGTGTGGGAAAAGCTTCAGTCGGAGCTCAGACCTTATCAGACATCAGAGAATCCACACAAGGGAGACGCCCCACGCATGCGCGGAGTGCGGGAAAAGCTTCAGTCAGAGCTCAAACCTTATCAGACATCAGAGAATCCACACAGGGGAGACGCCCTACACGTGCTCTGAGTGTGGGAAAAGCTTCAGTCGGAGCTCAGACCTTATCAGACATTGTAGAATCCACACAGGAGAGACGCCCTACACATGCGGAGTGCGGGAAAAGCTTCAGTCGGAGCTCACACCTTATCATACATCAGAGAATCCACACAGGAGAGAAGCCCTACACATGCGGGAGTGGGAAAAGCTTCAGTCTGAGCTCACACCTTATCACACATCAGAGAATCCACACAGGGGAGACGCCCTACACGTGCTCTGAGTGTGGGAAAAGCTTCAGTCGGAGCTCAGACCTTATCAGACATTGTAGAATCCACACAGGAGAGACACCCTACACATGCGCTGCGTGTGGGAAAAGCTTTAGTCAGAGTTCAGACCTTATCAGACATAGGAAAATGCACATGGGTGAGAAACCTTATGAATGCACTGAGTGTGGGAAAAGCTTTAGTCAGAGCTCAGACCTTATCACACATCGAAGAATCCACGCAGGAGAGAAGCCCTACACATGCGCTGAGTGTGGGAAAAGCTTTAGTCAGAGCTCTTCCCTGAACGCACATCGTAGAATCCACACAGGAGAGAAGCCCTACACATGCTCTGAGTGCGGGAAAAGCTTCAGTCACCGCTCAAACCTTATCACACATCAGAGAATCCACACAGGAGAGACGCCCTACACGTGCACTGAGTGCGGGAAAAGCTTCAATCAGTGCTCACACCTTATCACACATCAGAGAATCCACACCGGGGAGACGCCCTACACGTGCACTGAGTGTGGGAAAAGCTTCAATCAGCGCTCAAACCTTATCACACATCAGAGAATCCACACAGGGGAGAAGCCCTACACATGCTCTGAGAGCAGGAAAAGCTTCAATCAGAGCTCAAACCTTATCAAACGTAGGAAAATCCACATGGGTGAGAAATCTTATGGATGCTCTGTGTGGGAAATGTTTCTTTAATCATTCAGGCCTCATCTTACATCAGAGAATCCACACAGGAGAGAAGTCCTACACATGCTCTGAGTGCGGGAAAAGCTTCAAGCACAGCTTAAACGTTGTCTCACATAGGAGAATCACACTGAGTGCGGGAAAAGCTACAATCAGCGCTCAAGCCTCATTAGACATCAGAAAATCCCCATGAGAGAGAACTGTAATAAATCCCTTGACTAGGGTTGGCCAAAATTTTTTTTTTTTAAATCACATTTGCTCATTCCCACATAGTGATTTTTGTACCATATTCACCGTGGTCTCTCAGCTCCACCAGATCAGTTGCCTGCTTCTGTCTTTTGCAGCTCATCCTTCTTCGGGGTCAGTCCTGTGATCTTTTCTATCAACTCCTTTCCTTTGACTCGTAGGAGTGTGTGTTCCTCCAGCCAGGAATGTTCATCACCTCCAGGTGGGGGGAGAGAGGTTAGCTACACTGAGGCAAAAACTACCTGTGCCTGACATCCACTAGGGCTGTACATGGCGTTGGCTGCTCAAGTTAGTGATCTTAATGTGAAAAATTGTAGTGCAGATGCCGCCCAGGTGCAGGGTTGGCATTAGCTTTCCCCTTGACCTGACCTAAACTCCATCACTTTCCCTAGTCTAAACAAACCCTGATTACTTCAAGCCTGGGCACTGTGATTATTTACCAGTTTCTCTAGCACTGTTCCTACCACTGTTTCTGTAACCTTTTTTGTTTTTTATGGGACAGGGTTGTTATTCCTTTGCCTAACCCCAACCTGGAAGGCCAGGGTGTCTGTTTTCTCTGGCCCCATCCCCACAGACAAATCTGACAGGGTTGAACCTGCCAGGAGCAAACAAAAAGCCCCATCAGTCACACACACAAAGCAGATAGACACACACAAGACACAGAAGAAACTGAATTATTTGAGCTATCAACATTTCCACTTTCCCACAGCATGTTAGTTCTGAAGGTTGTTTTAATTTGTTTATTTTCTTGGAACCAGAACTGGGGAAAGAGAACACTGGAGTCAGTGGTATTAGAGCAGGAAGGGATAAGTCTCATGATTTGTCACTAACCAAAGCCTTTGTGAACAGAGCGATAATGTTACTGAATGGTCTGGCTAACCCTGCAGTTAGAAACAATCAGCTCTATGGGTGGTAAATTTACAGAGGCTTTGCTGCTGATCATGAAATAGCAGCTTGTACACAAGTTCACCGGAGCTCGACCTCTCTGGGGTGGAGGGGAGCCATACCGGCTCATTGCACACTGGTGGATCCAGGGAAATAGTCCAGCCGGGGTCTCCCTCGGCAGCCCTTGCAGCAGTCGCCTGCCCTGTGGGGCAAGAGGCTCAGGCCCTTTGGCAGGGCTGAGCTGTAACAACAGTTAAGGCCTGGCCTTAGGTTAGGACAGGGCAGCAAACAGTGAGTCAGGAGGCTCAGGCCCTGCAGCAGGGCTGAGCAACAGTCACAGGCTTCGGCCTCCTCAGGCCAGGGAGAGGGAGAGTCTGCCCCAGGAATGGGGTGGCAGGGGACGCAGGCCCTCCCACTCCACTGCGTCCCAGCCCGGGGCCCTAGCAGCGGCTGACGATCCGTTGCTTAATCAGTGGGGATCCTGGCCGCAACACACCGACATAGGCTCCGGTACTGCTGCAGCCAGATTGGGGTCAGCTGCCCCCGGGCTACTTCTGTACGCCCTCTCGGGAGCTACCTGGATCCAGACGTCGGCCTCTGCAGGGCCCAGGAGCATGGGCTCATCGCGGCCGGGGCTGGGTGGTAGGTCCGGCAACTCCTCTGGGTAGCGGGCGCGGGGGAGCTCTGGCCAGTCTGGGCGGCTGCCTGGGGCAGCTGGAGCCTCCCAGTCTCGAGCTCCCCTGGGGACGTCTGCTCTCTCTGGCCGCTGGGGCCTGACTGAGTGCTGAGGGCCGGCCTTTATAGTTCCGGGTCGCCGCCTGATGCTTTGGGGGCGGGTTCAGAACTCCCTAGCTCCGCCCACTCTGGCCTCCGGCTGGGCTCTTCCTCTGGGGTGGAGGGGAGCCACACCACCTCACTACACAGCTGTTTAAAGGCAATGTGCTTCTATTTCAATGCCTCTGAAAGTACAGAAAACAATGATCTGTGTTAAAGGAAAGTTGCCATTTCTCACAGCACCAATTTCTATTGTGTGTGTACAGAAGGTTTGAATGTGTAGCAGGTAGTTTAGTAAAACTTAACTATTTTATGTGTGTAATAGGCTCCTGCCCACCTCCAGCAGAGGTTTCAATCACATACGATGGCAACTTACCGAATGTCACACAATTAGTCCATCCCTCCCCCTAGTCAGTCTCTGACCGGAATGTTAGGATGAGACAGAGAACTGGGAAAGTATCGCAGTAGGAATATATTAAAAAGTGGGGTTAATCAGAGCTGGGCTGCAAACAGAGCCTGTTCTACAGCTGGTGAAGTGACAGGGACACATTCCCAGTAGTGCTGGCTCTGAAGTAACAGCAGAAGCAGATCAAAGAGAATGAGCTCATGTGGGAGCTATGGGCAGCTGCCCTGTCAGTGCATCACTCACCTGGCAGGTGTTACACAAAACACAGCACGTCCCCCCACTGCCACCACTTCATTATACTGTCCATGGGGCTGTTTGTCCTGCAGGACTTTGATCTCTCCGGGTGGTCCATGGTGATTCATAACAGCCATTAGGGAGGAGGAGTCATCCCATTTGAATTCTCTCATCTTCTTTCTCCGTGTTACCTTCTTAGCCCTGGCTTTGGAGATGACATTAGCCTTATCCTGTCTTGATTTTAGGTAGGATTTTGATCACCTTGTAGCCTTGAGGATTAATTTGTTGGTCTGTATAAAATGTCTTTTTGATAAATTTAAGTATGTAATAGGCTTATAGATTTATAGATTTGCAATAGCTGAAATGCAAGATACCTCCAGACATCCAGGTCAGACATCCTGTGACGTTGAAGGCAACCTTTAAGACCCTTACTCAGAAAAGTAATAGTAAGACAAATTACCTACGTAGATGTCTGAAGACCTTTAACTGAACCAATAAGAGTAAAGGGTGGAAATAGGGATTTTTTCCCACAAATCTAACAAGTACACCACAAATGCGTACATATCTGTCACTCATACGCACACACATTAGCCTATAAGGCAGGTGTACCCTAACATTTCCGTGGGGGGAAAACAAAATTTGAGCATAGGAGGAAGGATTTCCAAATAATGCTCTATAAAAGGTAAAACAAATTACCATTAGGCAGGCAATACACCCATCTATCTGTTCCTGTTTACCCATCGCCTCAACCCCATCTACGCATCGATGCTACCCATCTACGAAGGCTGTTAACTATTGATAGGCCGTGGTATTATTTCTTTTCAAAGCTGTAAGTATAAAGGAATCTAGTTTCTGCTTTACCTTTTAAAAAGCACCTAGTTTATATAGGGTTAAAGTTCACTTCCTTTATCAAAAGTCTGAACAACACCCAAAGTGCTACTGCACAAAGTGAGTTTATAACAGTGTATTATCATAAATATATCTCTTAAAAACTGTAATATTTTGTAACTTTGTAATTCAAACTGTTTGAACATTTTTACATTTACTTATTGTTTCATTGATTTTAATAAAAGGTCTTGATGACTATTTCTGTCTCAGTGTAAGTTCCTGTCATATACCCCAAAGCTCCTTTTATAAACTCTGTAAAGCCTAATTCAGAACAAACTTTATCTTCTAATCATACACATTGGCAAGCCGTACCCATATTATTAATATCCATTAATTATTATTATTACTAATTAATTTAAAAATAATTATCAAATTAAATTAAGTGGATAAATTCCACCGACCCTACTAACCCACCCCAAATCAGGCTACAACCTGGGGCTTGGCAGCTTAGAACTTTTGAGGGCTTTTCTCTGCCTTTTTGGTCCCCGCTGCAGTCAGTACATTCTAGACATGGGCATGGTGACCTCCCTGGGGATCTTGACAGCTTTAGCCAGCTTCTTGGTGGCTATTTTCCTGCTCACCGCCACTGTCTTCTTCTCATGCCATGTCCTGGGGGCCCAGCTGCTGGTTGAATGGGAAGGAGCCAAAGTGCTGGTGACTTTAGCCCGCACCAAGTGGCCTTTGCTCGTCAGACTCCTGAACCCCAACTGGATGTGGTTCTTGTTCTTCTGCACAGCACAGCCCTGGAGAGGAGGGATCTGCAAATGTACATTCCTATGATCCCTTTGTTTAATTGATGAAAACATAAACTAGACACTTAGAGGCTAGGAACTGATTTCAGCTGATGGACAGGTTTGCTAGGTTTTTATGCATTTGGACAGTGAAATGTTGAGTGTTATATTCATTTCAAGCATCCCCGTATAGTGGAGCTCCTGAACATAATGGAGAATGGAAATGAAAATGTTTTCCCTTTTTTCAAAAATAAAAATAAAAAAATAAGAGGCTTATTAGAGAGCATTTGGATTTGAAGCAGGGACCGCTTGATCTGCAGTCAAACACTCTACCACTGAGCTGTACCCCCATGAGAGCAGATGCTCTCCCCATTCTAGCTGAAGCACATCAGTGATTCCAATAGGAGGGGCAGGTTCTCTCTGGGTACAGAGATTTTTTGGGGAGTTGGTGGCTCCTTTCTTTCCTCACCCTGGAATAAACTCAGCTTTTTATTCCATGGTACATGTTTTATGGAATAACAACAGCAGCTTGAAGAAAGAGGAGAGTGAATATCTCACTCTCAGGGCTGACGGTGGCCACGTCCCCTCTGTCTGACCATTGCCATTGCAGGAGAGAAGGTTTCAATGGAATTGAATGCCCTGACTCAGCCTAGAGACACAGAAAGGTTTTGCTGTTCGTTGAACGGCAAAGGAAATTGTGTCTGTATGTGAAACTGAGGAGGGACATGAAATGCCCACAGGGTGGCGCAATGCCCTAAGCTAAGGCAGGAGGGTGAAGGAATGGGGCTGAGGAATGACTGAAGTGGACTCACCTGGGATTGAAATGACATTTGTTTGTGTCGGGCAGTGAGAAATGTGACATTAATTCAGATGCAGGGTTGAAGCTTCTTTAGCTGCTTGTAGAACTTGAACTTGATTTCCCAGAAGGGAGAAAGGGAAAGTCTGGGGCGGCCTTGAGTCCCTGGCTGGAGCAGTGTATAAAAAAGGCTCCAGAGACGCAGTTGGCAATTACAGGCCACTAAAGCTAATCTCAGTACCGGGCATATTGGGTGGAATTGTAGAGCCCAATGATTAGACCCATCGGTGAATGGAATTTGCTGGGTGTAGCGGGTGGTTACCCGCTCCTGCCCTGCGGGGCTTGAAGCGCCCAGGAGAGGGCTGGGGCTGGGGCAAGGAGCCTGGGCTGATTGGGGGAAGCAGGCTCAGCTGTGGCCATGCCCCAGTCAGGCCCAGCTGGCCCCTAGAAGAGGCTGTGAGCCAGGAGCCCAGTCAGTCTCCCTCTGCTTGTAGTGAGAGAAGGGCCTGGCTGCAGGGACCCAAGCAAGACACCTAGATTGGGAGTAGGGCTGGGGAAGGGCCAGAGGAGCTGGGAGCTCTGGCCGGGAAAGCCCCAGGCTGCAGGCCTGACTAGGTGCAGGGTTGCAATGGGGCAGCCCAGGGGGAAGCAGAGGCAGCAGGTCCAAACCCCTTTGCCTGTGATGAGTGGCTCATACTGCAGTCTGCCCCAGTGAACGGGGGCTGGATGGAGACTGGGCAGTAGCCAAGACTGAGGTGAAGTGGGGATAGTGGGTGGGGGTTCCCCTGGGAGGGGGAGACCCAGAACTGGGGGGGTACTGCCAGGGGGTACTGCCAGGGTAAAAGGGGCACTGGGGTCCTGGGAGGAACGGGGCCAGCTGCGGTAAGGCGAATCACCAGCCTGAAGAGGGTGCTCTGAGGGCTGGAGAGCTAATTCCCAACATGACCAGCAGGAGGTGCTGCCGGGTGAGTCTGCCCCTGCTTACATTGAGGAAGAATGAACATGGTTTTTGTAAAGGAAAATCATGCCTCACAAATCTACTATAATTCTTTGAGGGAGTCAACAAGCATGTGTATAAAGGTGATCCCGTGGATATAGTATACTTAGATTTTCAGATAACCTTTGATAAGGTCTCTCCCCGAAGGCTCTGAAGCAAAACGGGATAAGATGGAAGGTCCTCTCTGGGATAGGTAACTGATTCAAAGGCAAGAACGAAATGGTCTGATTTTCAGAATGGAGAGAGGTAAATAGTGGTGTCCCCCTGGGGTCTGTACTGGGACCAGCACTGTTCAACATACTCCTGAGTGATCTGGAAAAAGGGGTAAACTGAGGTGGCAACATTTGCAGATGATACAAACCAACTCAAGTTTGTTACGTCCAAAAGAGAGTGCAAAGAGTGACAAAGGGATCTCACCAAACTGAGTGACTGGGCAGCAAGAAGGCAGATGAAATTCAGTGTGGATCAATGCAAAGTAATGCACATGGGAAAGCATCCCAATTCTACATCTAAACTGATGGGGTCTAAATTAGCTCTTACAACTTAAGAAAGAGATCTTGGAGTCACTGTGGATACTTCTCTGAAAACATCTACTCAATGAGCATCGGCAGTCAAAAAAACCAACAAAATGTTGGGAAGTCCTTAGGAAAGGGATGGCTAGTGAGACAGAAATATAATATTGCCTGTCTATGAATCTGTGGTATGCCCACATCTTGAATACTGGAGCTGGTCCCCCATCTCAAAAAGATATATTGGAATTGGGAAAGGTACAGAAAAGGGCAACCAAAATGATTAGGGGTCTTGAACAGCTTCCATGTGAGGTGAGATTAATAAGACTGAGGGGAGTTTTCAGCTTGGAAAAGATGATTAAGTGGGGGCTAGGATAGAGGTCTATAAAATGATGACGGGTTTGGAGAAAGTAAATAAGGAAGTTTCAGAGGGGTAGCTGTGTTAGTCTGGATCTGTAAGGAAGTGCTATTTACTCCTCATAACACAAGAACTAGGGGTCACTAAATGAAAGGAGTAGGCAGCAGGTTTAAAACAAACCAAAGGAAGTATTTCTTCACCCAACACACAGTCAACCTGGGGAAACGTTGCCAGAGGATGTTGTGAGGGCCAAGACTATAACAGGGTCCACCAAAGAACTAGATAAGTTGATGGAGGATGGGTCCATCATTGGCTATTAGCCAGGATGGGCAGGGATACAAAACCATGCTCTTGAAGTGTCCCCGGCCTCTGTTTGCTGGAAGCTGGGAATGGGTGACGGGATGGATCGCTTGATGATTCCCTGTTCTGTCGATTCCCTCGCGGGCACCTGGCATTGGCCACTGTGGGAGGATAGGATTCTGGGCTGGCTGGACCATTGGTCTGATCCAGTATGGCCGTTCTTATGACTAATAGAAGGCAGTCCCCACCAGCAATATTTATATTTGGTGCACTGAAAGGGCTAACTTTCCAAAGCTGACCCAAAGGTTTAGTAAAAGTGTTTTGGAGAAAAACACTAAACAGAACAATGCGAATGAAAACTGGGAGGTATTGTTTAAGGAGCTTGTTAGATGGGGCATAAACCAGATTGCCTAATTAGCTGAGCTTGCAATGGCCTTCCACTCAACTCCCTGACATTTCTCCGTCTGCAAATGTGGTACCCATTTTAAAACCTAGATCCAATCAATTACAACATGTCCGGGAAGATTCTAGGCATCAATGATCTGATCATTGGGTTGATGGCGGTAAACAAGAGCTTCCCATAAGGCTCCCTCCCTCCCTCTTCCCAAGAGCCACCCTCATCCTCTCTCCCCTTTCTGCTCCTGCATCCTCTGCAAACTTTCGAAGATAGATGCCTCGTGATGGCCTTTGCTCATGGGGATGTTGCCTCTTGGTCAGGGTTTTGGCCCTTTTGGGGGGAAGGATGCAGCAGATGGGGGGGGGGATAGCCCAGGGCCTCCCATGGGCTCTGACCCAGGCCATTCTGAGGGCAACACTTCCTACCACCCACCTATTGTCCTAAGTTCACAGTTTATCACAGGAAGCTCTGAAGGGTGTCAGCTCACTGCTTGGTACCTCTTCTCAGCCGGGTGTGGCATGGCAGCTCTCTCCTTGGGGTGGCAGCTGCCTCTGTTATGCTGACGGATCCAGGTTGGTGACGCGGTGGTGGGCGGGATTGAACCGGGGACCTCTGGAGCTTAGTGTGGGGGCCTCTACAGCATGAACTAAAAGCCACCCGGCTGTTGGCGAGGGCTGTATAGAAGACATGTTTTATTGCTCATTCTAAGTGATCTCGGTGCCACTAGCTGGGAAACACCACCACACCCTGGAGGTGTGTCGGTTATATACTTCCCCTAGCTGAGGAAGCGCATCCTGAGCTTCGGAGAGTTTCCAGTTGTAATCCCGGACGACCCCTGTAACAATGTGACCACTGGCAGGACACTGCTGAGAGTATCAATTCAGGACAAATAGCTTGGAGCAGGGCAGTCAGAGCCTGAGGCTGGGTGTCCTTTACTATTAAAGCACGTCACACCAGCCATGCAGAGAGGGCTTTGGTTTTACCCCACTGGCGAATCGGACGTAATACAAGCAATTCCCTCAGCTATTCCAGTTCCCTTGTATCACCACCAGCACTGCTGCTTATGGGGATGAATGGTTATGAAAACCAATACCCCAGTAAAAGAAAAAAGGTTCTCTTAAAGGACTAAGCCCCAGATGCAGGTCAATAGATGAGTCAGATCTTACCCACAAATCACGCTCTTGCAAATCCTTTAGCATTGTTATGGAAAAATTGATCCATGTGTTGTGTTTTCAATCAGATCAGCCTGAGGCCTTTTATTGATTAGAAGCACGCAGAGGAGAACCGTTATGGAAATGGCCTCCCCGAAGCTGGTTACAGACAGCCTTATAAAGCTTAAAACCACAATCGTAATATGCAAGTTACATAATTTCCTTATTATTTTGCTAAAAAAATATTGCAAAGTTAATGCTGATTGGAGCAGGAGTAAATTTCTTCCATATTAGGCTTTTCCTGTTGTTACTTATCTGTTCTGTGCGGTTACGTGCTGGCAGTCGGGGGTATTACAAAATTGTTTTTCAGTTGGGGATGGTTAGGACTTTCCACTGTCTCCTCTGTGCCCCCCTACTTGGCTTGTCTGGCCAGCCCTGGCAGCTTGACATGAGGCCTGGGCCTACAAGGCCTTGGATAACACTGGATTTTCCCTTACAGCATCTAAAATATAAAGGTTTATTCATAAAAAGAAAGAAATATAGGTGAGAGTTAAAATTTTTAAAGGAATTAATTACACACAGTAATGGCAAAGTTCTTGGTTCAGGCTTGTAGCAGTGATGGAATAAACTGCAGGTTCAAATCAAGTCTCTGGAGTCCATCCACAGCTGGGATGGGTCATTCAGTCCTTTGTATAGAGCTTCAGTTTGTAGCAAAGTCCCTCCAGAGACATGAAGCAGGACTGAAAATAAGATGGAGATGAGGCATGAGCCTTTTATAGTCTCTTGCCATGTGGTCTTTGCTTTCTTTGTCCCAAGGACACTCTTATCCAGCACGGGGCACAGAAAAACCTTAGAGTTCTGTCCATAGGCAGGTCCCTGCAGACCTTGCTGAGTCACAAGGCATATCTGCCTTTTCTCAGTGGGTCAATTGTAGAGCTGATGGTCCTTAATGGGCCATTAAGCAGGCTAGGCAGAACTGACACCAACTTATCTGGGGTGTTCCCCAGAAGCAGAGCACAAGTTTGAAATACAGGCAGCATAGAGCCAATATTCAACTACAAAAATGATACACATCTAGAAATAGCATCATTATAATCAGCCAATCATAACCTCTCCGTAGACCCCTTACACGACAACCTTTCTACAATATTGGCTGCAAATATAGATCAGTGGTCGCAATGGTGATCTATACAGTTACAGATTATGTCAATAACGTCATAGGAGGTGACATGGCATCAGCGAGACTGATACTGGAATACTGCCTCCAATTTTGGTGTCTTCATTTGAAAAAGATATTGTGAAATTGGAGCTGGGGCAGCAAAGAGCCACCAAAGGTTCTGAGGGTTGGAGAAAAATGCCTTCTAGTGAGCTATTGAAAGAGTTCAACCTCTTTAGCTTATCAAAAGAAGATTGAAAGGTGACTTCATTGAAATGTTGAAGTGCCTTAATGGAGAGAAAAGATTGGGTATTAAAGGGCTCTTTAATCTAGCAAAGAAAGGAATAACAAGACCCAATGGCTGGAAGATGAAAAGAGACAAATTTGTATTACAACTAAGGCACAAATATTCAACAGCGAGGATGATTCATCACAGGAACAAGCTACCAAGGAAAGTGGTGGATTCTCCATCTCTTGATGTCATTTCATGAAGACTAGATGCCTTTCTGGAATGTGTTTGCCCCAAAAGTAGCTCTTGTGTCATACAGGAGGCCTGTGATATGCAGGGGGTCAGATTAGATGCTCTAATGGTCTCTTCTGGCCGTAAAGTCGACCAATTTCTGAAAAACAGAGTGTAGCATTGGGAGCAGCGTCTGATGTTTCCCTGTCTAGCCGGCTTGCTGCCTAGAACGAACGCTCCTTGAGTGGGGTGATCCACAGGGAGTAGCTCAAACCTCCAAAGTGCCTGGTCAGGGGCAGGACATTAGCCCAGCAAGGGAGGGGTGCGGCAGTGACATCACAAAGGCCTTTTGCAGGACCTCAGCCTATTGGTCCAAGGTGATGGGGAGGTGGTGACCTCACAGAGAGATGCTGACATCAGCCAGGCAGGACAGGGGCGAGGGGCCAGGGAAACCTCAGAGACCCCTGTGGCTTTGCTCCAGCAAGTCTCCTTCTCCAGGTCTCTCTTTGAGGACTGAGAGAGTATTCGGGTTCACGGACGTGAGCGCCAGGAGGAACCTCTTTCGAGTTTTCTCCTTCCCTCTTAGTGATTTTACTAGAAAACAGCCGTCCTTGTTTAGAAGGTAAGAGCCTCCTGGAGGTTTGAAACCAGTTCAGTCTGATCCATCTGGTGAGAGTTGAATTCTAGGCATGGAAAACACGAGCTTAAAGAGGCAGAATTTTGTCCTTTTTGTTTCACCTTTTCCTCCATCCCTCCCTCCCTCCTTTCTCTTCTTCTCTTGCTTATTTTGTCCTTTCTCCTGTTCTACTCCCAACACAGGGAAGAGGTGTGTGTGTGTGTGTGTGTGTGGTGGGGGAGGGCTCGGCAGCTCCCACTGTGGGAGGTCCACCCAAAAATGTGGGGCTGAAATAGTGCTCAGGCCATCAGGGCCGGATTAACCTTCTGTGGGTCCTGGTACCAAACATATTTGTAGGCCCCTATATAGTCACTGTGGGCTCCGAGTGTGGGCCTGGTGGGGCAGTGCCATTGGTGCCATAGCAAACCCGGTACTGAACCTCAGAGACATTTTTCATTTTGATCATACACCCCTACATGACTATATGCATTGCCCTACACAGCTCCCTCAGCCCCCGGGTTTTCTTATTGAGCTGTACACCCATGTGGGTTTACCAGTGTCCACAGTGAGCAGAACTTTCATAGTGATCAAGGAAACTCCCCACAGATTTATCTCCTTCCTCATTCAGACCTTCTCTAGCCATGTCTCCAGTACCCCCCATGTCACCAGTCACGGCATGTGGTCCTAGTCTCAGCTCAGTTCTAAAGCCAGCAGACACCTGATCACTTCTGACAGATCCCTCCCTCAGCTCCCATCCTGCCATGTGAGCCAGCCACCTGCAAACACCATCTCCCCAAAGTCAGGACTTAGCCCTTGGGAATCTGAAGCCACCAGCCTCTCTCCCTCTGCTCCCATCTACATGCTAGTCTGCTACCTGGTCACCACCACCTCTCCCCGTACTTGTTTCCTTTCCACTTTGGACATGCTCCCACCCAGCTGGAAGCTCCCTCTGCCAGCCTGACCTGCTCCCTCTTTCCCTGCTCCCCTTGACGTTCCTGTCCTACTTGTGACCTCTGTTCCTTGAGGTGAACTCCAGTGTCTTTAACTGCTCTAGCTTAATGGCCCCAGTAGTCACAGAGCCACCTGCAGCTTCTCTGGCTACAGCCATGGGGCCAGTTCCCAGAGGCCAGCCTTAGCCAGCTGCAGCTACTAGCCGCAGGAGGGTTGGCAATGGCAGGGCTGAGCGTGCTTGAACCTTGCAACGGCTGCACTAGGGACTCTAAATCCTCAGCCCTGGCCCTAGGCAGCTGCACACTCTGGAGTTAGGCACTTCCCTCCTCTAGGCCATGGCTTTAAATACCTGCGATTCCCATCACCTGCAGCAGAGGCCACCAATTCCCACACCCCCCTCAGCCAGCACCTAGTCGTGCAGAAAGTGCAGCCTGAGTGATTTTGGAGGCTGGGGTGCCAGGAGGTTCCTGTCCCTGAGCAGCAGCTCTGCAACAAGCGCACGTGCTTCTCCGTTGGGACATTAGCCGTTACTGACAAGGTTTGTCTGTGTTCTTTTTTTGATCTCATTGTTAGGTGTAAGAAGTATAAACTGTTTAATAGGTTCAATTAGTTGGTAATTAAGATGTTTATGAAGTAAATCACTGGCTTTAAAATAAGATCCAATCTGGAGCATATGAACTATTGACCCCTGGACTCCATCTCTGAGAGGGGACTTGTTTACCATCAGGGGACAGGCTCAAACCAGTCCAAACCGGTTTTTCCCGCCAAAACCAGCCCTCAGCGTTCCATCTCCTCAGCGCTTTTCCCGCCACAGAAGTGATATAAGGACGTGCTCAGCGCCTGCGCGGGGCCGCCCCCCCCCCAGCGACGGCCCCTCCACGGTCGGGTCTTCCCAGTGCTCCCGAGCCGGAGAGTGACGAGCCCCCTCGGTCCCGCCGTGAGACTGAGGAACAGGAGGCCTGTCACCCCCATTCCTGCCGTCCTGCATCCCTGGTGTCCAGCCTCCCACGGAGCCCCCCGGGGAGTGAGAGACCCTGGGGGGGGCACTGGGGCTGGGCAGGAAAGTGACTCTGCCCCAGGGAACCTGGGAGAAGCCTCAGAGCTGCCTCAGCCCCAGTGGGATTTGGGGGGCAGAGACTGGGGCCTGGCGGGGGGGATCCCCTGTGGTGTGGGGGGAGATGGGGGGTGTCAGGCAGGGAGGGGAGAAGCTGGAGTTGTAGGGAGGGGAAGGTCAGTGGGACGCGGGGGGGGTTTGAACTGTCTCTGGGCAGCCCGGAGAGTCCCGGGGGGGGGAGTGGCGGGCGGGCGAAGGGGGGAGGTGAGTTAATTGGATCCTGTCCCTGTTTGTGCCACTTGCCTCTCGCCCCCGATACAAATTCTGTCTAGTTCTGCCCCTTTTCTCACTCAGTGTCTCACACGGGCTATAAAATCTGGGGCGATTTCCCCCCCATCCCCTCCAATGATCAGCTCTCCCCTCTCCCCCGATTTCCCCCCTTCTCCCCATGAGTCTCAAACGTCAGTTTAAAATCTTCTCTAGTGAGGGGCATTTTCCCACCCATTTTATCTGCAGTGATTTGTCCTTGTTTAGGTGGGAAATTGTTGCCCTGAGTCATTCCCCAGCACATGGCTGCCCCTGGAGTGGGGGTGGGATGGCTCAGTGGTTAGAGCACTGGCCTGCTAAACCCAGGGCTGGGAGCTGACTCCTTGCGGGGGCCATTTGGGGATTTAGTTGGGGATTGGCCCTGCTTTGAGCAGGGGGTTGGGGTAGACACCTCCTGAGGTCCCTTCCAGCCCTGATATTCTATGAGATGCCGGGTCTCTGCCAGGGCAGGGAAGGGAGGCGCATGTGTCCCCCATGGGGACTGCCCATACCCCAGTTTCCCAATCCCAGTTGTTGCCCCCTAACTACCAGCACAGTTGCCCCCAACCATCAGTTGCCAGTCACCCGCCCGTCCCCCACTGCTGCCCCCTTCCTTTATCCAGGGACCTTCCAGCTCCCCCTCCCTTGCCCTTTTAATCAGCTCCTCAAAGGGCTCACTGCTGCCCATGGCAATGGTGGGGGTGGGGGGAACCATTACTTTGTGTTTATGTATTGGACAGTCGTATAAAATCCAGTCCAACAGTCCCCCTTTTCCACTAGTTCGTTAACAGCAATATAAAATCCCCTCAGATCTTGGTGTTTTTCTCTCATGTTATCAAATACGCAGTTTGAGACACATTTGCTTTGCAAATCTCAAAGATTCATATAAAATACCCTAAACATTTGCCCCACTGCTCTCTAGTTGTCTATTTCTAATTGAATATGCCCTGAGATTTTTCCCCTGTCTCTCTAATTATAAAATACTAAGAAAAGTTCAGATTTACACCTTTTCTCAGATTCTTGAACATGGATATAAAACGTTTGCAAATGTTGCCCATTTCCTCTTTATTCATTTATCAAATATTGATGTGAAACACTCAGATTTTACCTCCTATCAACAACTGATATAAAATCCCTCTGATTTTCCACTTTCCTCTCTATAATTTGCAAAATGGATCCAAAATCTCTCAGATTGGGAACTCTTTCATTTCTGAACGTTGCTTTCAAAGCTCAGGTTTTGCCTCTTTCTGTGTCATTATCAAATGTCAGTTAAAAATCCTATCGGGTTTGGGGCTGTTCCCCGTGTTTCTAAATCCCAGCAACTTCTTCCTTCGAGGGAACTTGTTGCCCTGAGTTCTTCTCCATCCTGGAGGTTGCAGGGGGTGAAATTGCCCAGAGATCATCTTTCCCGACTCCTTTGTGAATCATTTGTTCCCTCCTTTACCTCTGTTAAAATGTTTGCCAAAGAAAGAGACCAGCCAGATATTTAATACACATCAAAGCCAGAGGCCTCCCCCTGTTTGGGGGGTCAGTGGTTCCCAACCAGTTACAGAAGAGTTGGCTGGACCCTTTTCACCAGCTGGCACGGGATGAGGAGGTCACTCTGAGTGCAGTGTGAGTTGAGAAGTATCCCAAACCCCATGGCAAATGGCCTTGGTGAGGGGTTGCTTCCCGCAGTGCTAAGATGCAGCCACCTCTGGGGTGGATCCATGGTGGCCATTATTTCCTAGTGACAGGCCATGGACATTTCTTACCTATTTTGTCCCTCCAGGCCTTCCATTCTCCTGTTCAAGAGACATCCCCCGGGGCTCCCTCTGCCTGTGTGACTGGCCAGCAGGGAGCGGTGGTCACTTTCTATCCACTTCTCAGGCACTGTGAGGTAACAGGGTTGCGGGGGGGGGTGGGGCTGTGGGGAGATAGCAGCTGAAGGGGATTGTGGTGGGGAGGCCTCTGGGTGGCTGGGCAGGGGTACCCTAGTGAGGTTGGGGGGTTCTGGAGATTTGGGGTTTCAGGGGGTGGTTGTGATGTGCCCAGCCCTGAGGCTGTGGGTCCTGGAGGTGGGTATCGCTGGGGCCTGGGGCTGCAGAACAGCCGGGTGGGCGTCTCTTGGGGAGCTGGGACAGGGTGTTAGAGGGAGCCTGGTGCTGAGCCAGGGCTCTGTCTGGGCTTCCCCGCAGACTCCTGGGATTGCTGCCGTGCCCAGTGCGCAGAGTGTGTGGAGAATCCCGGTGCTAGGCCAGGGGTGCCCCTGTAAAGCATCAGGATCCCGCAGGGGGAGGAGGGGGTGCCAGGCAAAAGGCAGGGCAGATCCTGCTGGAGGGCAGGGGCGGAGGGGGTCCTAGGCAGGCAGTGAGGGACTGAGTTCCCAGTGGGGGTCTCTTTTGGGGGGTCTCTGGCTTTTGGGGTCTCTTGGGGGGAGGGGGAAAACACTTTGGGACTCCCAACCTGGCAATGA